>NW_022436976.1:25974683-26176273 GCF_009761245.1 Sapajus apella | reverse complement strand
ATATATGTATACATATATATATATATACACACACACACACACACATTTCTTTATTTATTCAATATAACGACAGGGTCTCACCATGTTGTCCAGGCTGATCACAAACTCCTGGACTCAAGCGATCCTCCCACCTCAGCCTCCCAAAGTGCTGGCATTACAGGCTTGACCCATTGCACTTGGCCTATGTATTTATGTATATGTTGGGATCTATGCTGTATGCACAGATTCCATGATGACTTTTTTTCTTAGCATTATGTGATAAGCATTTTCCTGAGTAATTAAACTTATTTTAAAATATTTTAATGCTATGAAACATTTCATTGTATACATGTAAATTACTTTGTTTAATCACTTCTCTTCCAGACATTCATAGCTGTTTCTTTTCTTTTTGCTTTGATAAATAGCACTGCAATCAATAACTTTGTTGGCATATGATTATTTTCTTAGAATAGATTCTGAAAATGAAATAGTTGGCTTATAGACTTTGAACATTTTAAAGTCTTTTGATATATATTGTCAAAAATCTTTTCAGAAAGACTGTATCAATTTATAATCCCACAGCTAGGGTTGAAGAGTTAGTTTCACTCCACTCTCCAAACATGGATGCCAACTTCTAAAGGATTAATGCCAATTTAATGGAAATGATGACCCATGTTGTATTTAGCATTTCTTCTAAAGCCCTTTTTTTCTGATTATAAAGTAATATAAGATAATTGTAGAAAGCCTAGAAAATATGAAAGATTTCAAAAATAGTCATTTTTCATTTATAAATAACAACAGTTGGATGATTATTCCTTTGTAGTCTTGCTGTGTATATATTAAAATACATAAATTATATTTATAATATTGAGGTCATATGGTTGCTTTCATCTAATTTTTATTTAATAGTATACATTGTGACAACTTTCCTGAGTTAAATATTCTCCAAAGCATGGAATCTGCTGTAAAATATTTAGCCTTTCTTGCTTATTGGGTATTGTATCAATCAATTATACAATTGATCAATACACAGCATTGCCATACATATCATTGTTCAAAGCGTCCGAATGCACTTCTGATGGTTTCGGTAGAATTTATGACTGGGAAGCAGAATACATTGGAATAATGAGTTTAAATGATATGGATATTTTGAAGTTTCTTGATAAAGTTTGTCAAATTTTCCCTTCCCTGATAATTTACCCTCTATAAAGTCCAGAAGCATAACTTAATTGCCTCCCAGTTACTCTCATGAATTATTTTATTTGAGTAATTAAGTCACTTGTGGCTCTCAATGATAAATATGTTGAGAAGTTCCCATATGTATATATATTTATAGTAACTCATTTGCAAAGTTTACAATTTACATTTACCATGTATGTTTACATTTTAATTACAATGATCTTAGGGATGTGGAGGTTGGGGGCTATAGGAGAACAACCAGTGGGGAATAAAGTCAAGATTCATACCAGGTCTTCAGTTCCTAAATCTTGTAGTTTTCATTAAATCACATTACCAATGTTCCTAGCATATAAAGTGACTCCGGAGGCGTTAAGAAAGTTCTGGAATAATGTTAAGGGAGTCAATAGCAAACACATGTACTGTATTTGTAGAATGAGACTGATTTACACTTGGGGGCTTTTAATTGCAGTCGTCCATCAGTTTTAAACTTTCAGTGTCTAAATATAAAAAAGCGATATAAAAAAAAGACAGCTGTTTTCTTACTCAGAGCATGAATTGATGAGTTTATGAATGAGTGAAGTGACAGCAAAACTAAAAATAGTCTAGCCCTTTTCAATAACCTAAGCCATCTATCAGTACCTTGGAGAGCTTCCAATTTTAGGCCACCTCCCCGCGCCCCTTCTACCCTGCAACATTCTCAGAAAAAGCAAATTTTCAACTGCCAAAGGAAAATGGGTACACTGATATCTTCCATGATTTTCAAAACATTTCATTTATTTTGCTACTTGGAAATGGTCTTGCCTTTTGCCCATGTAAAATAAAATTACTCATGATATATGGTCCCGTGAGAGCTTATTTAAGAAGCATTGACGGATTTCATTTTTCTTATAAATGTGGCACATTTGCCACGTGTGCAAATGAAAACACCCTTTTCCAATGAGTGCCTAGAAGACTTTTCCTTCCTCGAAGAGTTTTAATTCATGGGTATGATTTATTTATTTATTTATTCATTCTTTTTTTTTTTGAGATGGAGTCTCGCTCTGTTGTCCAGGCTGGAGTGCAATGGCACGATCTCGGTTCACTGCAACCTCTGCCACCCAGGTTCAAGCCATTCTTCTGCCTCAGCCTCCCAAGTAGCTTGGATTACCGGCATGTGCCAACAGGCCCGGCTAACTTTTGTAATTTTAGTAGAGATGGGGTTTCACCTGTTCGCCTGGTTGGTCTCGAACTCCTGACCTCAGGTGAGTCACCGCCTCGGCCGCCCAAACTGCTAGGATTATAGGCGTGAGCCACGGCGCACGGCCCGTAAGATCTATTTCTGAAGACAATTTGGAAGCAGAATGTGAGCCTCTACAGGTGTAGCCAGGCGGCGTGCTACCTCGAAGAAAGCGGGAAGACACCTGAGCCCGGCGGGGGCCCTGCTGCCCCTTCTGCCACTTCGGCCACTTCGGCCACTCCCGGGCTGTGCAGGCTTCAGCCTCACCAATCCCCGCCGCGCAAGCGCGCTCGCCTCCCGCGCTCAACCTCCCGCCCCCGCCCTCACTGCACCTGCCAGGTCATAAACCTCTTCCCACTCACTCTCGCTCCCTCCCCAAGGCTCAGGCTTGTCTCACGTTGATTGGTCGGAGCCCACGAGGGCACGCCCAATGAGCAATCCCTCCTGCGCAACCTATCCCGGTTCTTCCCGCCCCCGCCCCGCCCCGCCCGCCCCGCCGGGAACCTACCTTCTCTGTGACTGGTGCGCGCTCAGGTCACTCAGGGCGGCGGGGTGAGGTGTGCGGGAGTGGGCAGGACGGGTGGGAGGAGGGGAGGGGGGAGGAGTGAGAGGAGGCGGGGCTCAGGTGCTCGGCAGCGCGGCCGGGGCCCAGCCGGGGGAGGGGGCGACCGCTGGAGAGAGGCGGGGGCGGGTGAGGAGGGGGTGACGCCAGCCACGTTGGCAGCGCGAGGTTTCGCGCGTGAGCGGCGCGGGACGGGCCCGGTACCGAGCTTTCCTGGGGGCTAGGAGGTCGTGGACGGCGGCTCCTGGGGGAGCGCTGGGAGGAGGGAGCTTCGGTGTCCGCGGCGTCATCGACGGCGGCACCGGCCATGGAGGAGACGCAGCAGCCGCCGCCGCAGCCCAGGCTGCCGCTGTGCGATAGCCTCATGATCTGGGTGAGTGCCAGGAGGCGAGGGGGCGAGGGGGCTGAGGCGAGGAGCTCGGGGCGCCCAGTTCTCCCAGATGAGCGGGGGCCACCTGTACAGGGGTCCCGGCGCGCCCTGCCCGTCGCGCCTCGTGTCGTCCTTGACCGAGAGGGTGCCACCTGCGGGTCGCCGGGCAGGTGTGTGTGCACGGGTTGGTGTCCGGGGGTGGGGGTAAAGGAAGCTTTGGGAGTGTAACGGTGGTGGCTCTGGCTTCAGCCAGAGGATTCGACCTGCATGGTGTCCCTAACAGCTGGGGTATGAACCAAGCGCCCATCCTCTTTCCTCCCCGCTGCCCATTTTCTCCCCCTCAACAGCGCCCGGAGCCCCGGACTTCCTAGATCGCTGACTCTCTTGCCTTCGTCCGCTTGGGTGTTGAAGACCCCTTCCGAAACCTAACCCTGCAGCCCCAAACCACCTTGCTCTACCTGGACACAGGTGGCCAGGAGGTGGCTGGCTGTTTTAGCTCCCAGACTAGTGCTCTTTCAGGACTCTAGAACATCCTATTTTGTAGAAGCCGCTTCAAAGAGATGTTTCCACGTATTTCCTGTCTGGAGAAAAAGATAGGAGTGGGGGGCTCATTTTCCTTTTTTCTCACTAGCCCCCTCTTCCTCCAAATGGACAGCATTTTCTTTAAAGAAAATGAGATGGCATTTTTCTTTAGGATTTATGAATGTTTAGGATTTTTGTTAATTTGTGTTTGGTCTGGACAGGCATGTCTGTCTCCAGATTGTTCAGTATTCCTGTCAGTAAAATGACGTCCCCACCTCTTAGAGTTACTTAAATATCAGTGCTGGCATTCAGGTGCGGTTCTTAACCCATACTGAGCAAGGATGGTGCTTGATGATCCACAAGGTGCTGTTGATGATGCTCATCCCAAACCAGTTGTTGAGTTGTGTGTAGGGGAGTGTGTACAGAATGGAATGTAAACAGACTGGATGAGGAGGCTGTAATCGGTTGAGATTCCCTAGTGATTTCCTATGCATCTAATTCCAAAGAATGAGAAAGTTAGGTTTATGGAAGTGTGTGATGTCTATTGGAAATAACCATAATTTAAAGCGACTTTTACACTTTGTAGGTAAATAACTTTTGCTTTTAGTGGAATGCAAATATTTAGGGTTTGTGAGTTAAAAGCAATTAGGTAACCGTTCAACTGTATTTTCATTTGAAAGAGTTACTAGGGTGGAAGTGCTGTATTTAAGACTGTCATGAAACAAGGCAACATTACTTTTAATGGTTTGTTTTGTTAAAACAGACTAATTAAAGGGTATATCTGAATCTGTTACATTGTTGTTGTAAACCTCATCTGACTGAAGTGTTAAACTTGGTCTTTATGATGTCATTGACTTACATGTGGGGTGGTGGAGAAGCACAGAGTTTTCTTTTGTGTTGCAATATTTTAAAATATTATGTGACTGTATCCATTCTTTTAACCAGAATTTATTGACTTCCAATGTTGAGCTAGGCTGCGGAGGGCTGGAGTGGTAGCCAGAGCTGTGTGTAATTACGGCGGAAGGTAAAATTCCTTAAAGGCTACAAAAATATTTTCAACCAAATGATAAAGAATTATAGATAACAAAGTAAAATTGGTTGTTTGCTTCAGTCTTCTCTTGGGCTGCTGAGCACTGTGGAGAAAATTGAATGACCTTGCAAACTGTTGCCTCCACTAATGCTGCTACTGCCAAATGCACCTTTTCTCATAAGATTGCCCATGCCTAAGAATAACCAGACAGTTTCTCTCACAGTCCTCTTAGCAGATCTTTATCAGTATTCTACCTGTGCCCCCAACTCTTCTTCCTCTCTGGCAAGTGACCACTTCCTTATCCTTGGCTCTGGGTTTAAACTCCATCCCTTCCACATCCTCTTAAACATTACTGTATTATTTGTTCCCTTGTTGTACTTACATCTACTTTGTCTCCATTGGCTCGTTTCTCTCTACATATAAACTTGCTGACATAGTCCCACTTTTAAAAAAAGAACAAAGAGCCACCCCTCCATGTTAAAATCATACTGCACTTCCCCTTTCCTTCACAGTCAAATTTGAGTTGTTTTATACTCACCCTTTATGCTTCTTTCACCCTCATTTAATCTTCAACCCACCACACTTGAGTTTCTTTCCTCTGTGGCTTTCACTTTATTACAAGTTTGCTAAATTCAGTAAGTGTTATATTATTCTTTTCTTACTTGATGGTTCCTTTGTGAAATTATATTGTCTTGATTTCTGGTTCTCTGTTGCTTTTTTTTTTTTTTTTTTAATCCTCTTTAGATGATGTCCAGTGAAATTTACTGTCTTTTTAAAGAAAATTAACTGATTATTTTTGCCTTTGCCAGCAACTGCATTATTGATCTTACCTCACCTACCCAACTTTCTCCAAAGTCGCCTCAAGCAACACTTCTTCAAGCCCATCATGCTGCACTGACTTTCTATCTGTCGAAGAAGCTAAGCTGTTTTAATGCATCAGGGATTTTTTCCCCCTCTACCTAGAATATTCTCCTTCTAGTTCTTCCAGTGTTTGACTGCTTCCATCATTGAGGTCTTGGGGCTGATGTTGCTTTTCAGGGACTCTTTGTTACAGCTATTTTGAAAGTAGTGACCTATTTGTCTCCCACCCTTATTCCACTGTAACCAGTTAACCTCTTTCTCTCTTATCTATAACACAGTATTTTCTAAAGTAATCCAGTTGGCTTTTGGGATCAGAGCTCTTACATGACCTATTTTCTGCTCTGTCCCTAGGAGAACACTAACAATTGCTGCCAATACGACACCAACACTGAATCAAAGTGGTGATGGTAAATATCACTGCCTTGGTTCTGACCTCAGAGACTAGTGTTTCACCATTAAGTATGATATAGCTTTTTTTTTTTTTTTTTAATACTCGGGAGTGGATTTTTAACTGGATCATAGATGGTGGTTGGATTTCAGCAGGCGCAAATCGGGGAAATTCATTCTTCAGACACAGGGAAGAGCCACTAGCAGTAAAACAAATGGTGTCCTTCAGCTACAGATTAGAGGGAGATAGTGGAGCATATACATTTGTCGTGATAACCCTGGCCCAGAGATAGAAGATTTTAAAAACTTATGATGGGGCCAAATCATGGAGATAAGACAGTTGGGAATAACTTTTTTCAGCACTAGGAGGAGAATGGAGCCAAGAACAGAATTAGAGAAGTCGTCAAGAAAAGTTGGTTAGGTGAAGGGATGCATCTTGTGAATTTTTTTTTTTTAATTGTGTTTTATGATTTGGAACTCACCTTCTTAAAATAATTGGTTCTTAGAAATACTGTATTGCTACTTAGCAGAAAATTCAGGGCAAAATGGTAAATATGGGCATCATTTATATGGTGGAGGACATGTATGAGAGTTGGAAGAAATGTTTGTATAAAGATAAATTTAATTCTGCTGCCTGGTTCTGTGACATGGGAAATTTGTTTAATATCTTTGGACCTTCCTCTCGCCAATAAAATTAAAAGGTTGGACCAAATATTTTAAAATGTTTTTCTTGGTTCTTGCATTCTTTGACAGGCAGATGAAGGAAAGAATAATAATATATACCCAAATTTAGAATATTATTAAAAGTTGAATTATTTTTATGAAGATCTTAAAACTCAAAGCAATGATTGTCTTTTTGTAATGAGGAGCTAGAGGAGGAAAATATGAAAATAAAGTTGATCTAAGATTGAGTTTTTGTTGGCTGCCAGTTGTGAAAACTTCATCTTCCTTGATTTCTGTGACATTTATATTGAAGTAATTTAGGAACAGCATTTCCACATTTCTGATTATTTGGTTGATTTATTAATATAGAAGAAAGTAAAGTAGTTATTTGCCAGACTGTGTTTAGTGATGGACACCTGTGGGTGCCCTATCTGTCCTTTTTGGGTCACTCACTAAAAAGACTTAAGTTTGAAAGAATACATTTTCCAAGATGGTGAAGCCCCATCTCTACTAAAAATAGAAAAAAAATTAGCCGGGTATGGTAGTGGGCGCCCGTAATCCCAGCTACTAAGGAGGCTGAGGCAGAGATTTCCTTGAACCTGGGAGGAGGAGTCTGCAGTGAGCCAAGATTGTGCCACTGCCCTCCAGCCTTGGTGACAGAGTGAGACTCCGCCTAAAAAAAAAAAAAAAAAAAAAAAGGAATACATTTTCTTTTGTCTGTCTGCTTTGACCTCACTCTCCCCACGTTTTTTTTTTTTTCTTTTTGAGATGGAGTCTTGCCCTGTCACCCAAGCTGTAGTGCAATGGCACGATCTCGGCTCACTGCAACCCCCATCTCCTGGTTCAAGTGATTCTCCTGTCTCAGCCTCCGTAGTAGCTGGAATTACAGGTGTGCGCCATCACACCTGGCTAATTTTTGTATTTTTGGTAGAAACAGAATTTCACTATATTGGCCAGGCTGATCTCGAACTCCTGACCTCAAGTGACCTCCCACCTCAGCCTCCCAAAGTGCTGGGATTATAGACATAAGCCACTGCACCTGGCCTCCCCACTAAGCTTTTTAATTTATTCACTGTTCTTGGTTGTAAGCCTTTCAATTGAGCCAAATGAAATTACATACCGTTTTCTAATTTATTTTGCAGCTATTTTAAGAACTTCTCAGAGGCACTCCAATGTCCATGGCTGTAAGGAGGGGAAATTGATTTTAATCTGAACATAGTGGTCATGGAGGCAGTCCCTTAGCATGTGTACTCCTAATTTTGCCTAATCTTCTGTGCCTCTGAAATTGTCTTTTTAAAATCATGAATTATATCCATTTTGTAAAAAGTTAATGATGTCACTTCTAAGTTACACATTAAAAGTTAATGTGTAAGTTGGAAGGACTGAAAAGTGGAAGTCACAGTTTATTTTCCTTTAAAAATGCCCCAAGCCTTGGAGTTTCTCTTTCCTCTACATCCACCCAGATGCAAAATACTTCTTATTTTATATTTTAAGTATTCTATTAATTCATCATATCCTCTCAGTCAACATTATGCTGATTCCCTCTATGCTATCTATTTTTGTCATCAGAGCCATTGCAGGAAACTTCTAACTGGTCTGCCCGACTCAAGCATGAAGCTACTCTGTGTCACTGTGCTGCTCTCCAAAATATACTAAAGAATGTCAGTCTTTCTTATTACTTTTCGGTGATTTTTCATTAACCAGAGCGATGGTTCTCAAAAAATGACATATTTAGGAATCACTTGAGGATTTTCTTATTTAATATGTCTAGAGAGTCTGATGCATATTGTTTCTAGACCCTATACTTGGAGAAACCCTGATTCATACCTATGCGCTAACAGCTGCTGAGCTCATACCACATGCCAGTCCCTGATATAAGTGTATTTCATTTAATTCCCCAGCCATCTTGTGAGGTAGAAACTATTCTATTTCCTGTTATGTAGATAATGCCATTAAGTATAAAACAAGTCTAAGCTTCTTGTCTTGGCCCTTTGGACTCCTGCCTGTCTCTTTAACTCTGTTAATTGTCACCTTTTCCCCAGCCTTCTTTGCACTGCAAATCCAGTGATACTAAACTGCGTTTTGCCTAAAAATAATATGTCTTCTCATGTATCTGTACTTTTATTGTATCCGTATTTCCTGAAGCTTTCATTCCTTGACTCTTTCTTTATTTAGAAAATATCCTACTCACCCCTCTAGCCCTTCCATTCAGAAATCATCTCCAAGAAGTCTTTCCTAAATACAAACCCTAATTAGATTGACAAACCCATTTTTTGCAGAACATTTTGTGCATACTATAATCACGGAACTTACCATATTGTCTAGAAATGATTTATGTCTTTTTTCCTCTCCTTAACTCTTGACTGAAGCTACCTTAAGGGTAGAAACCTGGTGATTGTCCTTTGTAGTCCCATCATATGCCACAGTGTCTCACATAGAGTAGGAGCTTAGTAGTGTCTCTGTGTGCTTTGAAAGTAACTGGCTACGTTTTGTTTGCCGGTATCATTCATCTGCATTATGTTAGATAATGGAGATCTGAATTACCAGTTGCCAAATTTCAAAATGCACAAAACCATTAAAAGTGAATTATGGGGGGAGAGAATTTTATTGGATTAAGATAGTTAAATGGTAAACTAAGAAATTATTACTGAATAGTGAAGTGGGTGAGTATGTGTGGCAAAAGAGAATCATAGTATATTTACTTTAAGGTCTTTATAAGTTGAGATTACATCTCCAGGAAACATATCCATCTTAGTTCTGATGTAATTTGCTTTCTAAAATTTTTTCTATCTCATATTTGCTTATTGTAAAAGATAATATTCCACTTCTCTTCAATGTGTACATGAATGTTTAACAGATACATGTGAAAAGTTAGTATACCTAAAGCCAAAATAGATAGAAACAACTCGGCATGGTAGATAGGCCTTGACTCTTCAAGATGTAAGGCTAATTTTTAGATATGAAGCAGAAGTCCTGACATTTCAGAACTCATGGATCAACTGTAAGTAGCTTTAGACTTGACATTTCTAGCCTTTGTTTTTCTATCATATGATGTGAGTGAAATTTTAAGTTGCAAATGTTAGGTTTTCTTGAAGTTCTTTTTCTGATATTCTGCTAAATATAGACAAAACACAAGACTAGAGTTATATACCTGGCTTTGTATATTCCAAATTCTGTATTACTTTATCCATCGCACCAATGTGTTATAATGCCTTAGGCATGATTTTGTGACATGTTTAGTTTATTTTTATAAAGTTACACAGCCATAGAGACATACTAGCATAGTTCCATTTGTTTGTCCAGGTGTACGTTTAAACCAAACAGGACTTTTTTTTTTTTTTTTTCTGTTTTCAATTTATGTTTTTATTTTGTAATGCTACCTTATAGGCATAAAGAAGCAGTAAGGTCATTTGCTTTATGTCATTTTAGCTGCAGACATTCAATACTGCCTCACCTTGTCAAGATGTCAAACAGCTGACTAATGGAGTTGCCATGGCACAAGTTCTTCATCAAATGTGAGTAGTGGTTAGACTCTCCCTGAAAAGCATTGTTAACCTATTGAATACCAAGGAAGAAAACTTAGACTTGACTTCCAAAGGTTATCGAAACTTCATCTTATCCAGTGACATATTCAGGAATATGGCACCAAGGCATTCTTGCAACTAGGGAATAACTAGGGACATTATTCCTCGCTTGTTCATAGAGATACACCTTAACCGAACGTGTTGATCAGGATTCTTATTTATTCAAGATAATTTATTTTGAACTTGTTATGGGCATGTTCACACTATTTTAAAACTATGAAAGAAACAAGTGAATGATATAATTGCTTATGGTGTTTTCTTTGGTTGTACTGTTGTCATTTTAAGATATCCTTGCATGGAGATTATTATTTTAGAGATTATTGAAGCATAAAATATTGAATTTGGAAAAAAAATTTAAAGTATTAAATTTTAAAATTTATTTCTGAATTAATATTATTAATTTATGAGTTTACCAATAATGAAATGAGGAATGAATGGAATTTGAAGTCACAGTTACAGGTAAACCTTAACTAAAAAAGTGGTTGTGTTTGGGCTAGACCCATTTTATATGAGCATATAATATCAAAAGTTTCTAAATCCATTTTTCCCCTAATATTTGTCCACATTGTGTAATGGTTAGGGTTACAGTCTATAATATGAGCTCTACCCTAAGTAGGACAAACAAGGTCAATTCTGTACTCATAAATTATTAATTAATAATTATAACAACTTTATATTAGCTTACTTTGAGACAGAACCCTCTCTCTGCTTCATTGTTTTATAGTCAGATTATTTGTCGCCATCATGTTATATAGATTTACCATGATTGATATTGAAAGCCTTTTAGATGGGTTAGCAAAAATCCTATGCCTGTCTTAGAAACATAATTAAAATGATATTAGAATCCTACTTATTTAGAATCTTCAAAATGATCTATTGTGAATAGAGTGATTTAATGGCTAATTTATGGTTAACACTTTAAAAGACAAACTTAACATGTTAACTTTTGAGGGAGGTGACAGTTATTTTAAAATATGCCATACTCTTATTCTGTCTTTTAAAATGTTTCTTAAATGTTTTATTTATTTATATCTTAGTTGATCTTAAAATTATTTAATTAATCAGAACCAAGCCTTCTGGACATAGTTCTTTTTTGATGATTTGAGAAAGTCATCAATGTTTTTTGTCACTAGAATTTATGCCTTGCCTTCTTCTCATCATGCTATGTTGTAAGTATTGGTGTGGATGTATCAACATTGTGGTTGGTATTAATGTAAGTCTGGTATGCATTCACTCATTTCAACAGTTCCATTCAGAGTTGTCCTTTCTATATGTTTTGGTGGGCTTTAGTAGCTTTATGCCAGAATAGAGACCTGTTTTTACCATGATGTGATGCACAAAGCTCTTTAACCTCCTATACTCTAGCACTGGACCTGATGTTTAGAGTAGAGTCAGTAGATAGAGTCAGCTAAACTATATACTTTCCACCAACTCATTTTTCCACAGTCTGTTGGATTATGCTGTTAATGCTGATCTTCCCTCTCTCTGCATTTTCTTTATTTCTTCTTTCTTGTGTCTGTTATAGTCTTCTAAGAGCTTTTCTGCAGGAAAAATAAAATAGCCAATCGGAAATTCCCTGTCTTAATTAAACAAATGGCCAATGACCTAAAATTAACTCTAAGTACCTCTTTCTCTCTCCTTCTCTCTTTGCTTCATTTACTCAATTTTACATGTTCTTAGGTGCCTGAGCCTCCTTATCATCCAGGGGCTACTTTGTATTTATTTTTATTTTTAAACTCCTTTCCAGTTTTAGAACTTTTCACAAGTCTGGATCTGGATAGTGAGACATAAAGCATACATTTTGTCCCTGGCTTGGACCAGTATATCTTATTCCAATTAAAAGGATTAATTTTACCATATGTCTTGAAACATTTCAAAGCACTTTAAATATGTTACTATTTTGAACATATTGCATTTATGGCTATTGTGGCTGACATCAGATCACATCAAAATTGTTACTGAAGGTAGGACGACAAATTCTGCTTTTTAAGGAAGTAGCAGAATTTAACCCATAGTTCTTTTCTGTTTACTTTAGGCAGATATTTTTCCAAATAGTAATATCTTTAAAAAGTGGTATCTAAACTATTTAACTTAGACATGAAGAGTCATGGAGTTATGCTAGGCTTCTACAGTTCCTTAATCATTCTCTTCACTTTGAATATGTAACATGTAACTCTCTTTTCAAATGCATTTGGAAGCTTCAGTTATTTTAAAAACACATGGGAAGAAAACTGGACAACTGTATTAATTTCCTAGGGCTACTATACCAAAGTGCCACAGACCAAGTGGCTTAAAATAGAAAAATTAATTCTCTCACAGCTCTGGAAGCTAGAAGTTCTAAATCAAGCTATTTTCTGGGCCATGCTCCCTCCAAAGCTTCTGGGAGATGATTCTCTCTTGCCTTTTCTAACTTCTGGTAGCTTCAAGCATTCTTTGGTTTGTGGCAGTGTATCTCCACTCTGTCTTCACATGACCGTCTTACCTGTCTGTGTCTCTTTTCTTTTAAGGGTACCAGGTATATTGGATAAGGGCCCATCCTAATTCATTATGACCTGATCTTACCTTTATTATGTACTTGGAGACCTTATCTCAAACAAGGTCATGTTCACAGGGGTTAGGACCTAAACATTTTTTTTTTTTTGAAGGTAGGATTCATCCCAGAACAACTATAAATTGTTCATGCCATATCTTTAAAAGAAAGGCTTAGCCTTGTCACTTTAAGCACCAGTTAACCTCTCTGTTCCTATTGTCTTTGACTAAACTTTTTTTTTGTAAGAGGGAGAAGAATGAGACAGAAAATGTAGGATAGTCAGAGACCTTAACCATCATGCATTTATTTGTTTATTTGTTTAGCAGATATTTGATCATTTAACATATAAACCATGATAGCCAACATCTGAGTATTTACTAAATAAAGGCATCATTGTAGACCTCATTTGACATTATTTCATTTAAATTTTACTAGTCTAGTGAAGTAGGTGTTATTTTTACCTTGAATTTATAGAAGAGGACAGAGGTATAAGAAGTTGAAATTGCTTTCTGAAGTTAAATAATGAATAAATAGCAAAGCTAGGATTTGCATCAGTTTGGTCTTACTCCAAGTTCAGTGCTCTCAACCAGCTGTAATCATTGAAATGTATTGAAACCATTCCAATAGATTTTTACTTTGGAGTATTAATAAAATGAAAGTCAGTTGTGTATAAAGTATAGATAGATATCTCTATAAGTTTTTACTTTGGAATATTAGTAAAATGTCCATATAAGTACGGACATCTATCTGTGGACATCTATCCATAGACATACTTATATGGACATCTCTCTGTACTTTATACGCAACTGTTGAAAATATAGATCGCAGTTTGATTGATTAATAGAGAAGATTTTTGGATATTTCAAGAAGAATAGGCTCTGGGTGTACATTGAAGTGACACAATAATATTGTTTGTAGTAACTAGTAGGTATTACTTACTGCCTGAATTCAGTTGGTAAAATTGTTGTAGATAAATACCTTGGATAGAGTTAAAACATAGTAATTCTTATTTAGTTTTATTAGAAAATAATTGGACCATATTTTGGTTCGTTAGTCCTGTGTCCCATTTCTTATTTGATATCCCTTGAGTGTTATTGAAGTTCTGGGAAATATAAGAAAAGGAGCTAATTATTGGGGACCAAGACTCTATATGAGGTTGCGACACAAAAGAAAAAAAAAGATGTCCTGTGATTTCTGAGGTTGGAGATCAAGATTAATAGTAGAAAAGGTTGGCTGCCATTATAATTGTTTGAGAAGGGTGAATTTGTGTATAGGAAAATAGGAGATATATTTTTACTAAGAAAGTATTTCTCTGGGCTAAAGCTGATTTGAGGTAGAAGGGAAGATGAGAAATGTAAAGACAAAAGGAATTATCTTGGAAAAACTAGAGAAAAATCGATTATATCTAGATCCAATTTCTAAAGATAATTATAGCATAGAATCATATACTTGGATCTTTTTAGGGTCAGTTAGAAGACTGGGGTAGTAGTCAAGGGGCTCCAGAGAAAAAGAACCAATAGAAGGTCAGTGTGTGTATAATCTGTGCCTGAATATACACATGTGCACACACCAATTTTTTTAAAGGAGATGGCTCGTGATTTGTGGGAGATGACAAGTCTAAACTCTGCAGGGTAGGCCAGCAGGCTAGAGACTCAAAGAAGAGCAGCTAAATTTGGAAGGCCATCTGCTGGGACAATTTGCTCTTTCTTTGTTGGGGGTCAGCCTTTTTCCTAAGGCCTTCAACTGATTGGATGAGACCCACCCACATAATGGAGGGTGGTTTGCTTTATTCAAAGTCTACTGATTAAAATGTTAATCTCATCTAGAAAATACCTTCCCAGCAACATCCAGATGGATTTTACCAAATATCTGGTTACTGTGGGCTAGCTAAGTTGACACATAACATTAACCATCACACCTGGCATACTTCTTTTGGTTAGGACTTTTTATTAATCTGATATAAAAAGAAAGTGAATTGGACAGTTTTGACTCATTAACTCAATTCATTCAATCATTTCAAGTAAATACCTGGTTGGCAGTATAGCATTTAAGTTTAGATACATTGTTTTGGTATTTGCAGCCTTAGCATCTGGGGAAAAGTTGAGCACAATTAACATTAATCTGCTCAAAAGAAAATGGTTATATACAATTATTATGTGTTCATCATGAATAAAAAAATAAAATGATTACAAATTCCAAATAAATGAATTGAAAATGGTGAAGCCATTTTTTTTGGTTATCATAGCCAGAAGTGTTTTCTGTTTTTAGAACATATGAGCAGAAAGATTTCTAAAAAGCTAGGCACTGTGTTCTAGTTTCAGTTTTGGATTCTTTATTTCAAGTTATAACCTTGGAAAAGAAGCTCTTTAATTTTTCCCCTGTTTTAGTTGGCATACCTGTAAAGTAAGAATTTAGATGAGACCTTTAAGACCTCTTCCAGCACTAACATTCTGTGATTTTGAAGTTGTTTTACCCTTAGAACATTTATCACATTCTCCTTTGAGTGTAATTATTTGTGCTTTTTATTTTTCTTCTTTATTAGCTACTTTTCTAAGTGCCAAAATGGTAAATTATTATCATATTAATCTTGTTCAATTCCTTACTCAGATAAAGCATCTAGATATTTGTTTAGAAAATAGTCTATTAGCGTAGTTCACTATATATAGTCAAATGTTGTTCTTCAAATCCTTATTAAATACACTAAAATTTAGCATAGCAGTTCTTTGTCTTGGCCATACCAGTATCAATATAGGACTTTGCTTTTCATTAAAACTAAACTTGTCTTTGTAGACTTCTCATTTAAACTTATTCTGCTTAATTCTACTCAATCGAACAGATTTATTTTGGGCTTTGCCATGTACTGTTAATAGTATGACTCAGGGCAAATTACTTAGACTCTCTCGTCCTCAATTCCCTGAATAGTAAGACTGGATATAATAATGGAGTCTTTGCCAAGTTACCATGATATTTAAATGAAATAACTTGGAAAAACATCAAGCACAGTGCTTGATACAGAGTAGACACTCATTATAATATTGGTTTTTCACCTATTCAGAGTTGAGACTTTTACGTTTTCTGGTAGCAGGGTGCCTACTATTAAATATTTAGTAAATATTTGTTAAATTGAAGGTGTGAATGACTTAAATAACTTAATATGATAAATTATTACTATATAAGTAATATTAAGTATTGTTATTAAGGATAGGCTTTAAGACATAAAGTAACTTTCTCTGTTGGCTCTATTTATGTTTTTTATGTAATAAAAACATTTTCATCTTTAGTATTTTACTTGTTGTTCTTTCAGTGATGTAGCTTGGTTCAATGAATCTTGGTTAAGCCGAATTAAAGAGGATGTTGGGGACAACTGGAGAATGAAGGTATGCAGAATGAATGGGAGAAGTACTTGATTCAAACAGTGGTTCTAAAATTAGCACTAAGCTCATGCAAATCTTTTTTTTCAAATTAACATATAGGACTGTTTATTGTGTACAGTTTGAATTTTAAAACATGTATTCTTTCATGTAACTACCATCATAATGAAATAGAAAATATTCCCACTAACCAAAAATATTCACTTCAGGCCCATTTTCAGTTAATCCCTACCATCATTCTGGCCCTACGTAGCCATAGATCTGTCTAATGTCACTATGGAGAGTTCATTTCTGGAATTATGTGTAAATTGAATCATATAATGTGTACTCTTTTGTCTAACTTCATTCACTCAGTTTAATTTTTGAGTCTCATCCATGTTGCCTGCATTAGTAGTTCTTTTTTTGCTAAGTAGTATTTCATTAGACTGGTATATTATGGTTTGTTTAGCCATTCACTTGTTGATGGATGTTTGAATTTTTATTATTTTTGACTATTGTGAATACAGTAGCTATAAACATTCATACATGAATTTTTGCATAGTTGCATATTTAATTCTCTTGGGTGAATTTCTGGGTGGAATTGCTAACTTGTGTAAGTATGTGCTTAACCTTATAAGAAACTGCCAAACTGATTTTCTGTTTTTCAGTTAGTTTTGTTATGTCTTCTAGGACATTTGTTTCATATAGGTTGTATGATTTGATGATATACAGTTCTTAACTGAATTACTGTGCTAATAATATGCTAATAACTGATCTTTAATGATGTTTCCTTTTCTTTTCCTGCTATTGGTAATTTGTGTCTTTTGAATTTATTTTCTTTGATAAGTCTGGCTAGATGTTTTTCAATTTTACTTATTTATTTTTTAAAGAATTAGTTTACATTTTCTACTCCATTGATTTTTCTCTCTGATTTTGTTATTTCCTTTCATTTATTCTGTTCTTTTTCTTGCTTCTTAAGGTGGAAGCTTAAATAATTAACTTTAGACCTTCTTCCCCCCTAATATTAAGCACCATCTTAGCCTCATCCCATATATTTTGATATACTGTGATTTTATTTTCATTCAGTTCAAAATATTTGGTAATTTCCCTTGTGTTTTCTCCTTGGATCTATGAGTAAATTATAAGTCGGTAATTTAAATTCAAAATATTTGAGGCTTTTCCAATTGCCTTTCTTTTATTTATTGGGAACATACTCTTCATTGAGAAATTATTTTACATTTACTGAGTCTCATTTTATAACTGAACATATGGTCTGTCTTGGTGAATGTTCCATGTGTACATGAAAACAGCATGCATTCTACAGTTGTTATATAAATATAGATTTTGTCAAATTTGTTGATAGTGGTATTTTTTTACATCTTTAATGATATTCTGTCTTATTATACTATGATTATACTATGTGTATAGTATTGTACAAACTCTGTAGAGAGTCCTTAAATCTCTAATGACAATTTCGACATTGTTGATTTCTCCTTTGCATTTCTTTTTTTTTTTTTTCGCTTTTTACTTCGTGTATTTTGAATTTCTGTTATTAAGTTTATTACACACCATATTTCTTGAATGAATTCACTTATTATGAAATGCTTTTCTTTATCCCTGGTAATATTCCTTGATTTGAAATAAAATTTGTATGATATTAATATAGCCACTACAGATTTTTATGATTATATTTTTCATTAGTATTTATTTTTTCATTCTTTTAATCTGCCTATGTCTTTACATTGAAAGTGTTTCATGTAGGCACCCAGTAGTTGGGTCTTACATTTTTATCCAGTTTGACACTCTATTTGATTCTTTATTTTGAAAAAACCTATTTCTTATGTCCATGTTTTTGTTCAAATCCGTGAACGCCTTTAAACTAGAAGTTTTAACATTGTCTCCCAATTCTCTTATCTTTCATTTCTGAACCTATATGTATTGACTGAGTTTTCTTCTAATTTTGGTCCCCATTTTCCTGCTTCTTCATATGTGTAGTAATTTTTTAATTGGATGCTAGACATTATGAAATTTATTATTGAGTATTGATTTTTAAGTATATTCTTTTGAGGAGTGCTATATTTTGTTCTTGCAAGTAGTTTAAGTACTTGGAATCAGTTTGATCCTTTAAAGCCTGTTTTTGGCTGTGGTAGGGGACATATCTGAAATACTCTTTCCTTTAGGACTAAGTTAGACCCATTACTAAGCTGTGACCTTTATGGAGTCTTTAGTGAATGCTTTGTGCATGTACTGTACCATAGCGTTTTCATTCTGGCTAGTAAGAATTTCAAAAATTTTTTGGCTTGTATAGTCTTTGGGAATGGTTCGGCTTATAGTTCCCTGGATTGTTATTTCTTTGGAAAGAAAATTGAGTTTGACCCATTCACATACAAGCTGGTATTTAGCCAAAGAGTCAAAGGAGCCATTTTACACAAATCTCCAGAGCTCACTCTTTCCATAGCTCCCATCTTTGCATTTGTCTGCCCTGCAAATTCGAACTGCCCAGGCCTTCCTGAACTTCTGATGTCTATCTCTTCAGTCATTGAAAATATCAGGCTTGGTTTGGTTTTCACCTCCCTCTGCCATAGTCTGAAAATTGCCTTAAGACAGAAAGCTTATACTAACTTGTATAGGGCTCATTTTCTGTTTGTTTTCCTTCCTTCAGAAAGCAGAGTTCTGTACTACTTGTCTAAAGCTTGAAAACAATTGTTTAATGTATTTTGTCTTGTTTTCTAGTTATTAGTGACAGGAGAGAAAATCAAAACCCAGTTAATTTGCTCATGACTGAAGGTGGACATGCCCATATATACATTTTTAAAGTGGGCCCTTGAGTTCATTGTGGCCCACTTTAAATATAATCACCCTACTTAACTAACTACTGATTAAAGCTCTGATGGTTAAAAAGTATCATGTGTTTGTATTTCTAGACCTCTATTATAATGTTTTTGTTGTCCTTTTTATTTAGGGGAAAGTTTTTATTGTCTTTCATGGTGGTATAACTTTTCTTTCATTATTAATCTAAAATAAGAGTCTCTCTTTTTTTTCACATTAGGCTAGTAATTTAAAGAAGGTCCTTCAAGGAATTATGAGCTATTATGAGGTATGAAAAACATCTGACTTTGTTTAAATGAAAAATGCTATATGATAATTACTTTGAGATTGAAAAATCACTTGGTTTTTTGTTTATAATATTTTATTGGACTATAAGTCATAATTGGAAAATGTTTTATTGCCATTTTTATAGGACACTTATTTGTGAAAATAAGCAAGGTTAAGCTTAGATATATTGATTTGTGAGATAACATTGCTTAGGTATTGATACTCTCTAAACTGATTATTTTAAGGTAGAATTACCTTTATCTTTAATATGATTTGATTTTGTCCAATACTATGAAGTAGACTTTATAATTAATTAAATTTTCTATTTAAAGCATTATTTTGACATTTCTTCCCAGTGTAAACAATAACAAAGACATAACTGACATTATGCTCATACTCGTAAATTGGAAAAAATGAGAAGTGAAAGTATTATTATAAAGTCATCCTAGATAGTACATTAATCAAGTAGTTTGTTTTTTCTTATTCAGTATCATAACAAGTTCTCTAGTAGGGTTTTTGATATAAGAGAATTTATTGCTTAATGATTGGCAGCTTTTGAATGACTTTTCTATTAAAGAATTTTTGTTTCTATTTTTTTTAAAGTCGTCACACAATTAAATTTGTAATTTCTTCCAAAAATGTTTTAATACTCTCCAAATTTTTCAATTTATTAAATACCTAAAACTGATTTTGAAGCTGTTGTAATGTCAAGAACCTTTTTAATCAGCTAAAAAATAAAAAAGAAAGATAAGACCAGGAAAAAAATTAATTCATTAGATTTGTTGTTCATTTGTAAAAGTGCAGTGGTTTCCATTGCATTTCTCTGTTAATTGATTATATATCAAAATATTCTGAATATTCTTTGGCTTAACATAAGCTTATTATTTAATGGACAGGCATAAGTTTTATCATAGTAGACTAGGCCAAGTGCTTTTTAAATTAAATTCTTCTCTCTAACAGTGGAATCAAAGGATATGTGGTGTGAAACCAAAAGGAAATATAGTGCTTTTGGTTGGTTACTCAGAAATTTTGGGATGTTGCCTGAACATTGCTAACTGGTTTTAATCAATAATTATTGATTGTCATTTGTTATTTTATCTGAGTTGTTTCATGAATCTATGTTTTAACTGTAATAATATTAAATTTAGCAAATTCTTTGTAGCCAACATAAATGAGTGATCTAATTTATTTTAATATTGTAGTTTTTGGGGCAGCAGATTTCAGAAGCACTTATACCTGATTTAAACCAAATAACCGAATGTTCAGATCCAGTGGAGCTTGGGAGGTTGCTCCAGCTTATTTTAGGTTGTGCGATCAACTGTGAAAAGAAGCAAGGTAAGTGAATTTCAATCATTTGAAGATTTCTACTTTCTAGAAACAATCTACATTGCTATACAAGCTAGCATTAAAATGTAGTAATAAAGCTTGGCAGAAAGCACCCTGAGAGGTAAACCAGAAGATCTGAATTCTAGCCCAACTCTGTTATTGAAAAGTGGCATACCTTGAGTGTCCTATTTGTACCTGGATTTTGATATTCATATTCAGTGGCTAAATTAAACATATTTTAGTTTAAGTAGTTTAACATATCCAGTACAGTAAGATTTAGTGGCTAGTCAGTAAAAATTGTACTTATTCATCTGATGCATTATGTCTATTTTACATGTAAGAACCTTATGTGGATTCAGTTTTCATAAATAAATATTCAGTTACTAATTTAGAATTCAGGTTTCTTAAGCTAATCGTCTTCTCTTTTTAGAAACATATCTGTCCAATATATGCTCCAGATAAGTAGTCTAATGATATAAATGGAATTGGTGCATTGCATTGGTATATCTAAACACAGTGATCCATACTTTGCTGAGTACAAAAGGATCATATGTGATTGCATGTAATGATAAATGATGAAATGAACAGGCCCAGACCTCCTTCCATTGAGGGCTTGAATCTGTCTGGGTGGTTAGACTTTTGATGCTGATTTTTCTTTTTATGTGATTCATCCAAAATTGTTCTTAGTACACCACCTTTATGAAAGAATAATGTTGAGTGCTTAAGTTTGCAAAATGCAAAATACTTCCAGCCAAGGCCTTGGAAACATTCAACATTGTCTAACTAATGAAGAAAGGATATAAGTTGGGATAAATTTGATAACAAACTCTGAAAGGAGAAAAATAAAATACATGAAATTAATTGTAGTTTATCAATTATGAAAGGACAGCGACTGGGTGTCAGAGAATTTTTATTAGCCATCTCTACTGTTTACTAGAAGCTTTTTTTCTAGGACAAGCCAGTATTTCTCTATAGGCTTTTATTTCTCACTTATACATAATATTAAAGATCTGTATAATGGGTTTTTCATAAAAGCAGGGACATTTGCTCTTAGAAGGTTAGCACTTATCTAAATATTTAATCATAAATTGACAAATAGCAATTTATTTATAAATCTAGTAATTTTTTGTTGTAATTGTGATTCTTTTTATTTTTTCATTGATTAATGCTTTGTTAATATTTTAATTACTGGTTATTTGTAACTTACTTTTGCTTAATTAATCTTACCAGGTTTGAAGGTTTTATTATCTTTTTCAAAGAGCAAACTTTCAGCTTTGATTCTATTTTGTTTTGCTGTTTAATTTTGTTGTCCTCTCTTATCTCATTCGTTTTTCTTGTGAATTAATCAACTGTTCCTATTCTAAGCTGTAATAGACATGTTAAGTGCTGATTTTGCCTCAAAATGATTATTTTGTTGTATCTTACAAATTTTAATATTATATGTAATATTTCCATAATTTACTTCTAAGCATTATTGAACAATTTTGTCCCATTTTTAAAAGGAATTCTATTCCTATATACGTAACTTTATAAAAGCTTTCACACGTTTGTACTTTTGCCATGTGAATTGATTTTCAAAATGATTTCAAGATACTGCAACAATCTCAATCCTAAAAGAATACACTCATTTGGTTAACATTACTCAGCTTATCTTGGTGAGGAAGGAAGACATACTTGTGGACAAATAATGTATTTACATAAAGGATTATCTGTGGGTAAATGAATTTTTATATTCTCTTAATTTGATGGCCAAGGTACCATGTGTAAAGAATAGATTTTTTTTCAGATTTGATTTTTTTTTAAATCACAGAACATATTCAAAATATAATGACACTGGAAGAGTCCGTTCAACATGTGGTCATGACTGCTATTCAAGAGGTAAATTATATCATGTTCCTATGAATATAAAAATCCTAAACTAAATTATGTAAAACTTTCCATACTTTATGGTTTTCTTTTAATGAACTTGCTCTTTATTGTGGGCCTACTGGCCCTTAGCTAGTGGGTCTTCCTTTTTTCCCGAAAAAGAATATTTTAAAAGATCTTTATGCAATTTAAAAAAAAAGGCCTTTAAGCTCAATTTTAGTGCCTCTTCATTTTAAAAGCTGGTTAATAAATTAGTATTGTGAAGTTCCTTTAAATCAGTGGTCCCCAACCTTTTCGGCACCAGGGACCAGTTTTGTGGAAGACGATTTTTTCACAGACCGGGGGTAGTGGGGAGAAATGGTTTTAGGATAAAACTGTTCCACCTTAGATAATCAGACATTAGATTCTCATAAGAAGTGTTCACAGTAGTGTTTGTGCTCCTATGAGAATCTAATGCTGCCGCTGATTTGACAGGAGGTGGAGTCCAGGTGATAATGCTCTCTTGCCTGCTGCTCACCTCCTTCAGCGCAGCCCCCTTTTTAGCAGGCCACAAACTGGTACCGGTCTGTGGCCCAGAGGATTGGCACCCTTCCTTTAAATAAATTCAACTAAGCAGGAAATGCAGGATAAACAGTCTCTGACCAGACAGGAATTTTTCATTTTTCTTTTCTTTCAGCCAGTTATAACAATCTTTCTTGAAATTTTCATTTTCACCATATGCATTTTCAAAATGTTAGATCTGTGAGCAAATATAGTGGTACTTAGGCTTCAGAGCCAGGTTAAGTTGGATTAAAGCTAGTCTGATTATCTAAGTGGAGCCAGGAAAGATTAAGAATTAAATGTGGTGCCGTGTTGATTCTTAATATCAGCCTAAGGCTGAGGTGAAGTGCAGAGGTAACCTTAGGAAAAGCAGCTTTTGGAAGGGACATGACTTGGAGGGCAACATCATACAGGATGTTGATAGTCTGTATTCCCTGAGTTTACCTTGTTGGTTTGGATTCAGAGCATCCCTATACATAAATAAATCTGCCTTTCATCTCAAAGAGTTATTTCACAGCATCTTTTTTTTCATATAATTGTAATTCCTGCTTTTAAAATGACTTCTCAAAAAGGCTGCATTTAAAAAGTAGTAAGTTATAATGTGTATGAATCACTTAAAAATTATTTAATATGTTCACTCTTCATCAGTAATATGTCTTTTAGAACTTGTATTGAAATTTTTGAGTACACAAGTATTTTGAATATATGTATTTAAAGCACAGTTCACTTATAGGGTCCTCACTAATACGCTTCAATTTGTGTTATTAAATTAAACCTCTAGTAAAGTTTTTATTTGAATAGTGTTCTAAGGACCCTCAAACAAGGAAAAGCCAAATATAAACCATTTTACTGTCCTTTCAAGAAAACGTATTTGACTTCATAAATATCACATTATTATACTTAATTTTACTATTTTAATTTCCTAGTTGATGAGTAAAGAAGTATTGAGCTCTCCTGCAAATGATGCTGTTGGAGAATTGGAGCAACAGGTGAGTATTTTAGTATGGAAGAAAAATGTTGAAAGCAATGTTATTTTTTTTTTGCCAATTACTCTCATAAAGCTTACAAAGAGAGCATATACAAGGATATTTTCTTCCATGAAATTAAGTTTATTCTTCTGTAACATCCCAGTTGAATGGAAGTGGTATTGGTCTCCAGAAATTTTTGTGATCATGTTGAAAGAGTTGAGTGACATTGAACATTCCTTCTGACACGCGTAATGTGTATTTGGCCCATGCTGTATGGCTATACAGCGAAATAGAGGACAATTAAAAAGAAACTCTGCTAAGTTTTAATGTACCTAAGAATGTAATTTTTTTCCCTGTTGCTATTCTCTCACTTGATATTGAAGAAACAGCACAAAGGCCCTATACTCAAGACTCCTTTCCCTGGTTCTTTTTTAGGACTGTATTACAGGGGGAAAGGACACTCTTCTCCCATTTATAACCCTATCTGGGTTATAGGGTAAATGATAAGAGGAGAGGCAAATGCATTAAGTATTTTTTCTGTTATATTTTTAGACATTTCTGTTTTTATGAGTGTAACCAGTCATCTCAAGAAGTAGTTCAAGAGGGCATGTTTAAAGAAATAATTTATTTAAATGCAAATGTGCTGTGTTTTTTTCTAAACTTTTTTTCTGTAATAAAACTAAACAATGCCTCCTCTAATACTTGTAAAAATATTTTACAGGGATTAACATAAAATTGCCTCTGTGGGACCATAGCCTTCAATGTAAATGAGGCCATGTAAATATAATTCACACAAAGAGAACAAATTAAGACTCATTTGTTAATAGGTAAATTTAAAAAATTATTTCCCCTATCAGTGTATATGTGTGTTAAGAGAAGAGTATATTTTTCTATTTGTGTCCAAATGCAATTTACTAAGATTTGGGACACTTTATATTTTAGCTTAAAAGAGCCTTGGAAGAACTTCGGGAAGCACTAGCAGAAAAGGAAGAGCTGAGGCAAAGATGTGAAGAATTGGATATGCAGGTATGGGAAAAACCCTGAGCTGAGGAAAACTTAAAGTTTGCATAGGTTTTTTATTGTAATTCTTTAGCTGGTGGTATGTTTTGTAAATTAGGTTTCACTTCATGGAGGGAATATTAAAAGGATTTCTTACAGGCTTAAATATTCAAGCATTAATTTCATAAATATTTTTTCTCTGATAGTTGAAATTTGCTGGCTTAACTTTCTTTGACAAAATTACTAATTGTAGAATTTCAACTATTTAGATAAAGACTCAGTTTTCATTTTTGTAAAATGGGAAAATTAACATTTTTCCTCCATATTGTGTATGTAAATATTAAATAGAGGGAATTTATGGAAGCATTAAGTGGTACCTGACACTCCCCCCCAAAAAAAATTCAAGCATATGTTTATATGTATGTATGTAGTCTCTCATGCCAAGTTTTTGCTAACATGTATGCATATATGAACATGTATGTATATAATCTTGGGTTCATATGCACATGTATTTTAAAATGAACTTGGCATGAGCAACAATAATTAGTGGTTAAGAGGGTAGATTTTCAAACCAGGCTACCTACATTCAGAACCTGGTCATGTTACTAGTTGGTTATATGCTCTCAAGCACATTGCAGTTACTCTGTACTTCAGTTTTCTCTTTTGAGAAATGGAATGATGATAGCATGTACCACCCAGAGTGGTCACTGGGATCATGAGCGCTTAGAGCCTGGCACAGAAGTGTTATGTATATTGTTTGCATATGTTGTTACCATTACATCAAAATCCAAATGTGTATATTATGCAGTAAGTCTAGAAAAAGGTATACAGAAGGTTAAGTGTACCTTCATAATATGCTATATGTAAATGACTTTTTTTGTTGTTTAAATAATGAGCTAAATATGTAGTTGATTCTCTGAAAAGTGTAAGGGCAAGGAGCAAAGGTGTGGTAGCAATAGCCTTGCTAGAGGAAGTAAATATCTAAAATGACAGGGCTGTATAATGCTTCTAACCCTCAAGAGTTTGCAAATAGGGAAAAGGTAAAGACTTGGTTAGGATGACTAGCCACTTAGGGCAGTGGGAGCACTAGAATTTAGATCTTCTAATTTCCTCTGTAAAAACCAGTCGTCTGTACTTGAATGAAGTAAGCATCTCAGGTAGGGGAAATTTATTCTGTTCTCCTTTGCAACTTTCCTAACTACACATTGTAACATACACTTTTAAACACATGCAAAGTACCTGAAATGTGTTATTTTTAAATAGGATAATATTCACCCTGTAAAGTACTTCATAGGAAGAATATAAGATTGAGCTGTTGAGCTATTACCATTCTCTTGTAGGATCTAGGTACAGTTTTCTGAGAAATTCTTATTCAATAAAGAACACAAAATTCTACATTAAAAGATTTATGTGTTAGTAACAAAAAATGAAGGGTATGTGATCTGGTTTTAGGTGAAAAGTGCAGAAATTCTAAAGAGAGAGAGACAGAGGCAGGTGCAGATTGAACTTATTGCCATGAGAGCTTGTTGAAGGAGTTGCCTTGAACCCCCACCCCATGCTCCAAGTCCTGCTTCTAGGGTGGGAACAAGGGATGTCCCTGTCTTGCATCCCCCTTGCTCATGTCTGTACCAGAGATGGCTCTGGAGCCATGCGGAAGCATATGGATAGGAACACGATTGGTTATTCACCAGATGTTAAAAACTAAAATTTGCCCTTGGTCCTGTTTCTTTTTAGAGGAGTCCTACCCTGTTTTGATGACTGAGGGTGTTGTTTCTCCTCTGTCAATCATTTTATAATAGCCCCTACACTCAAGCTAGAATGAGATATTCCTTTCTTTGTGCCCTACCTTTACCCTATAATGTGCTTCTATCAAAGCACTTTCAACATATTTTACATAATTGTTTATGTTTCTACCCTAAGGGTCTTAAGGGCAGAAACTCTTATTCTTTTTTGTATCTGAATCACTTAGAATTATTATGCATGACAGGTAATAGTAGTCACTAAACAGCTTACATAATAGGCATGGGTGCATGCATTGAATTTGGGAACAGAAAGTTATTTCTTTGTATTGTCTGCCCAGGGACAGTTTCCCAGACTTCCTATTTTTCATTTAGAAGACAGTGTTTGTAACTTGCCTGAGTACTGTGTTCAGGGCAGTCACTTGATGTTAATTTCCTATTAGTTCTTTGTGTCAACATGTAGTCATATTTACATAACTGGGTTGAATTACATGTTTTGAAAATATGGATAGCAAACTTGTCCAGTAATATATTGGAAATCAGAATAGGTTTTTCAAACTAATTCTTAATCATATGTAAAACTTCTGTTCTTACGAAAAGACACAGCCTTAGCTATACATTTTTAAAGGTGTTTTTAAATGGAAAAGAAGTAGAACCAGGAGAGAAAATCATGCGTGTTTTAAAAGTATGAATACAAAAAAATTTCTCCAGGTACTGATGTTGATGTGGTTCTATACTAAGATGTTTTTATCCATTTTAAATCATAAGCAGTTTCAATGTGCAAATGAAAACAGCTTTTTGTTATTGATTCATTAACCAAATGTGCTTATTTCTTGAATATGTGTTGTGTGACTAATAATTTTATAATCTGAACCTATCATGATAACTTTGAACATATTTGTGTATATTTTGGCTAAGTAGGTAACAGCATTCTAAAAATTAGTTTATACCTAAAAGGGGGGACAAATTAATTTTTTGAAGTTTCATTTGTGCATCAAATTTTAGAGACTTATATATTTTCTTCCCCAAACAAAGGCAGGCATGGCATTTTAAAGATATATTTACTCTATTTTCTCCATATGTGTATTGATTTGATTTCTTTTGTTTGACTTTAATCTCCTAGACTCTGAATTCTATATTCAGAAGGATCTTTAGAACTCATCTAGTATGACAGACCAAGCTAATTAACGGCTTAGTCAGATTTAGAATTCAGAACTCCAGACTTTATTAAGAGTTTTTGTTTGTTTTTTCTGCTGGTGCTTATGTATGTGTATTTGTTTCTTAGGTGACTTCACTGCAAGATGAAAAGAATTCACTAGTTTCTGAAAATGAGATGATGAATGAAAAACTTGACCAGTTGGATGGCTCTTTTGATGATCCAAGCACAGTGGTTGCAAAAAAGTATTTTCATGCACAGTTACAACTAGAACAATTACAGGAAGAAAACTTCAGGTAGCATTTTTAATAGAAATCATTTTATGGAGTTCTATTATACTAGTAGCAAAAAATTACAATATCAACAACTAATTATTAAGCATTGTTAAGCATTTTTAGGATACTGATTAAGCTCTAAGCTCCTGAAAATACCAAATGGTATAAGTGGTTCCTGCTCTCACAGGGCTTATGATCCAGTTAGGAAGTGGGAGATATACATAAAAACAAAACAATTTAAATGTGCATTAAGGACCAAATCAAGGGCATAGGAAAGCCAATAAGAGTTACAGGGAGTGATTGCTGAAACCTGGGAAGAATGGGGAGTTTCTCACATAAGATAGGTAACCCTATAATAAATGGAAAAAATATAAATCATAAGCTAAGTAGATGCTTTTCATTTTAACTTGTATATTTCTTTAATAAAGTCATGAATACTTAACCTTTAACAAAAATTGATTATCTTTTGTGTGCTTACCACTGAGCCTTAAACTAGAAGACCTTGAGGACAGGCACTCTAATTGTACTATGCATATATTTTTTATCTTATTTTTGATATAACTTCAAACTCACAAAGTTACTGCTGGGGACATGGTGGGGGATGGAGACAGCAAACCACCATGCCATGTATGTACCTATGCAACAATCCTGCAGGATGCAGGATGTGCACATGTACCCCAGAGCCCAAAGTACAATAAAAAAAAAAGAAGTGAAGGAGAGATTATTTTTCTACAACAAATTCCAAAAGCAAAAGTTTTTGGCCCACGTTTTCTTGTTACTTTAAGGGAAAAAGAATTTATCAACATAATGATGGCCAAGGTAGTTCCATACATATATAATATATATAACATATTAACATATAATATATTGATATATCAATATATTAATATATAAATTACTAATATATGTTAATGTATTATATTGATATATTACTATATTATTTTGATATATTAATATATAATATATGCATGTGTGTATGTATGTGTGTGTGTGTGTGTGTGTGTATAAAATATGTATTTGCCTTAAATGGAAATAAAAACAAAATTTAACAACAACAACAAAAAGTTACAGGAATACTACAAGAAACTTGTTTATTCCTTTTACTCAGATTCAACAATTATTTTACAGTCTCTCCATTTGCTTTAGCAGTCTCTGTATATAGTCATAATTTGCATACTTTTTTCTCAGCTATTTGAGAGTAAGTTGGACACATGTCTCTTTACCCCAGTATATTTCAGTGCATATTTCCTAAGAATGAGGACATTCTCTTTTAAACCACATTATTTTCACATTATTGTGAAAAATGATATAACCATTAAAATTGGAAGCTTTTTCTGGACTCTCATTTCATTTCTGTTAGTAAATTTCTTCATGCCTATATGACACTATCTTATTGTAGTTTTAGAGTATAACTTTTGAGATCTAGTAGTGTAAGTATTCCAATTTTGTTCTTTCTTTTCAAAATTTGTTTTGGCTATTCTAAGTGTTTAGCATTTTACTATAAAATTGAGAATCAGCTAGTCAGTTTCTATTAACAACCTTTACACGCAAGTATTTTATGTTTTTGATGCTATTGTAAATGCAATTTCAGAATTATGAAAATTTGCTGCTAATATGTAGATAGATGTACAATTATGTATTGAAACTTCAATCTTATATCTTGAAACATATCTTAAATATATTGAAACATATATCTTGCAGTTTCTTGATTCACTTATTTAGCTAGTAGTGTGTTTACATTAAAAAAAAAAATCTTTAGTTCATTCCTGCTGCTTCAACAAAATACTTTAGACAGAGTAATTTATAAACAATAGAAATCTACCACTCACTGTTCTGAAGACTGGGAACTCCAAAATCAAGGCACTGGTAAATTCAATGTCTGTCTGAGGGATTGCTCTCTACTTCCAAGATCGCTTCCTCTTGCTGCATCTTTAGGTCCCTTTAATGGCTTTTATAAGAGCACTAGCCACATTCATGAGTTCAGAGCCCTCATAATTTAGTCACTTCCCAAAAGGCCTTACTTCTTAATACCACCAGAATGGGAATTAGGTTTCAACATGAGTTTTAGAGGAACAGAGGCTATGGATTCTACAGTCATCCATCTGTTAATAGAGCTGTACATCTTCCTTTCATTATTTCTGTCTTGTGTTTATTTTCCTTGCTTTGTTGCAAGAACAGCCATCATTGCTTTGTTCCTGGTCTTAGGGGGATCATGTGCAATTAGGAGCCATCAAGTGTAATGCTAGCAGTAGAGTCTTTCTTTGTGCTTTTTGTCAGATTGAGGAAATTCTGTTTCCAGCTTGCTAAAAGTTGTTTGTTGTTGTTGTTGTTGTTGTTGTTTTTAATCATGATTGGGTGTTGATTTTTGTCACATGATTTTTCTGCATCTTGAAGAGATGGTGTAGTTTTTCTTTTTCATTCCTTTAATATAGTGATTCATTTTTAAATGTTAAAAACCTACAATCTGGAGATAAACCACTTTGTTCATATTTTATTATCCTATATATATATATATGACTAGATTCAGTTTGTTAATAATTTGAAAGAATTTTTATAACTGTCTTTATAATAGATATTGGTTTGAATTTTGTCTCTTGTAATGTTTTGTTCAGGATTTGTTATCAGAGTTCTGCTAGTCTCATAGAATAGCAGGCATATTCTCTCTTCCTCTATTTTCTGAAGGAGTTTATGTAAAAATGTTATTTCTTTCTTAAATATTTGATACAGTTAATCAGTTTGGGCCTATGGTTTTCTTTGCGAGTGGGTTTTTACTGACAAATTATTTCTTTAATGGTCATAGGGCTTTTCAGATTTCCTATTTCATCTTGTGTCAGTTTGGTAAGTTGTATTTTTCAGTGTATATGTTTATTTAAGTTATTGAATTTATCGACATGAAGTTGTTCATGATACTCTCTTCCTATCCTTAAAATTCAGTGTATATGTTTATTTAAGTTGTTGAATTTATTGACATGAAGTTGTTCGTAATATTCCCTTCTTATCCTTATACTGACTATGGCAGATGTGATGATATACCCTTTGACATTCCTAATATTGCTTGGGTTTTCTTTCATTTTTCTTGATCACTCTTGCTAGAGGTTCATCAGTTTTCTTAATCTTTTCAAATACCCTTTATTGGCTTTCTATATTATTAGTTTTAGATTTCTTTTTTTATACTTACTTTGGATTTAAGTTTCTCTTCTTCTTCTAGCCTCTTAAAGTTGAAACTTATCATTGATTTTAAGCCTTTCTTTCTTTCTAACATAAACCTTTAAAACTGAGAGACACTGGTTTAGTGTTGTCCCCCATATTTGATTCCTTGTCTTTTTGTTATTGTTTAGTTTGAAACATTTTCTAAATTTCATTGCGATTTTTTTCTTCACTCAGATGTTATTAAGAAATGTGTTAATTATCTATTTAAAGCTTTTCTAGATTTCGTATTGTGACTGAGTTCTAATTTAATTAACCTTTATTACTAGAGAACATGTTCCATGAGATTTCAAACTTTTGACATTTATTGATACGTATTTTATTTATCATCATGTATTTTATCGTGTTGAATGTTCTATATACATTTGAAAAAATGTGAACCCTGTAAATTTAGGCTTAAATGTTCTATAATTGTCAGTTATATCAAGCTGGTTAATAATATCATTCAGATCTCTCCTGTATTTTTACTGATAATTTAGTTTTATCATTTATTGGGAGATGTGTTAAAATTTTCAGCAATGATTATGGATTCGTGGATTTCTAATTTTGGTTTAAACAGTTTTTGCTGCTGGCATTTTAAAAAAAACTTGGTTTTTAGGTGTGTATACATTTATGATATGTCTTTCTACTGAATTAACCCTTTTAAAATTATGAAATATCTCTTTATTTTTGGTAGTACTTTTTGTCTTAAAACTTACTTTATTTGAAATAAATGTAATCACCCAGTTTTCTTTGCTTGCTTCTTGCATGACATTTTACTTTTCATCTTTACTTTTCTCTGTCTTTATAGTACAATGTTTCATAATTAGCATATTCTTGAACTTTGCTTTTTTATTCTCTCTGATAGTCTCTACCTTGTGTTTTATTGATTTATCTTTTATTACGATTATTGATGTGGTTGTATTTAGATCTATTAATTTGCTATTTGTTATTTGTCCCATTTGTTCTTGTATTCTTTTTATCTGTCATGCATTCTTTTGGGTTAATCAAATAATTTTTTAATATTTGATTTTAATTGCTGTATTCTTATTTTAGTTTTTGCTTTTGTTGTTGCTCTAGAGCTTCTAAATTTGTCTTTATCACAATCTATACAGTTCATATTTTACCACCTTACATGCAATGTGTATTTTAAAATGCACAAGATATTTCTCATCTTTTGAAATTAAAATTTGCTAGAACTAGGTATAACTAAATACAGGTATTGATCGACTTACCACCTATGCAACTTATGACCATTCGACTTTATGACCACAATCGCTAGCCACGACTGCTCCACGTCTGGCAGCGCAAATGTTGCCCAGCTGGGCGTACAACAGTGCGGAGCAGCTTCCGGCAGCACCACCATCTCCGCGTGCACCATTTCAACTGTACATATAGCCTACTCAACTTACGAGCAAATCGTGTTACGACCGGTCCGCAGTCCCGACCGTGGTCGTAAGTCGGGCACTGGCTGTACATTGTTTCAGGAATGAAACTAAAAATTGCGAACGTTAAGTTTACTTCTCATGTCTGTTTCAAAATTAACAGCTGAAAAGTATCTTATTCCTTCAGTTTGTCCTTTCTTGAATATAGAATTTAAACAATTTTAATATTTTCTTCTAAGCTCAAGTTTTGGTAGGAAAACAAATCATGGAGGTTATAAATACTTACTTTTTTTTTTTGTTCAAGGCTTGAAGCTGCAAAAGATGATTACCGTGTTCACTGTGAAGAACTTGAAAAGCAGCTAATCGAATTCCAGCATAGGAATGATGAATTGACTAGTCTTGCAGAAGAAACAAGAGCCCTGAAAGATGAAATAGATGTTCTTAGGTATGGCATGTCTTAAAAAATATAATTATGCCATTTCTAAATTATTGTTTAGTCAATTTGAGTATTTCATATTTTAACCAGAGATTCGTAGGATTATTCCTGTGTATCAAGTATTGATCAGTTTTTAATCCAGGCTGGTATTTTTAACTTCTTTTATGTTTGTTGTTTGGGCTTGCAGTTCATGGATAATACTCAGTTCTTATGAGGACATACTCAATTCTTATTAGGACATTTTCACATTAGAACCCATAAACCCCAAATGAGACCTTTAATTAAATTTTGTAAATGGAGTAGTTATAGATACATTTCACTTGACCTCCTTGTACCTATCATTATATTTTGTGACATTTTTGTGTAAGGGAATATATTCTCAATCCATATTTTGACATTTGATTAACTATAAATCAAATATAGGCAAGAATCCTAACTTTTTATTAGGGTGGATTGTCATTTGGCAATATAACATTTATGTTTTTTTTCCTATGAAATGTTACCCAGTAAACAGTCTGTTCACATGATTTGTATTTTTTGTTAATTTTTAATTAGTTATTTTTTGTAGTTCCAAACACTCATTTGAAACAAAATTTGTATAACCATTGATTTGGGCCTGCTTGTGATAGTGAAGTGATTTGGTTTATTTGTTTGTTGGTTTATTTATGTATTTAAGTCAGGTAAGCACAACTCCAAAGGGAAGTGCTTTGCCTGACAAGTTTTTAATTTAATCAACTTTCTAAATACAGTATGTCAAATACTTAAGAACAAAACCATGCTGAATGTTATACACAAATCAAGGTTGACCTGTATGCTGCAGAGCAGCTGAGTTTAGTTTTATGTATAAAATCATATTTTTAAATTCATTGTGCTAATGTATGAAACAGTTTGATAGTTTAGTATGTCATATTTGAAGCATTTTATTTTGATGGCTTTATACCAAAAAGGTTGAATTTTAGATGGATTTAGGCCAGAGTCTGTTTCCATAGTTCTCACATTTTCCTCTTCGATTTCCTCTTCTCAGTCACTCTCATTTATTTTTCTTTTTTCTTTTTGGTGATAGTTTGGAAGATTCATTTTACAGGAAGAGTAAAATTATGAGTATATGCTAGTTTTTATACAGTAATGCTTAGTCTTTATTATTATAGGGCTACCTCTGATAAAGCAAATAAACTGGAGTCAACAGTTGAGATATATCGTCAGAAACTACAAGATCTGAATGACCTTCGCAAGCAGGTGAAAACTTTACAGGAAACCAACATGATGTATATGCATAATACAGTCAGCTTAGAAGAAGAATTAAAAAAAGCAAATGCAGCACGTACACAATTAGAAACATACAAAAGGCAGGTAAGAAACATCTTAATTTTTAACTGATAAAATGCAAGAGTTTAACTTTGTTATTCCTTTTAATTTCTTAAGAATGGTACAGAAATTAAGATGCATTGCTTATAATAAGCTACGAACTTATTCTGATGAATTTCTTTCTTTAATTTTAATTCAAGGATTGATAATTGAGTTTGAGTTATCTGGGTCTTTTACCTTTTTACTGCCTTCTGCTATTATTTTTTCTTTTGAGATTTTATTGTTTATTAGTATTTCTGGTAAGCAGGGTTAACGCCTAGTGAATGGAGCTGTAATCTAAAACATTCTGTTTGGTATTTACCAAATAACATTAGGAGGCTGACTTTTAATTTTTTTTTGGCTAAATTATTATTTGAATATTTTTAATTTTAGGTTAATTCTTATCTACATGTTATTTTCTGCAAATATTTAGAACTAGACTGCAATTTTAGTATAGATATTTTATTCCTAATCAGTTTTTCATTTACTCAATTCTGAAAGACTTTTGACATTTATACATTTATATGTTTATAAGGACTTTCTTCCTTTTGTTTCTGACATTAGGTTCAAGATCTTCATGTAAAACTTTCCTCTGAATCCAAAAGGGCAGACACACTAGCATTTGAAATGAAACGGCTTGAAGAAAAACACGAAGCTTTACTTAAGGAAAAAGAGGTAAACATAAATATAATTGATAAGGAGTATGTTTTTGTCTTAGATTTTTACTATCCTTGCTCTTCCTGTGGTGGTGATGATGTCTAACAGCTTTGTCTTCCTACGAATTGAAATTTTTGACACAGAATAGTCTTGCAAAAATGACCTGCTTCTTTGTTCCATTTTTTTGGTTTTCTTCACAATGGTAGATGAAATGTTAGAGGCAAGGCCATAAGTCTCAATGAATATTTTCTAACTGGACTGTCAATTGCTTGAGATAAAGGACCATAGATAGATAATAATTTTGTGACAACTTTATTAAAATTTAATTTACATACCATAATTTCACTTATTTAAAGTATACAGGTCAGTGTTGTTTTTTTTAAGTATATATTTTATTGCACTTTAGGTTCTGGGGTACATGTGCAGAATATGCTGGATTGTTGCATAGGTACATACATGGCAATGTGGTTTGCTGCCTCCATCCCCGTTACCTATATCTGGCATTTCTCCCCATGTTACCCCTCCCCAACTCCCTACCCCCGGCTGTCCCTTCCCTAGTCCCCCCCAACAGACCCCAGTGTGTGATGCTCCCTTCCCTGCGTCCATGTGTTCTCATTGTTAAACACCCGCCTATGAGTAAGAACATGTGGTGTTTGATTTTCTGTTCTTGTGTCAGTTTGCTGAGAATGATGGTTTCCAGATTCATCCATGTCCCTACAAAGGACACAAACTCATTGTTTTTTTATGGTTGCATTGTATTTCATGGGGTATATGTGACACATTTTCCTTGTCCAGTCTATCATCAATGGGCATTTGGGTTGGTTCCAGATATTTCTATTGTAAACAGTGCTGCAGTGCACATACGTGTACATCTGTCTTTATAATAGAACGATTTCTAATCCTTTGGATATATACCCAGTAATAGGATTGCTGGGTCAAATGGAATTTCTATTTCTAGGTCGTTAAGGAATTGCCACACTGTCATCCACGATGGTTGAAATAATTTGCACTCCCACCAACAGTGTAAAAGTGTTCTTATTTCTCCACATCCTCTCCAGCATCTGTTGTCTCCAGATTTTATAATGATCGCCATTCTAACTGGCGTGAGACGGTATCTCAATGTGGTTTTGATTTGCATTTCTCTAATGACCGGTGATGATGAACATTTTTTCATGTGTTTGTTGGCTGCATAAATGTCTTCTTTTGAAAAGTTTCTGTTCATATCTTTTGCCCACTTTTGTTTTTTCTTGTAAGTCTGTTTTAGTTCTTTGTAGATTGTGGATATCAGCCCTTTGTCAGATGGGTAGATTGCAAAAATTTTTTCTCATTCTGTTGGTTGCTGGTTCACTCTAATGATTGTTTATTTTGCTGTGCAGAAGCTGTGAAGTTTGATTAGGTCCCATTTGTCTATTTTGGCTTTTGTTGCCAATGCTTTTGGTGTTTTAGTCATGAAGTCCTTGCCTATGCCTATGTCTTGGGTGGTTTTGCCTAGGTTTTCTTCTAGGGTTTTTATCTTGTTAGATCTTACATTTAAGTCTTTAATCCATCTGGAGTTAATTTTAGTGTAAGGTGTCAGGAAGGGGTCCAGTGTCTGCTCTCTGCACATGACTAGCCAGTTTTTCCAACACCATTTATTAAACAGGGAATCCTTTCCCTGTTGCTTGTTTTTGTCAGGATGTCAAAGATCAGATGATTGTAGATGTGTGGTGTTGCCTCCGAGGCCCCTGTTCTGTACCATTGGTCTATATCTCTGTTTTGGTGCCACTATCATGTTTTGGTTGCAGTAGCCTTGTAGTGTAGTTTGAAGTCAGGTAGCGTGATGCCTCCAGCTTTGTTCTTTTTGCTTAGAATTGATTTGGCTGTGTGGGCTCTCTTTTGGTTCCATATGAAGTTTAAGGTATTTTTTTTCCAGTCTGTGAAGAATGTCATAGGTAGCTTGATAAGGATAGCATTGAATCTATAAATTACTTTGAGCACTATGGCCATTTTCACAGTATTGATTCGTCCTAACCATGAGCATGGAATGTTTTTCCATCTGTTTGTATCCTCTCTTATTTCCTTGAGCAGTGATTTGTAGTTCTCCTTGAAGAGGCCCTTTACATCCTTTGTTAGTTGTATTTCTAGGTATTTTATTCTCTTTGTAGCAATTGTGAATGGCAGTTTGTTCTGGATTTGGCTTTCTTTAAGTCTGTTACAATGGGGTCTTCCAAATATACAATCATGTCGTCTGCAAATAGAGACAATTTGACCTCCTCCTTTCCTAATTGAATACTCTTTATTTCTTTTTCTTGCCTGATTGCTCTGGCTAGAACTTCCAATACTATATTGAATAGGAGTGGTGAGAGAGGGCATCCTTGTCTAGTGCCAGATTTCAAACTGAATATCTCCAGTTTTTGCCCATTCAGTATGATATTGACTGTGGATTTGATGTAAATAGCTTTTATTATTTTGAGATTCGTTCTGTTGATACCTAGTTTATTGAGAGTTTTTAGCATAAAGTCTGTTGAATTTTGTCAAAGGGCTTCTCTGCATCTATTGAGATAATCGTGTGGTTTTTGTCTTTGGTTCTGTTTATGTGTTGAATTGCGTTTATAGACTTGCTGTGTGTGTTGATCCAGCCTTGCATCCCTAGGATGAAGCCTACTTGATCGTGATGGATGAGCTTTTTGATGTGCTGTTGCAATCGGTTTGCCAGTATCTTATTAAAGATTTTTGCATCTGTGTTCATCGTGGTTATTGGCCTAAAGTTTCTTTTTTAGTTGAGTCTCTGCCAGGTTTTGGTACCAGAATGATGTTGGTCTCATAAAATGAGTCAGGGAGGATTCCCTCTTTTTGTATTGTTTGGGATAGTTTCAGAAGGAATGGTGCCAGCTCCTCTTTGTACGTCTGGTAGAATTTGGCTGTGAACCTGTCTGGACCTGGTTGTTTTTTGGTTGGTAGGTTATTAATTGCTGCCTCAACTTCAGCCCTTGTTATTGGTCTGTTCAGGGTTTTGACTTCTTCCTTGTTTAGGCTTGGGAGGGTGAGAGTCCATAGAGTTGTTTGTAGTAATAAATTTATGTGCATAGAGTTGTTTGTAGTAATCTCTGATGGTAGTTTGTATTTCTGTGGAATCTATGGTGATATACTCTTTATTGTTTTTTATTGCATCTATTTGATTCTTCTCTCTTTTCTTTTTTATTAATCTGGCTAGTGGTCTATTTTGTTGATCTTTTCAAAAAACCAGCTCCTGGATTTATTGATTTTTTTGAAGGGTTTTTTGTGTCTCTATCTCCTTCAGTTCTGTCCTGATCTTAGTTATTTCTTGTCTTCTGCTAGCTTTTGAGTTTTTTTGATCTTGCTACTCTAGGTCTTTCAATTTTGATGATAGGGTATTGATTTTAGATCTTTCCTTGCTTTTTATGTGGGCATTTATTGCTATAAATTTTCCTGTAGACACTGCTTTATATGTGTTCCAAAGAGTCTGGTACATTGTGTCTTCATTCTCATTGGTTTCAAAGAACATCTTTGTTTCTACCTTCATTTCATTGATAGCCAGTCAACATTCAAGAGCCAGTTGTTCAGTTTCCATGAAGTTGTGTGGTTCTAGTTAGTTTATTAATCCTGAGTTCTAATTTGATTGTACTGTGGTCTGAGATACTGTTTGTTATGATTTCCATTCTTTTGCATTTGTTGAGGAGTGATTTACTTCCAATTATGTGGTCAGTTTTAGAGTAGATGTTATGTGGTGCTGAGAAGAATGGATATTCTATGGATTTGGAGTGGAGAGTTCTGTAGATGTCTAGGTTTGCTTGGTCAAGATCTGAGTTCAAGTCCTGGATATCCTTGTTAATTTTTCTGTCTCATTGATCTAATATTGACAGTGGGATATTAAAGTCTCCCACTATTATTATGTGGGAGTCTAAGTCTCTTTGTAAGTCATTAAGAGCTTGCTTTATGTATCTGGGTGCTCCTGTATTGGTTGCGTACATATTTAGGATCGTTAGCTCTTCTTGTTGCATTGATCCTTTTTACCATTATGTCATGCCCTTCTTTGTCTCTTTTGATCTTTGTTGATTTAAAGTCTATTTTATCAGAGATAGGATTGCAACTCCTGCTTTTTTTTTGCTCTGCATTAGCTTGGTAAATCTTCCTCCATCCCTTTATTTTGATCCTATATGTATCTTTACATGTGAGATGGGCTTCTTGGGTATAGCACACTGATGGGTTTTGACTTTTTATCCAGTTTGCCAGACTGTATCTTTTGATTGGGGCATTTAGCCCATTTACATTTAAGGTTAATATTGTTATGTGTGAATTTGATCCTGCCATTTTGATGCTAGCTTTTTTTTTTTTTCCCATTAGTTGATGCAGTTTTGTCATTGTGTTGATGCTCTTTACTATTTGGTATGTTTTTGGAGTGGATGGTACTGGTTGTTCCTTTCTATATTTAGTGCTTCTTTCAGGAGTTCTTTTAAGGCAGGCCTGGTGGTGATGAAATCTCTGAGCAATTGCTTGTTTGTAAAGGATTTTATTTCTCCTTTGCTTATGAAGCTTAGTTTGACTGGGTATGAAATTCTAGGTTGAAAGTTCTTTTCTTTAAGGATATTGAATATCGGCCCCCTCTCTCTTCTGGCTTGTAGGGTTTCTGCAAGAGGTAGCCTAGTCACAGTCTGCCAGCAGAGGCGTTGCTGAGCTGCTGTGGGCTCTGCCCAGCTGCTGTGCAAACTTCTTTGTGGTTTTGTTTATAGAGGTATAATTAGAACTGCCTCAGTAATGGTGGACTGCCTCTGTAATGGCTGACTGCCTCGGTAATGGCAGATTGCCTTGGTAATGGCAGACTTCCTCGGTAATGGTGGACTGCCTCAGTAATGGCGGACTGCCTCGGTAGTGGCGGACTGCCTCGGTAATGACGGACTGCCTCGGTAGTGGTGGACTGCCTCGGTAATGGCGGACACCCTTCCCCCCATAGAGCTGGACTGTTCTGGGTCCAGCTGCGCTTGCTGTGAAACTCTCAATCCAGAGTCTTTCAGATTGCTGGTCTTTGTGGGGGTGGGACCCACTGAGCCAGATCACCTGGCTCCCTGTTTCAGCCCCCTTTTTTAAGTTGAATGGGTGACCCTGTCTCCCAGGTGTGTCAGGTGCCAATTGAAACGACTGCTCAGATTTGTGTGAGTTTTTGTGTGGAGACCCACAGCGCCAGCTGAAACAGCCATGCTGGAGACCCTTGGTGCTTTTCTGCCTGGAAATCTCCTGGTCTGTGGGTAGTAAAAACTCATTAGGAAATACAGTGATTACTCACCCTCTGCGTTCTCGCTGAGAACTGCACTCCAGAGCTGTTCCTATTCAGCCATCTTGGATTGTCTCCCACAAGTCAGTGGTTTTTAGTATATTCACTGAGTTGTATTACCATCAACTTAATTATACTTTAAAACACTGCCATCACTCTGAAAAGGAATCTCATGCCCTTCACCAGTTAACTTGCCCCCTGTTCCTCTCAGCTCTACTCTTTGCAGCTGTTAATCTACTTGCTGTTTACAGATTTTCCTAGTCTTTCTAGAATATGTAATCATATACTTGGTGGTTTTTGTGACTGACTCTTTCAAGGTGCATCCATGTTGTAGCATGTATCAGTGCTTTATTCTTTTTATTGCCAAATCATGCCCCATTGTATGGATATACTGCATTTTGTTTATTCATTCTCCAGTTCGTGGACATTTGGGTTGTTTCTACCTTTTAGCTGTTATGAATAATGTTGCTATGAATTTTTATGTACAAATTTTTATTTAGATATGTTTTCATTTTTCTTGAGTATATATGTAAAAATGGTATTGATGGGTCATATGGTAACTATGGTTAACTTCACATCCTTATCAACACTTATTATCTTTTTGATTTTAACTATCCTAGTAGATATAAAATGAAATGTCATTGTGTTTTTGATTTGCATTTCTCTATAAACCAATGTTGTTGAGCATGTTTTATGTACTTATTATCCATTTGTATATCTTCCTTGGAAAAATGTCTGTTAAATCCTTTGCCCATGTTTTACTTAGGTTATATGCTTTTTAATTATTGGGTCGAAAAAGTTTTTTATGTATTCTAGATATAAGTTCCTTGTCAGGTATATGATTTGCAATTGTTTTTTCTATTCTATGTGTTGGTTGTTTCACTTTCTTGATGATATAGTTTGCAGCACTAAGTATTACATTTTGATGAGATCAGAGTTACTTGTTTTTCCTTTTGTTGTATTTCCTTTTGTTGTATTTCCTTTTTTGGTGATGTTTCTAAAAAAAAAAAAAAAAAAAAAAAAAAGATTGGGTAACCTAAGGTACAAAGATTTGCCCTGTGTTTTTCATTTAAAAAGTTTTTTAGTTTTAGCTCCTGTAGTCTGTGATCTGTTTTGTATATGGTGTGATGTAGGCATCTGACTTTATTCTTTTGCGTGTTGATACCTAGTTGTCCCAATAATAACTGGTTGATAAAACTATTCTTACTATATCAATTTGCCTTGGTATTCTTGTTAAAAAATCACTTGGCCATGATACTTTAATGGAATGGTGTACACACGTCATTATACATTTGTGAAAATCCATAGCATGTATAACAAAAAGAGCGAACCCTAATATAAATTATGGGCTTTAGTCAATAACAGTGTATCAACATTGGCTCATCAGTTCTAACAAATTGCCATACAAATGCAAGATATTAATAATAGAGGAGACTGAGAGTGAGAAGAGGGTAAGGGGAATATAAAGACACTCTGTGTTTTCTGCTCAATTTTTCCAAAACCCTAAAACTGCTCAGAAAATAACCTCTATTAATAATTTAAAAGGTTTAAAAAATCATTTGCCCACAAATGTAAGGGCTTATTTGTAGTCTTTTAATAGTCTATTATTGGTCTTTATGTCTAATCTTATGCTAGTACCACACTCATGTATTGATAATTTGTTACTGTAGTTTTGTAGTTTTGAAATGGAAAGGGTAAGTTTTCAAACTTTATTCTTCTTCAAGGTTATTTTTGTTATTCTGATTCCCTAGCATTTTCATGTGAATCCTGAAATCAGCTTGTCAATTCTTGCAAAAAAAAAAAAAAAAAAAAAAAAAAGGCAGCTGAGATTTTGATAAGAACTTACTGATCTGTAGATTAATGTAGACTAATTTAGAAATGATGTCACTTAGTATTATTTTTCTACTCCATGAATGTGGGATACCATTTCATTTATTTAGATCTTAAGTATCTTTCAACAATATTTTGTAGTTTTCAGTGTGCAAGACTGGTACCTTTTAAACATGTATTCCTAAGTGTTTCATTCTTTTTGTTATTTTAAATAAAATTCTTTTATCAATATCACTTTTTGATTTGTTAACTGCTAATATATAGAAATGCAATGGAGTTTTGTGCATTGATCATGAATCTTTCAGCCTTGTTGAATTTGTTTATTGGTTATCACAGTTTTTTGGTAAGTTTCTCAGGATTTTCTATATATAATATTAGGACCACTGCAAATAGAATTGGTTTTACTTCTTTATTTGCAGTCCTGATACTTTTTATTTTTCTTGCCAAATTGTACTGGTTAGAATTGTCAGTTCAATGTTAAAATAAAAGTGGCAAGAACAGATATCATTTTTTTGATTCTGATCTTAGGGGAAAAGCATTGAATTTTTCACCATTATGTATGAAATTAGCTGTGAGTTAGTTGTTTTCATTTTTAGATGCCCTCTATAAGACTGAAGAAGTTTCCTTCTATTCATAGTTTGTTGCCTGCTGTTATCATAAAAGGGTGTTGGATTTTGACAAATGCTTTTTCTGGGTCAGTGAGATGACATATAGTATTTGTATTTTATTATATTAGTTTGATGTATTACATTGATTTTTGCATGTTAAACTGATCTTGCATTACTGAGATAAATTCTACTTGTTTATAATATATACTTTTAAAAAATATGTTGGCAGATTCAGTTTGCGAATATTTCATTGAAGATTTTTCCATCAGTATTATAAGGGATATCGGTTTGTAATGTTCTTGTGAGGTCATCACCTGGTTTTGATATCACTAGCCATCTAGAGTGAGTTGAGAAATTTTCCCTGCTCTTTTATGTTTTGGGAAAGTTTGTGAAAATTGGTATTAATTCTTCTGTAAATGATTTGTGGAGTTCAGTTTTCTGGCCTTGAGCTTTATTTTTAGGCAGTTAACAAATTACTAATTCAATCTTCTTAGTTGCTCTAGGTCTATTCAGATATTCTATGACTTCTTGAGCTAGTGTTACTAGTTTGCCTCTTTTTAGAGATTTGTCAATTTAATTTATCTAATTTATTGGCTTACAGTTGTTTATTGTTGTTTCTTCTTTATGTGACAAACAAGAGAATTTTGGTAAGTAGTGATATCCTCTCCCTTATTTCTAATTTTGTAATTTGAGTTTCTCTGTTTTTTTCTTGGTTAGTTTAGCTAAAGATTTGTCAGTTTTGTAGATCTTTTCAAAGAACTATCTTGTGGCTTTTAAATTTGTTTTCTATTTTCTATTATTTTTACTCTAATATTTAATAATTCATTGGTAAAGGAACACAAATTCCTTTGTATTTAAGGTTTTTTTTTTTTTCCTAGTCAAAAGTTATTGATTTAAAATTATATAGACACTTACAGCTTTAAATTTACCTCAGGATTTATTTTGCTGTATTCTGTGTTTTAGCATATTACATTTTTGTTTAATTCTTTTGAATTTATTTTTACTTTCCCTTATGATTTCTTCTTTGACACTTGGTTGCTTATGAGTATCTTGCTCAATTTTCACATATTTGTGAATATCCTAAGTCTCCCTGTGCCATTGATTTATTTAATTCCATTGTGGTCAGAGAACATAGTGTGTATGCATTCAGTCCTTTGAAAATCATAGAGCCTTGTTTTATGACCTAGCCTGTGGTCTGTTGTGGAGAGTATTCCATGTGGATTTTTAAAAAATGTGTTTTCTACTGTTGGATAAAGTGCTATATATGTCAGTTAGATCTGGTTGGTTTATAGTGTTGTTCAAGTATTCTACCTTGAATCTTTGTGTATAGTTCCATCTTATTATTAAAAGTAGGATACTGATATTTCCAATTATTGTTGTTGTATTGTCTCTTTTTTCCTTTAATTCTGTCAGTTTTTACCTCATGTATTTTAGGTCTGTTTTGTTAGGTTCATTTACATTTGTGATTATTTATCTTTCTGATAGATTGATTTTTCTAATATCTCTTTTTTTTCTAGTTACAATATTTGTCTTAAAGTCTGTTTTGTTTAATGTTAGTATAATCCTCTATCTTTCTTTTGGTTAATGTTTGCATCATATTTTTCACTCTGTTATTTTCAAACTATATTTGTGTCTTTTATACTAAGATCTATTTCTTCCACCTAGATCATTTTTAATTGATTCTACCAGTATTTGCTTTTTGATTAGAGTTTATAATCCATTTACATTTATTGTAATTAGTGATAAAAATACCACTTAGGTCTGCCAGTTTGCTATTTGTATTCTATATGTCTTTTTTCATCTCCGTTTCTCTACTACTGCCTTCTTTTCTATTATATATTTTCAGTATACCAGTTTAGTTCCTTAGTTTCTTTTATAAGTTTTTAAAACTTGTTTTCTAATGATTGTTACAGGGAATTCCAATTAGCATCTTACCTTGAAACAATTCATTTAGAGTAAATGGTAACTTAATTTTAATAGTATACTGAAAACTCCAAAATAAAAATTTTTCCTCCCTTCTGGTTTATGCTATTATTGTCACACAAATTATATCTTTATGCATTATAAACTTATAAATGCTGTTTTATAATTAATGCTTTATACTGTTGTCTTTTAAATAAAATTGAAGACGGAAAGAGTTAAAAGTATGTTAATTTTAAAAATATATTTGTGTATATGGTTACCTCTGTTGGTGGTCTTTCTTTGGGTAAATTAAAATTACTCACTAGTGTCCTTTTCTTTCTACCTGAAGGACTCTTTTTAGTATTTTTCTGTCAAGAAAGTCTGCTAATGGCACATTCTGTATTTTGTTTACTCTTGGAAAAATTTCAGTGTATCTTTCGCATTCAAAACATGTTTTGCTAGATATGAAATTCTTGTTTGACAGTCTTTTTCCTTTAGCATTTTATGTCATCCTACTGTGTTATGGTCTCCATTATTTGATGAGAAATCTGCTGTTAATCTTGTTAAGGTTCCTTTTATGTGATTAATCATTTTTCTCTTGCTGCTTTTAAGATTTTCACTGTACCCTAAGCTTTCAGCAGTTTCATTTTGATATATCTAGGTGTGTGGATCCCTTTGAGTTTATTGTACTTGGAGTTTGTTGAACCTCTTAAAATTGTAGATTGATGATGCAAGATTGGAAAAAAATTGATTTCCAGATTTGAAATATTATATTATTTTAAATGTCAGGTTTTCAAGAAAAATGCAAAATATACAAGACATGATCTCTTTCTTTTTTATGGCTGCATAGTATTTCATGGAGTATATGTACCACATTTTCTTTATACAATCTGTCATTAATGAATATTTAGACTGATTACATGAATTTGCTTTTGCTCTTATTAATAGTGCTATAGTGCACATTTGTAGGCATGTGCCCTTTTTAAAGGATGGGGGGGATTTTATAAATTTTTATAAAATTTGGTAAGTTTTTAGCCATCTTTCTCTTCTTCTGGGTTTCCTGTTTTGTGTATATTGGCACATTTAATGGCATCCTACAGATCTGTGAGACTCCTCTGCTGAAGTCTGCAGTGAGCCCATCTAGTGATTTTTTTTTTTTTTTGACATGGTCTTGCTCTGTCACCCAGGCTGGGGTGCAGTGGCACAATCACGGCTCATTATAGCCTCAACCTCTCGGGTATGAAGCAGTCCTCTTACCTCAGTCTCCCTAGTAGCTGGGACTACAAGCACACTCCACCATACCTAGCTAGTTTTTGTATTTTTTGTAGAGACAGGGTTTGCCATGTTGCCCAGGCTGGTCAAACTCCTGGGCTCAAGTGATTTGCCCACCTCAGCCTCCCATATTGAATTTTTTGTCTGTTTTGCTTTTTTAGAGAGAGAGAGAGAGAGAGAGAGAGAGAGAGAGAGAGAGAGAGATGGGGACTCACTATGTTGGCCAGGTTGGTCTTGAACTCCTGGCCTCAAACAGTTCTTTAACCTTGGCCTCCCAAAGTACTGGAATTAACAGGCATGAACCACCACACCCGGACCCTATAGTGAATTTTTTATAACATTCATTGTTTTTTCAACCAAAATTTCTAGTTGATTCTTTTTTATAAATTCTCTTACACTCTCTTTGGTGAGACATTATTATAATTTCCTTTAATTCTTTACAAATGGTTTGCTTTAAGTTCTCTGAACATACTTAGAATACCTCTCTCTGTCTTAGTCTAGTATATCCACCCACTAGGACCCTCAATGGCTGTTTCTGTTGACTCTTTTTTTTTAAAACCTTGTATATAGGCTATCCTGTTTCTTTGTGTATTTTGTATTTTTGTTGAAAGTCTGACATTTAACTAATATAAAATTTCAAATCTGGAAATCAGATTTTTTTCAGTCTTAGGGTTTATTATTGTTGCTGTTTGTTTTTTTAAGTGACTTTTTTTTGGACTAATTCTTTGTATTGTGTAGCCACTGAAGTTTCTGCTCAGTTACCACTGTGGTTAGTTCATGATTGGTCAGAGATTACCATAGATGCCTTGAGTCAATAACTCTCACAGCCTAACATGTCAGAGCTTTTTAAAGATTCCTATGGGCATCCTGTTTCTCAGATCTTTCTTGTAAATTTTTGGTGAGGCTCTTGTGTACCACAGGCATTATCACAGCCTTCGGCACCTGTGGTGGTAAATGGTTGCTGATGATTCTGTTTGCCAAATGTCTTGGAAATACTGTAGGGCTTGTCCTGCAGAGCAAGCAGTGAATCAGGTCAAATCATGAAGAATCCCTATAAATGGGGTCTAGGGAGGTACAAGACAGGTTAAACAGTGACAGTTCTCTGAGGATGGGGCTATTTAAAGGAACCCTATATCCAGTCTGCCCAGTAGTTGCTAGAGCTGCTGGTTTTCACAGCTCCAGCGATTGAAAGGTTGCTGGTTTTCAAGGCTACTTCAGAGCTGGGGAGATGGGAATAGTAGTTGGAAAAGTTAAAAGAGCAAAAAGCTTGCTATTCTAACCAAGGTTTAGCAGGTTTACTTTAATAAATGCTCATCAGACTGTCGTAGGCCTTTGGCTTATTCCCAGAATTCTGAAATAGTTGGTAGTGACAAATGTGCTAGTGTGTGTGTTACATTAATGGAGGAACAGATTTACAGAGGTCTTTGTGCCTGTTTATGCTAGATCTCCAACCTATAGGGTTCAGAGATCCTTAAGGCACCTACAGACCCCTTGAATCAGTTACCAGTTTACTGCTAAATTGATTTGAAATACGCAATGGATTAATTAGAGCTTAGTTTCTGGACTTGGAACATAACAGCATTTAATAGATGATTTTTATGTTCAGCAGTACTTTTCAAGTTCTGGGAAAACAATTTAAACATGAGCCTTCTGTCCAGAACCTAGGAAGTTTGTCATTGGTGTAGACCCTAAAATAAAATAGTCAATGACATAAAGTACCAGTTTGCTGCCCTTGGAAAATGGTGTTTTTCCACCAGTGCATACCTCCAGGATACTAATTATCACTCCTTCAGTTGAGTTTCACGGTAGTGGTAAAAAGAAGTAACTAGTCTCCAGTATCTCTTACACACCAACGTATATTCTGGATCCTTGACTAACTACCACCTTTGTTACTCAGAACACCTCTGCAAGGATTTATGTATCCGTATTCCTATTTTGAAGTTATGGATACTGAAGCCAAAGAGTTATATAAGTTGCCTAAGACAGTAAAGCCAGGAAGTGGTGAAACTGATATTCAACCCATGCCTCCAAAGTCCACGCTCTTTTATTACCCCAGTTGCATATCTGTCCTCTGTTACATAATTGCATTCATTTTGTTCAAAGATAAACTATCTGATGGGGAAGTCAAAACCATGTATTATATAAAGACACATATTATTAATGTAACTTAATAGAAAATGAGCCTCTTAAAACTAAATCATTGTCGCTTAAAATTAACTATCAAGCTAGTTAAGCTAAATTATTGTAAGCATAAAGTGCATTGTTTATAGGCAGAGTTATATACTTTGCTGATGTCAACAATTCTTTTCAGAGACTAATTGAGCAGCGTGATACTTTGAAAGAAACGAATGAAGAACTTCGATGTTCACAAGTACAACAGGATCACCTAAACCAAACAGGTTAATTTTGTTAGATTTAGAAAAGTTTCAGCCTGGGGAACATAGTGAGACCCCATTCAACAAAAAATAAAAACTTAACATGTCATGGTGGTGCATGCCTATATTCCTGTCTACCTGGGAGGCTGAGGTGGGAGGATCATTTGAGCCCAGGAGTTTGAGGTTGCAGTGAGCTATGATTGTACCACAGCACCCCAGCCTTGGTGACAGAGAGAGATCCTATCTCTAAGAAAAAAAAAAAATAAAGAGTTCTTTTAAAATAGTTGAAATACTGAAATGCTAATTTATTTTTTGTTATTTTTTAGGTGCATCTGCTACAAAAAGTTATGAAAATCTTGCTGCTGAGATTATGCCTGTGGAATATAGGTAAATTTGTTTCTGTCATTTGATAGAATTATATTTAATATTATAACATTTTGTTTTTGTAAGTGTCTTGGCCTTTAAAAACTTATTTTGTGAATCATAGAGCTGAAAATTGCTGTTTGATCTACTTAAACTTTCTAAATCAGATTATTATTGTTACCACAGCAATTTAAAATTTTATCAGAAGTAAAATTTTACAAACCCGTTGAATAACATATTCTAATTTTTATGACATGACCCCCATAATACAAAATTGCTTTAACTAGGGAGGTATAAGTATATACTTTAAAGTTAGAAAATTATTAGAAGACAAAAATAAATATGATTTAATAAGTCTTTGATGGGGGAAGTGGTAAATGTATAAAATGAGAATAGTTACTTATCTTGCATAGTGGGGAGTCAATCATTAAGTTAAAATTAGTAATTTAAAAAATAGCCCTATGAGCTTTTTTAGAAAGAGTTATGGTATTAGCACAGTCCTGCAGGATCTGCACATGTACCCCAGGACTTAAAGTACAATTTAAAAAAAGAGTTATGGTATTGGCATTCAGAACAACAAAAATTGGGATTAATTGAAATTAGTTGCTTTTGAAGAAAGGGATTTGGCAGGGGAACAATTAAAGGAGAGTATGACTTCCCTATTTAATACAAACAATAATAAAGTAAAATCAATACTAATAAAAAGTTGCATTTTTAAAAAGTACATGTAAATCTTTAATAAAAAATTTTAGAAAGAGAAGATCTAGAAACTGTCTTATTACCATTATAAAGTATCTCTTAAAATTTTAGTCAAACTATTGCTTCTTAAAGCTATTTCTTTTATGTATTTATAAGAATATACTGTGTGTTTCCTTTAGTGAATAGTTTCTTAATTACCAAAGTAAAATAATTTCTATTATCTCCCTGGGAATGACATAATAATAATTTAATTATTTATAGCATAATCCTACATGGTGCCTCTAAAATTTTACTACTTTTTTTAAAGGCACAGTATTGCAGTGTACATAATTTTTTCTTAACACTTACATAAGTTTTTGTTGCAGTTTAAGAGTTTTATGCCCTACCAGCTGTGTTAGCTGGACCTGCTTGCATCTTAAAATGGCAGCTATTGAATGGACAGGAATTTCCTTTTTTTAACTAAAGAATATAATGACTCAAATTCTTAAAAATTAAAGATTTTGCTTTGTAACATCAGGGAGGTGTTTATTCGACTGCAACATGAAAATAAGATGCTTCGCTTACAACAAGAAGGCTCTGAGAATGAACGTATTGAGGAACTTCAGGAGCAGCTAGAACAGAAACATCGTAAGATGAATGAACTGGAAACTGAGCAGAGGTGATGTGCTCCTTAGTAATTGAAAATCTTGGCGATTTAATTAGCGAACCACAAAATCTTGATTCACAAAAGTGGAAAATATTATTGTAGTTAAAGTAATTAGAATCACCTAGAAATAGTTTGAATTTTTTTTGTTGGTAGTCTTTCATCACTATAAGCTTCACTCTGTGAAAGAAGTCAAGTGATTCATTTCAGTTATATTTATAAAATATATACATAATCCATTAATTTCAGCAGCCTTGGTTAACCAGGCTACTTATTCTTTTTATTATTATTATTATTTTGAGACAGAGTCTTGCTCTGTCACCCAGGCTGGAGTGCAGTGGCACGATCTCTGCTCACTGCAGCCTCCACCTCCCCAGTTCGAGTGATTCTCATGCCTCAGCCTCCCTAGTAGCTGCAATTAGAGATGTGCACCACCACACCCTGCTAATTTCAGTTTTTTTTTTTTTTTTTTTTTTCCTTTTTGAGATGGAGTCTTGCTCTGTCACCCATGCTGGAGTGCAGTAGCACGATCTGGGCTCACTGCAACCTCTGCCTCCCATGTTCAAGTGATTCTCCTGCCTCAGCCTCCAAGTAGCTGGGACTATAGGCGTGTGCCACTATACCTGGCTAATTTTTTTGTGTATTTTTAGTAGAGACGGGGTTTCACCATATTGGCCAGGCTGGTCTCAATCTCCAGACCTCGTGATCTACCCGCCTCAGCCTCCCAAAGTACTGGGATTACAGGCATGAACCACCACACCTGCCCAATTTCTGTACTTTTTAGTAGAGACGGGGTTTCACCATGTTGGCCAGGCTGGTCTCAATCTCCTGACCTCAGGTGATCCACCTGCCTTGGCTTCCCAAAGTTGCTGGAATTTCAAGCATGAGCCACTGTGCCCAGCCCAGCAGGCTACTTATTTTTGAATTTCATTTAGATATGTTTACAATTCAGAATATTTGACAATAAATAAATGACAATTTGGTTTTCTACTTGTCTCATGCATAGATGAGATGTAGATTGTGGAATCAAATTTAAATCCCACTTTTAATTTAACTTATTAACTGTTTCTGGACAAGTTACTTAAACTTACACTCAGTGCTTTCAAGTGTAAATACAAGTTGTTAGGAAGACTATAGATAATGAGCTTAAGGCAAATGATGTACTTACCTGGTACCAATGAAGTGCTCAAAACTTTTTCTAATCATAATAATATACTTTTCTAAGTACTTTTTTGCTATTAACTCAGTAAATCCTCATAATAACTCTATGAAATAGTAACTATGATTAGCTCTTTTTCTATGGATAAGGAATATGGATACAGAGAAGTTAAATAACTTACCTAAAGTTATATAGCTAGTAGCTTTGGATCCTACATAATGAACTCTCTGTCAATCTGATTACTGAATGTTTACTTTTAACTATTATGGTAACCTGCTTGTTATAAATAGCACTCTTACTATAAGGGTATTTGGATTTATTTAACCTTTATTGAATCCTAGAGACCAACAAGTTTTAGACACACGTGAATCTTATCTTTTTCAAACTTGTGTGTATAATGTTACGTGAACTGTGGTTAAAAGAAGAATAACAATTTAGTTTTCTGAAGAGGCCATTAAATATTACTATATTATTCAGTTCTATACCACTTGTTGGCACTGGGGAAACCATTCCAGCTTTTAAGGAATTAACATAGGAAAGTAGAAATGTAAATAGATAATTGCTGTATTATGTGATAACTACAACAATGGAGTATTATAACGGGTAGGTGAGTTAATGTGTGTGGATATACATGGAGGGAGACGGAGATACTAACTCTTGCTGGCAACTTCCAGTGGAAGTAACTCTTAAGCAGAGTTTTAAATAATGAGATTTTGCCATGTTAGAATCTGAATTAGTTGCTAGTACCAGTCCCTTTAATTTAAATTTAAAAAACCATGTAGAAATGATTGGAAAATGGTTGACTACTTCTTCCAGTACACTGTGAAATCTGAAATAGAAGACGGAAACCTTGTTTTCATTCATTAAAAATACAACTATAGAAAAATTAAGCTGATTTTCTGATTTTTCTAACAGTGAGTACAGCGTAGAAATGTTTTTGCCACCGACATTTAAGTTCCTTAAAATTTTAAATGTAGGCTTATATAGAAGTAGTCTACCCTACTCTATGTTATTACTAGGCACAGATAATTGTTCTGCATTTGTCATTGCTGTAAAAATATATTTTAGTTAATTTGCTAACTGGATGTACCTTTGTAGATCCTTAAGTACTTTTTCAATACAAATAAATGCTTATGACTCATCTTACAATAGGCTGAGCAAAGAGCGCATTAGAGAATTGCAGCAGCAGATTGAGGACCTCCAGAAGTCTTTACAGGAACAAGGATCCAAGTCTGAAGGCGAAAGTGTAAGTAACTTGGAAATTATAATAATTCTGCTGTGTATGGCTTCTCTCTAATAGGTCATGATGCCCAAATTAATCTTGTATTTGAAAGTGCAGCCCTTATCATTGAGAGTACCCTTAAATACCGTATATATCTGCATAATAGATGCAATGATTTTGCCAACTTGGGGACTATCAGTTGATCATGTACATTGGAAGGTAATTTCTATCTGTCCTACTTCAACAGTTATACCAAAGTTCATGATGATTCTTGATTGAGAGCATATTACAATTGAGGCCTTCATAATTCTGGTGGAATTCCAACAGAGCTGTCCTGAGAAAAATCCAAATGAGAGTTACTAGCAGTCAGAATTGAGGAAACCTTCTAGTGGGAAAAGAGAGAATGGGGAAATGATTTCTACCAAAACAGAATGCCAAAAATGGATTATACCCATCTCTGAAGGACAGAAACTTTAATGCAGTCTTGGAAGCGTCGCTTATTTCTTTTTCCTTCCTTAATGATTCATGGCCTTACCAAGTTCTGATGGTTTTTAATGGCAGATATTGTGAGGGCAGAGATAAGAGGATTTAAAAGAGATCAAACTTAGCTTAAATCTCACTATACCTAGCAACTTTTTTATAGTTTGGTCTTTTTATGTGAAGAGGAAAAGAAGTAATGATTGAGAGAGGGATGTACTTAATTAAAAATAAAAAAAAAATGGACTAGATATGTGTTAGGTATGTCTTTATTGATTGAGATTAGATAGAATGTTAGGTGATATACCTGTGTTGATGGGGGAGGAAAGTCTGCAGAGTAAGTAAAGAGATGAAAATTGAAAGGGTTGCATTTCCTTTCTGTCTTTTATGTGCTTTATATTATTTTCTTTTTTCTTCCCTGGGGGCTTGGAAAATAGAAATCGTCTCATGCATGGCGGCATCTCATATGTGCATATATACGGTATTGTAACTTCTCTAATACAAATATTATTTTAAGCCACACTAGAGAATACTTTTAAAACGAGGTCTTGGAGGGGGAGCGCATTTTGGCTTGCAGTATTTTAAAGATAAATGTCTTTATTATTTTAATATATTGGTGTCCAACTCGTATTTCAAATTGTGTATTTTAAACACTTCACCTATACAGTAGGTGTGGAAAAACTATTGCAATTTAAAGTACTGGTTTTTAAAAGAGGAAATTGTATGTTTAAAATTTTGCATTTTAGCAGTATTCAGTTGCTTCATTTTGGTGTTCATTATTAAAGTATTTGCAATTATAATAATAAAGTTTTATTATAAAGATAATTATTTTAGATCTTTAAGTTTGTTCCTCATAAGAGGCCCAAAATCTTAAAATTTGTATTCTGAATAAATGATTCTTTAATATTTTAATGTTTGATACTCCTCAGTATAGCACATTGAGCTTGCATTTGCCATTTTTCAAGTTCAGATTTAATTTTTATTCAGAAATATGAGGCATTTTTCTTTCGTTGTTGTTTTTAATCTCATTTTCTATTTTTTCTTTCCTTTTGGAAGTAAAAAAAAGAACCTAAAAAGTTCATGCTTCTTAAAATGGGTTATTAGAAATACAAATTTTAAAAATACAGTTTTGCACAGTACACCTTTAGAAGGAGGCAAAGAGATTTAGATGTCTGGAAAATTGACCTTTGTCAAGATAGTCATCTTACAGCAATTTTTTTTTAAATTTTATAGTCCAGCAAATTAAAGCAGAAGTTGGAAGCTCATATGTAAGTAAAACTGATACTCCTTTTCAAATATGAGAGGGGAGGGGTTGTAAAAGCCTCTAAAGTTAATCTCCTTTTCAGATTTTGTTTAGAAAAGCAAATATCTTGATGCTAACTGATACTCACACCTGCTGCAAAAACTGAAAAGCATGCTAAAGGTTCAGCCTGCCTGCTTACCCACCCCAAATTCCTACTTCTTTCATTTAATATCATTTGAAATGTTTAAAAAACATAACTATCACAACTAGATTAATGGGATGTTAAACCTATAAAATATTTTACTTTCTTAGGAAGCAGGGATGGCAAGGGAAACAATTTAACCTTTTTGGCACCCACCCGCTATGTGCCTGACTTTACATCCTCATGATGACCACTATAGTCAGGCAGATAGTATTCCCATTTCACAGGTGAGGAATTAAGGATCAGAAAGTGGCTTGCCTAAGGTCGACAAATGTTATATGGCAGAAACAAGTTTTCATTCTTAGGTCTGTCTGACCCCAAGCTCCATACTTTTTCTACCACTTAGGGAAAAACTCACAGAGGTCCATGAAGATTTACAGAAGAAACAAGCACTCATTGAAGATCTTCAGCCAGATTTAAATCAAAATGGTAGGTATTTGTGAAAACTTGGATCAGACAACAGTGTATATAAGGACCTTACCCTGTTTTATTGAAGGATACAAGGTCTATGTGTAAGTTTTCACACAATGCATAGATATATATATTGTAAAAAAGAACCATTATAATTTTTAGTGCTGAAGTGATTAATAAATGATATTAAAGCAAAAAAAAAACTAATTAAATTGATGGATATATGGGAGTATCAAACATTAAAAAATAAATTATAATTTGTGGAAATGTGGATAAAAATGACTTCAAATCAGATTGATAAGAACTTCAAAACATTGTGTAGAAATGCTTTATTTTTCTTGTGGTTGTGCTTACTGTGAGGTATACTTGCTGTTTATACTTGATAGAAAGCAGAAAAAGAACTAAATAAAGCAGATTGTAGATTTTTTTTAAGGGACAAATAATAAATAATTGAGGATGTATTGGTTGTATTTCCAAACTTTTAGATAAGAATTCACTACAAAGAATAAATAGTAGGCTTCTCATTTAAGTTATCTTATCAGTCTTTAGAAAATAAATATTATAATTTTATGTGAGGATGAAATATTTTAATAGTAAATATTAATAACTGGTCATGTTTCATTTTATTTTTACTAATAGTACAAAAGATCAATGAACTTGAAGCTGCTCTTCAGAAGAAAGACGAAGATATGAAAGCAATGGAAGAAAGATACAAAATGTACTTGGAGAAAGCCAGAAATGTGAGTGACTTATCTTTCAGAGCTCAAACCTTGGGGGCCCATGTTTTAGCGAGGCCCTTTTCACCAGACTTTTCTGCCGTTCTTGTATCTGTATCTAATCACTTTTAACTGTACTGCCTCACCTACCAGGTTTCTTTGGTATTTCCAGGTCAGTTCACATACTCTTAGTCTGACTCATCAGTGTCAGATAAAATAAACCATAACTAACAGGGACTGTTTAGACACAGACTGTAGTGACGTCAAGAGGCAATGGCTATAATGTATGGAATGTTAAGTTCTTGGAAAATAAGCCTAGAATTCTTATTTGCTAGAATCTTGGCAAATGTGCTAAGAACATAATTTTTCTAGGAATAGCAAAATGAACATTTTATCTTTTGTAAAAATTTAGCTCTTTAAATGTGTTTAAAAATTGTTGTATTATTTAGTTTTAGATTAGACAGCTAAACACTTTTCAAATGTTCATTGGACTCAAGGTTTAACAAGATAGACGTTTACTTCATAGTCACATTGAGTCCAATCATGAATGGGGAAGGAACACTGCTTCATGTAGTCATTCAGAGTCCTAAGCTGACAGAGGCTCTGCCTTCTTCAGCATAGGGGTCCCAGGTTCACTTGACATTGTCCAACTAGTACATGAGAAAAGACAACCTAGATTGCATAGGAGATATATAATGGCCTGAAAACTGCATAAATCACTTTCACTCCCACTTTGGATACAGGGATGTGACCACACCCAGCTTTGGGAAGCACAGCTATGTTTCTAGAAGAAAAGAGAAATAGGCTTGGTAAATATGTAGGCAGTTTCTACTGTAATTAAGTTTCTTCAGTTACAAATGTGTAAATGTTTATGGTAGAAAATATAAAATATAGGACGGTTCCCAGAGACACTATTGTTAACATTTTAGTGTATTTTCTGTTTAACAGTTCATTTTTTTCTATGTATATTTTCTCTGATGGGTGATCGTAACGTGTATGTGTGTACACAACACACATATACGTATATAAAACTTGTATTTTTAAACTTAATATTTATTGAGCACTTACTATGCTAAATACTAGGTAGAAATACAACAGTGAGTAAGACAGACAGACGCTACATTTATGGAACAGACTTTGCAAAAGTAAAATAATGCCTGTATAATATTTGTGTGGGATATAGCATAGTTTACTTAAGCATTATCCTACTATTAGAATTAATCTGTATTCATTTTCTTTTGGTTTTTTGATCCTAGAAATAAGACTATAGGCAACATAATTATACAGAAAGCTTTCTCTTTATTTTGGTTTATTATCTTAACCTTATTTCCTATAAATGGAAGTACTGGGTCATATAGTAAGACCATAAGATGCTTAATATGTATTTCTAAATGACATTTTAAAAGGATTGTAAATAATTGAACAAAACTATGACAATGAATACCATATTCTTGCCACCATTGAATAATATCATTTAAAAGACAGTTGCTTGTTTTCATAAACATGATTTTTTCCCGTTACCTTATTTGAGGCAAGAAGTTTAAATGATGGTTAAGATACTGGCTAAAGTAATAACATATGTCCATTGTAGAAAATTCAGAAAATATAAAATCGTTTATCATTTAGACATAATAAACTATGATTTGCTCTTTGTAATTAAATTGATATAAATTATTTAATGTGTTCTGCTTTTATGGTGTGCATTCCATGAGGGCAGGTACCGTGTCTCCCATAAATTGCTGAATCCTCATATCTGCCACATAGTTAACACTCAGTAAATGGTTTTTGGATGAATAAAGGAGCCACAGTAATATTTTAGTATATTACCATCCAGTCTTTTTCTTTTCTTTTACCTCTATAAATATAGATGACATTTTCCTAACTCATTAAATAATTTGAAATATTTTTAATAGTTTTATAACTATATCATACAGATGTCCCCGTTGGAAATATATGGTTTTTGCTTGAAATGTATTCTTGACATTTCTGAATTGTTTTTCTAACAGAATGCTATCTCCATAGTTTAGCTGAATCTCTTTACTACATTCAGGTCAAACATTTCTTTTTACTCAATTTTTAGTAATTAACATAAATATGCTTCAGCACCCTACCTTTTGCAAATAAAATCACCAGCATTTGTTATATTGATCTTATATATTGAATTACATTTGACTAGATAATAATAGTAAAAAAGATTATTGCTAAGAATTTTTTCTGTGTGTGTTATTCTTACTTTATACAAATCAGTAAGCTCCCTTAGTTATTAAATTTATTAAATTCATTTTTTTAAAAAAAATCTCAAATCTAATAAATATAGAAAGTGTTATTTCAAGACTTCAATGCTTAAAGCTTGAATATTGAAAAAGCTAAATAACTATCCCGTGTACTGAACTTTGGAGAAGGGAAATTTGATTTTGGAATGGGGATGTTCATATTTTTGTACTGAATTTTTATACTGTTTCTTGTATATAGAATGAGTTGTTTTTGTTATCCCAATTAGGATTGTAAAACAAGCTACAGTTAGCTCTTGGATGACTTTGTGGATTATTTTCCACCTGACTTACACAGTTTTTACAAGATATGTTCTATATGTTTTAATACTTTAAAGTGAATTTAACATTTTTTTTCTTTAAACAGGTAATCAAAACTTTAGATCCCAAGTTAAATCCAGCATCAGCTGAAATAATGCTACTAAGAAAGCAGTTGGCAGAGAAAGAGAGACGAATTGAGATTCTGGAGGTAAAACTTCTGTGTTTACTCATCTCTTAATTATTTTGTTGAATCCTGGTAATTAACTGCTGTCCTATATTTGCCATTAACGATCAAGTTTTACAAGCAGTTTAAAATGTCATGTTTTCACACTCAGTGTGTTGATTGCAAAGCATATCACTGGCCGACCAATTGATGGACTGTGTACAGCTCATGTACCTTGTTTATATGCAGTGTTGTATCTCTCCCCGTCTGTAACAGACAATATATGGCTATTCCTGACTTTCTAATGGAAGCCTGCTATAATGTTCCTTTAAAAATAATGCAAATATGATTTCATTGGGGGGAAAAAAACCCTGACCTTTACCATTTAAAAAAGATACTGTGTTGATTCAGTCAACTACATTTTTCTTATCTTCAGCCTGTTTCTCACCTGAACCTAGATAAACTTATTAATAGTGAAATTTCCAGGAGAAGGAAGTACTCACAGAATCCCAGTGAACCTCTGAACTAAAGTGGCAATCTTAGTTATTAATCATGCAAAATTATATTAGTAATGGCATGCTTTTATTAATTGAGTCTTTAAATTTTAAAGATAATTTTGTGTTAGTGGTTATATTATTTTTATGAGCCTTAGATAAGTATGTCCCTATGGAATTATGTATTCTTAGATTTATAATTGAGCACATTCTGGTTTCCTTTGCAAAGTGTTTTACAAAACTATATTTAATAGTGTGGTGAGATTTGATACTATTCTTCAAGTAAATATATACTTTCTTTTAATAATATATGCATAATTGAAGAGCCATGTTGAATTCTACATACTGGTCTTGAGATTCTCATAAATGGTACTCAGTTTCTTTTTTTCTTTTCCTTTTGAGATGGAGTCTTGCTCTGTCACTGAGGCAAGAGTGCAGTGGCACAATCTCGGCTCACTGCAGACTCCGCCTCCTGGGTTCAAGCAGTTCTCTTCCCTCAGCCTCCCCTTGTAGCTGGGATTACAGGTGCATTCCACCAAGCCTGTCTAATTTTTTTATTTTTTATTTTTAGTAGAAATGGGTTTTGCCATGTTGGCCAGGCTGGTCTGGAACTCCTGACCTCAAATGATCTGCTGTCCTCAGTCTCCCAAAGTGCTGGGACTACAGGCATGAGCCACCACACCCAACTGTATTCAGTTTCTTTTTAAATCTCCTAAGAATGTTCTATTTCAAATGAATGCACTCTATTTATGTACCTTTTTCTTGGTTTTTGAGCAAGTAGGTATGAACTGTGGTAGAAATATTTTTATTTAAAGACTTTAACACCCCCTCCTCCCTACATCCACAGTACATCACCATTCTCCCTGCATCCACAGTACAACGCCATTCTCCCTGCATCCACAGTACAACGCCATTCTCCCTGCATCCACGGTACAGCGCCATTCTCCCTGCATCCACGGTACAGCGCCATTCTCCCTGCATCCACGGTACAGTGCCATTCTCCCTGCATCCATAGTACAATACCATTTTCCCTGCATCCATAGTACAACACTGTTCTCCCTACATCCATAGTACAACACCAACCCGATGTGTCTATTAGTGCTTGTCTAGGCTATGTTGTGTGTTCTCAAAAGCACTGGGTAGGCAGATCTGTCTGAAGAAATGCTATTAATTCTTCAAGTTCCAAGTCAAATATCTCTTTCTCTTTTAAACTTTCCCTCTATTCCTTAGGGAAAGGTAGTCTCTCCATAGTGAGTCCATGTACTTTGAACTCATAATTTATTCCACAACAGCATTGGTGTTCCTTTTGGTACATGTGGATGCGTCTTGATGACAAAGACTGTATATTTTATCCCTGTACCCCTGACATTAAATATTTCATAAATCAGAAGCCAGGGTTGCAGTATTATTAGTAACTTCTTATCTTAAAATTGTTACTTCTCCTCTCTGGTTGGCCACCATTTCATCTATAAGATGATGAGACTGGGACTGGATAATCACTGAAATCTTAAATTGCTCTGTTTACGTCCCAGTGAAAGTCAATGAGAATATACACCATTGTTGATGTTTGAGATGTACATCCTCAATAGATATGATGAGAAAATAGTCTGTCTAACCATAAGACTGAGGCAAAGCGTAGGTTAAGTCATAGGACATGGGTGTTTAATTTGTGTGTGTTCATCTGGACACACACTGCAAAAAGAGAAAAGGAGAAATGTAAGTAGCAGAGGCTGTTCTAGCTGCCATCCCTCTTGGGAATTCTGTGCCTGGAGTGGGTGTGAGTCTGAAGAAGACCATCACTTCTCTTTTGGGCTTGGGTCTTATATACTTTTTCATGAGCATCCTATGTATCAAGATTATAGTATTTATATAAACCAAACTGTGGTACTCAGCAGAATTACAAAATTAGGTGTATTTGAGTAATTAAGAAAAGCACATCAGTCTCTGTGATGGCATATAAATATAGCTATGGAATCTAGTACACAGGCCACCAACAATTAAGAGAGAAATTTGTATTAATTTTTATTTGTATTAAGCTTTATAGGCAACTTAAAAAGATTTTTCTAGATATCTTTGGCTACGTCCTCTTTCTCCTTAGCTTTGACTCATCCACAGGTGCAGCTCTGTTTCGTTTACCTAAGCCAGTTGTTACTTTTTTCTCTAGATATGGTGGGCAGTAGTCTAAAAATCACTAGTTGTGTATGTATGTGTTTAAATCACTCTCTTCCACCAATAAGTTTCTTGAAATAAAGGTTTGTTAGCTACACATCTTATTCTTTCCTAAAGGTGTTGTGCATGCATTTGTGCATGACTCAGTTTACATTTGACTATGTCATGTGCCTCACAAATGCACTGTTTAGATTCTCTCAATAATGAGCATAGTGAAGAAATTACTCTGTTTTTAGTAATTTGGGGTAATTTCCAGGATTTTAATTGTGCTCGTATCTTTTTTCAGAGTGAATGTAAAGTGGCAAAATTCCGTGATTATGAAGAAAAACTCATTGTTTCTGCCTGGTATAATAAGGTGAGCTGAGGTTCAGCTAATGATTGAATGAGAGCAGTATTTATCAAACTTTTTTTTACCAAGTACAACATAAGGAAATATATTTTATTTTATACCACAAACCAAGACATAGCATGTTTATGTTTATGACTGAAACAAGTTACCCTGTGTTGCACTCAGATATTTCTTTGCATTCTGTTTTAGTGTTGATTCTAATCCACTAAATTGATTTTGTGACTCATCAGCCTTTAGCTGATACATATGAAGCATAGGTGAAATAATTCATAAGAATTTTTAAAATTGCATTGAGCTGAAACATTCAATTTGTGCCCATAAAGGGTTTCTGAAGAAATATGAAGATCTGCGTAATACAAAATTAAGTGCTTCGAGTACTCAGTGTTTATTTTAACGTCCTCTAAAGCCTCCGTGTGTCCTTTACTGTATTTGTTATTTTATTTTTTTATCCAGGGGATACTCTTCATAATTGTCTCTTTGTCCTACCAAAGAGAAAATAGCATAGTTTGAAATGTGTTTTATTTTGTCATTGGTAGTATAATGGGATATTTTCAAGAGTAGCATTTCATGATGTATATGGTTCTTTTGGGTTATTCTAATCAGCCAGAATAGGTAATAACTTAACTGTTATCTACTTTTATCTATTCTTATTTATACAAAGGCATATCACTTTATAAAATTCCCATGTGTGAATGCTGTGCTCTACCAGAAAGCACTAGTCATTCTCCCTGAAACATGACTCATGCTTTCATGACACCAGGCTTTTCATCCGACTTCTTTCTTCTGTTGGGTAAAATGTGGCTTAAAGGGCCCTGAAGGAAATTATGTGTGAGGTATTCTCAGAATTTTCTTGAGTCAGTCATCCTAGTTGAGATCAGGGACCATGTATCATTTATTTGTTCTTCCGTGACCTCTTGATACATAAATCAGTGAAGATATTGTAGCCGAGTAGTCCATGATTGATTCATTTTTTTCAACTTATATTTGTTGAGCATCTATTATCCATGTACTGTACTAGTTACTAGTGATGCTAAGTTCAGTAAAATTGTATTTTTTATGTGGTCTAGTGAGAGAGTAATGACTTCCCTTACAAGAAATCCAACAGCCAAAATATGGTAATTCGTCAGGTATCAGTATCTAGATAGACTATAGTACATTTAAACTATACTGGTGGTTCTCAAACATTAACATGCATCAGAAGACTTGAAAACACAAATTGCTAGATGCACTGGCAGAGCTTCTGATTCAGTAGGTCTGGGTAAGGCCCCTAAAAAAAATTGTTTTATTTTTAACAAATTCCCAGTGATGCTAATCTCGTTAATCCAAGGACCACACTTCAAGAACCATTGATCTAAACCATTTTATTATGACAGGTTTGCTCATAGGTGGTAGAATGATGGCCCAAACAAAAAAGTTGGTATAATTAAATCTAATTCCAGGCCATTATTTTAAGCTACTATTTTTGATGATTTTAAATTTAGTGGATTAAATAGAGAAATTGGATTTTGTGCCTTCTTACTAGCATTACCATTTCTCAGATAAATCAGCTTCTGAGCCCTTATTTTCCACTATAAAAATGAGGAAAGCCTTAGCTTTATAGGTTAGTTTTAAGGATTAAATATATTTATGTGAAAAGCACTTGGCAAACTCTATTTATAGTCATGTTAAATAAAGAATGTTATGTATTTCTTTCTTCAGAGTCTAGCATTCCAGAAACTGGGGATGGAATCTAGACTTGTGAGCGGCGGTGGTACCTGCAATGACACTGGTGCCGGCACTCCTGCACGGTCTTTCTTAGCACAGCAACGGCACATCACCAACACCAGAAGAAATCTCTCTGTTAAAGTTCCTGCTACAACATCTGATTAAACTGCAAAACAAAAGAACAAAAAACCATAAATAGAAGTGCCCTTAAAATATTTTATACCTTTCAACTAACCACCAGATTGAAAAAGAAGTTTATGATGCTGGATATCGGGTATTTTAAAATCCACATACATCAAATTAATTTTACGAGTTGACTTCAAAAACAAAGTATAGAATTAGCTGTCTCTCTGGGGGAGCACCGTTGAATAATTGGAAATGTAATTATACACATATTTCAAAAAAAACATTTGTCTTTTGAGAGTATTAAAATTTCAAATTGACTTTGTATATTTTAGTTAAATGTTTTCAGTTGTACTAGTAACAATTTTCAATAGATATTTAGTAATATTTAATCTTAAAATGTTATCTAGATTTGTTTTACCTTTTTTTTTTGATTCATATAAAAACAGTCTTGAGGCAGGCACATGGTAAACTATGCAAGGGTGATTTCTTTGACTTAATACATACAAGGCTTTACTTCTGTCCCTAATTCTTCCATTGAATGTGTACCTATCTCTACCTGTCATGTCATGGAAGATATAACATTTGGAAGATATGACAATTGAAATGACTTTGGAATAATAAAATTGATTAATTCGAAATTTTACATATTCTGAGAAGCTCATAGTTCTTATTTGTACCTATGGTAAATAAGGGCTTTTGGGCATCATGATTAAAATGTTAAGCATAGGAAATAAACTGACATTTGTAATAGAGGACTTTCTGATGGAAAGCAAGCAAAAATATATACATCTTTTGTGAAATGTCTACATACTTTTTAAGGTAATTAATGAGGATTTCAGTTATTGCTTTTAAACATAAAATTATAGTTAGCTTCTGCTAAAAATTGTATCATATAATAATTTTGCTTCATTGAAAAGAAATGTTGCAGTCATGAAACAAGGTAGGATCAGTTTGATTTTGTTTACTTATTAAGGAATTTATCTTGAGCTCAGCTTGTGGTATTCAGTTCATTTCGGCCCAAAGCTCTCATTTTAAAAGGTGTTACTTTTGAACTTTTGGGGTCATTTTTTAAAGTTACCACTTTTGAATTTTAGTTTTGATAAATATGTGCTGATCTATATCATAGCCATGAACCATATATGACAATTTAAATATAATTAATTGAAATTATAAACTCAGTTTCTTGGTTGCACCAGCTGCATTTCAGATGCTTAGTAGCCACATGTGGCTAGTGGTTACTGTATTGGACAGGGCAGCTCTAGAATACTTCCATCATTGCAGAAAGTTCTATTGGACAGCACCATAATAAATCTTTTTATAGTAACTTAGAAATACTATTTGATATTAGATGTTAGACCCCCCCCAAAAAAAAAAGAAAAGAAAAATGTTAGGACGATTTCTGATATAAAAAGGAGTTGAATTGTAACATAATTAGCATCTTACATTCCATACAGTTGAATACCTTATGTTGTGACAACCATAGTTAATCGTTTCAGTGCTGTTCAACACATGAACCTATCAGCAATGTGTTTAGACCAGGGGTCAGCAAACTTTCTGTGAATGGACAAAGAGTAAATATTTTAGTAAATGTCTTAGGCTTTGTGCAATCTTTGTGGCAATTACTCAACTCTACCATTATAGAGTTAAAGCAGCTATACACAGCATGTAAACAAAATGGGCATGATTGTGTTTCAGTAAAACTTTATTTACAAAGACAGGTGGTAGGCCAGATTTTGCTTGCATGCTGTAGAGCTGTGGTCTAAATTTTATTACTAGCTTTTCTTTGCAAATACAGTGTATTGTTCCATTTACAGTATTATTCTTTTTTAGGCACCTGGTTTTTAGATTCTTGCCTGGTAACTTTTTACTGAAAATACAAAAATTTCATACTGCATTTGCATCTCTGAGATTAGGGAGCACCTGTCAGGATATTTTGTTCTATCAGGGTTACTTCTGTTGACTACCTCTTAGATTTTGATACAATTATATTGTGGGGTTTCATTTTCGTATATTCTTGTAGTGTCTGCTTGCCTGTGACTTCCAGTAAAATAAAATAAGCCTTTGAAAATATTTTAGCATGGTATTTAACATTTTCTAAATATTATGGCATTTTGGCATATTTTAGTCAGTGAAGACATCTGCCCTTTTGGTGTTTCTACTTGCTTATGATTGAAATTTTACAAGTCCTTCAAAGCTCCCTTTTAATGGAATTTATTGTAAAACATTAACTTTAACAAATTAGTGTTTTCACAGGTTGGTTGCTTATAAATTTTCAACTATTATACTTGGAATTTCTAAATCATGCAATTTCTGAATAAGGACATTAAGGCTAGATACACTTTTCTTAATAGAGAAAAAGCAAATTTTCTGATTTATCACTTTTCTAGTTGATAAGTAGAATTTAAAATATTTCATATGTAAGTATTTATATGACTAATGCAATTTAAAGTTCTGTATTGTGATTAATCATACAGAAATTCAGGAACTGATCAGAAGTGAGATTCTTTTCCACATCTGGTTAATGTAGTGAGTTGACACCCTGTGGGTGGTAAAGCATTATAAATACTTCATCAGGAACCATGATTTATACACATCTGTGTTATAAGGGAGGCTTGAGTACATATACCAATGAAGAGATATTCAGCATTTGTCTATTTGATAAGGAATTAAATGTCCTAGTGATTACAAAGTAAAACTACAGACCAATTTGGAAGTGATTGTCAGTGTTCAGCATTTGCTCTAAGGTTAAAATTCCCTTTCTTTTTAAGGCTGTGTACATATGGCAGTGATATCTATATTGAGATTAACTTATGTATTGAGAAAAATTTGAAGTTTATTTTTTCAATGAATAAGGCTGTCACACGATTTAGTATAGATTAATGATGTCTTTTTTAGAAATATTAAACTGAGTATTCCTCATTATGTCATCATTTCTGATAGAGTGCTAATTCAAATGTTAGATAACGTTTCTACGTCTATACCTATTTCTTTCTAGGGGTACATCTGACCCTGGGGCTTGCGGGTGGCTTTTAGGCCATAGTAGTGTCTGTGTTAGGTTCTCTAAATGTGTATTTAATGAGATACATTCCTATGTAAAAATGTGTGTATATGAATGTATGCATACATTCTTATTGTGCACTTGTGCATTGTGAAAAAGTAGTTTGGAAATTTGTAAAGCACAAACCATAAAAGAAAATAGCGTGGAGTTATTAAATGATGTAGCACAAATGTAATGTTTAGTTTATGAAAGGTCCTTTCTATTTTCTATGGCAAAGACTTTGACACTTGAAAAATAGAACCAATATTTGATTTATTTTTGTAAGTATTTAGGATATTATTTTAAATAAATGATTGTCCATTATCAATATAATAGTTGTGAAATGATTTAAGTAAATAAACTTTATGCTTCTGTGTGTTGATTTTGATGGGTTTTTAGTGGGCGTAAATCCATGTTTATTTGCTGCATTGTAATAGAGGACTGAAAATATTTAGGTTGGTAAAGAAAAAGTAATTGCATTAATTCTTCTAATTTTGTTCTTCCTTTAAATTTTGGGGGGAATGAAAAGATATATTAAATGATTTGGGGATATGTCTTTTTATGCTTCCAATTTCACCTCTGGAACCTAGGCCTCTTGCATTAACACAGAATCAAAACATTCCTGGGGCCAGGCATGGTGGCTACGCCTGTAATCCTAGCACTTTGGGAGGCCGAGGAGGGCAGATCACTTGAGGCCAGGAGTTCAAGACCAGCCTGGTCAATATGGAAAAACCCCATCTCTACTAAATACAAAATTTAGCTGGGTGAGAAGGTGCACACCTGTAGTCCCAGCTACTTGGGAGGCTGAGGCATGAGAATCACCTGAATCTGGGAGGCAGAGGTTGCAGTGAGCTGAGGTTGTGTCACTGAACTCCAGCCTGGGTGATAAGTGAGACTCTGTCTCAAAAAAAAGAAAAAAGACATTCCTGGGTAATATTTTAGAGACTACTATTTATCCCTGAATATCCAGTCTACCCCTCTTTAGTGATGAATCCCATATGTTGGCTTGTTACATTATCATATCATCCAGTAAAAAAAAAAGAAAACCAAAACTGCTTCCCAGATTCCCACATAACTAGGTGGGCTACAGCTTTTTTCTGATACCTAGCTTGAATGTACACAATTCACATTCCTTTGAAGTCCCAGGAGATATGCAACTTTCAAGCTTCTCTCATTGTCTTTGGCTTTTGACAGTTTGACTATCAAAAGATGGTCAATTGTGGATCCAGGTGTGGACTTCTTCAAATTTATCCTACTTGCAGTTTTTTGAGTTTGAATCTGCAGATTAATGCTTCTCATTAAACTTGGGAAATTTTTAGCTATTATTTCTTGAAACATGCCTTCTTCCCCTTTCTATCCTTTTCTCTGGTACTCTCATGTACCTGTTTATATACTTGGTGTGCCACATGTCTCCAAGGCTCTGCCCATTTTTCATCATTCCCGTTTGATTCCATTCCTCAGAATAGATCATCTCATTGATTTATCTTCAAGTGTATTGATTCTTTCTCTGCCAGCTCAAATGTGCGGCTGAGTTCCTCCAGTGAATTTTTTATTTCAGTTATTGTACTTTTCAACTCTAGAATTTCTATTATTTGCTGCTTTCTTTTTATTTCTAACTCCTTATTGTGATATTCTATTCAGTGGAAAATCATTCTCATATATTTAACTTAATTCTATAGGCTCACAGAACATACTTAAAGCTTTTGTCTAGTAAATCCAATGCCTGGGCTTCCTCGGGTTTCCAGTAACTTTTAACCTGTGTATGAGCTGTTGTTTTCTGTTTCTTCACGATTCATAATTTTTTATTGGAAATCTGATCTTAATATGTGGAAACTCTGGAAATCAGACCCCACCACAGGGTTTATTGTTACTATTGTTGCCTTTTGTTTAGAGACTTGAACTAATTCTCTAAAAATTCCATTCTTCATCCTGTGCAGCCACTGAATTCTGTGCTTTTTAAGCATAGTGGTCAGCTAATTTTGGACAGAGATTTCCTTAAATGTTTTGAACTGATAAGTCTCTCAGCCTTTCCCAAAGGGGCTCTACAAATGTTTTGGGTTATACCTTTAACACTCCAGCAGGTAATTTACAATTCTATCATAGCCTTAGTTTCCTGCTTACACAGACCCTCACAGTCAGCCAGAGATGAGAGATTAGGGTCATTCCAGGTCTTTTCCTGGGCATGCATGTAGCCCTCACATGTGCATGGCCTTCTAGATTCCTAGGCATATGTCAGAGCGTTAAAAGCCCCAGTGGGCATCTCTATTCTCAGTGTATCCTTTTAATTCTCTGTTAGCTCCAACTTGTATTGCTACCTTGGGTTACCTTAATGTTGCATAATTGTCAGTTTTTGTTTTTGTTTTTGTTTTTTAACAAATGTCCTGTAGTGTGGTTCATACAGAATGAGCTTTTAGTAAGGTAAAATAAAGACAAGCTCTGAGAATGGGGCTTTTCAAGGAACTGCCAGAAAGGTCACATAATGACAACTTTCTGGGAATGGGGCCTTTCGGGTACTCTAAACCCACTCTGTTCCTTCCCTCCAGAGGCTGCTTGATCATTGGTATTCACAGCTACCATAATTGTGAGACTTGCTTTTAAGGATACTTGAGAGCTGGGGAGAGGAGATCCAGCCTAGGGCAAATTAAAACAGAGCTCCCTGTTCTTACTGAGAGCAGCTGTTCTTTTTTTAAACAAATCCTCAGGTTGTTGCAAGACTTTAATTTTCACTATTCTGGAAATGTTGAGTTTGACCATTTTTGCTCATACTTCAGTGCTTTTATGGAATGGATTCTTGGAGCTCCTTAATTTACCATTTCAGAAGATCTCTCTGCAAGTCAGATATTTGGAAGTAGGAGTGACCTTAATAACCAATATTTAAAGCCCACCTTTTCCAGAATGTGAAATTAAGGAATATAGAGGTAGAGGACTTGCTGCATAGCTACCGAAAATTTATGGCATACTGCAGCATTAATTTCACTTGACTGCTTGCTCTCTCCTACCCCTCCACCCCCCACCCCCACTATACATTCAACAATTATCCCCTTTCCTGAACGTCCACTATGCATGAAACATGTTAGGTACTGAATCTGTGTGAACAAGACTCAGTCACCTCTGAAAAGCTCATTTTAATTGGGAGATTATATGGAAATAGGAAATAAAACCTTTTAAATTAAATTCTCAGGGAATGGAGGAAGGAGCAACTGAGAGGCAATAAAAATGTCATTAGAGAGTTAACATTTAAGTTGGCCTTTACAGGATGAATAGGAGTCTGCCAGGTATAATTGAACATTTCTTACAGAAAAACTAGCTTGTATAAAGACATGAAGATGATGAAGGATCTGGCCTATCCAGGGAAGTAATAGTTCAGTAGTTTGGCAAGAGAAGTACTAAGAGATGTAATTCAAGAGGTGAGTAGGTATCAGATCACAAAAATTACCATATGTCCACCTAAGGAGCAGTTTCATGCATATGGCTGCGCAGGCCCTATATGAGGGGTGTCCAATTTTTTGGCTTCCCTGGGCCATGTTAGAAGAAAAATTGTCTTGGGACACACATATAATACACTAACATTAATGATAGCTGATGAGCTAAAAAAAAAAAAAAGAAAAGAAAAATCTCATGCTTTAAGAAAGCTTCCAAATTGCGTTGGGCCGCACTCAATGTTGGGCCGCACTCAAAGCCATCCTGGGCCACTTGTAGACTGTGGGCCATGGGTTGGACAAACTTGCTCCACATGCTCCAACTCCAGAGGGCACCATTCACCCAGATTACAAATGAATGGCAGCCTGGGGTTTTACAACATAGCAGCCCTACTGAAGAATCTGTAATTTATCCTGCAGGCAGCAGGGAGAAAATCTTGTTCTGTGGATACAGTGAGGAAAAGATCAAATTGCCTGGGGAAAATAAAAAGGTCTAGAAATAAGTTCTCCAATTGCATAACTGGAAGTTTTCCTAAAATAACCATACAGCAATACTACCATAATTGATTATCATGTTACTTTGATCTCATGTTTTCACGAGAAAAACGGTGCAGGTGTATCTGACAGCCGAGGGTAAGTTATGCTGCAGTAACAATTCTGAAATTTTAGTTAATAAAAAAATAAGTTTATTTCTCACATAACATGTTCATCTTGAATAAACTGTGACTCTGCTTCATGTCTTTGTCACACTGGACATAGGCTGACAGACCCTTATCTAGAACACTGGTGGTCTGTTGGCAGAGAAGAAACATGTTGCACTATAGCAGCTTCCAAGCACTTAGAAGTGGCTCGTGGAACTTTTGCAATCATTTTATGGATCAAAGCCAATCACATGGCCATTTCTGAATTCATGAGGGTGGTTATACCTAATCACCCCACAGGGAGGAGCACCACAAGGAGAGGCATCCCAGAGAGGGACAGTGGACTTTGACCAGTCAAGATACTCCACCACAACAGGTGTGATTCTACTTTTCAGATTAGGAAACAATTTCAGGAAAGTAAAGTAACCTATTTAATTCACAAGCAAAAGGTAATAAATGGCAAAAATCACTAATGGAATTCAGGCCAGCTTAGCTACAGAAATCTGACCTCCAGTTCCTCTGACTCCCAGTGCTACCCTGCTGAGTCTTTTTAATGTTGTTTTGTATGCATCAGAGCCCTGTGATGTCTTTGGATGTATTTTGGCAAAGAGAAGCCTCTGTTCTGACCCTAATTGTTATAACAGACATCGTCAATGACAGTAAAAGTCTGTGAAAGTGACCCTTAACTTAATTCCTTACCTATTTCAAAAGAAGAAAAGGTTCTTAGCTTTCCAGAGCGGAACAAATAGCTCGTGGTGAATACACAAAAACTGTATGACCCAGAAAGTACAAAATCTTTATCCAGGGCATCAGCCTGTTGGTGAGAAACAAGCATGGGGAAATCGGCTAGGTGGCCCCACTCCAGAAGGCCAGCTGGGACTGAAACGGTCAGGTAAGACAGGAGCCTGTGCTCCTTCATTGCGTTGCTGAAACTTATAATAGAAGCTAGTGTGAGGGCTGTGAAGTAGGTCATGGGGTGAGATGACAAGAACAGAGGCGTAATGGCAGAGATCTGACTTCTGGTAGTGGGTCCCACCTAGCCCCAACCCACAATGATTCCACTGATTTTGTTCGTTAATTTGTTATTAAACCTTACCACAGTACAAACACTGTTCTTAATACTGTGGACTCAGAATTGAACAAGACAGATACTGCTCCTGCCCTCAGGGAGTGTTACGTATTAGCTGTCGCTATGTGAAAATGCACCTCAAACCTCAGTGGCTTAAAACAGTATAACCATGTATTTAATTCATAAATCTCAGGTTGGAAATTTAGGCTGACTCAGGCAGTTCTTGTCTGGGATCATTTATGCATGTGCATTTAGCTTCCAGATTTGTTTGGATCCAACTCATCTCAGGTCGTTATGCACAGCTCTGGGGACTGGTCACTATCAGCTGGGGCAAGTGATGTCAATGATGAAGCCACATGTTTCTCATCATGCAGCAGAGTAAAGTGGGCTCATTTTAATGGTGGCAGGAGAGTCCCACAAGAGCAAGCAGAAGCACACACAGCCTCTTTGGCCCTGGGGTCAGCCAGGAAAGTCATTTCACCACCAGGCCAGCCCCAAGTAAAGAGACTGTGAGTAGATGCTAGCTCATGAGGAGAGGAGTTGTAAAGTCACATTTCAAGGGGTGTAGATACAAGGAAGGGAATTATTTTAGCCTCTTTTTACAGATAAATATAACTCTCAGCCACTCTTAAGCTCCACGAAAAATACAACAGGGTAGAGTGGCTTCTGTTTCATGCTGTGATAGTAAGTGGACTGGACTAGCCCTTCGACCACAAGAAAAACCAAAGAAGTGGACAAGGTAAATAAACTTTTCAGATATTGGAAAATTGAAAGTGCAGGACTGTGCTTCCCAATAGAGAGGAACAAATGAAGTGAGCTCTACAATATCTGGCTTTCTCCCTGGAGGGATTTACTAGACTCCATTTCAAGAAGCAGGGAAACAATCAGAACACAGTAGTCTTGGTAAGATGAGAAAATAGACTGGAGTTTGGGATGAATGACATGGCTAGAATTTATAGAATAGAGAAAGGTGGAAACAACAGCAAGAAAGAGCTCCAGATATCTTGAAAGAGATCAGCTGAATACCAACCTTTGCGTGTGTAGAGTAAGACTCTATGAGGCTGGGCAAAGGACATCTACCAGGAAGAAAATGCCTACCAGAGAGCTATAAACTTAATGATTATCATAGCTTTTTTAAAATTACTTTTTATTATTTTAAGTTCTGGGATACATGTGCAGAACCTGCAGGTTTGTTGCATAGGTATACATGCACCATGGTGGTTTGCCACACCTACCAACCCGTCATCTACATTAGGCATTTCTCCTAATGCTATCCCTCCCCTAGTTCCCCCACCCCCCAACAGGCCACGATGTGTGATATTCCCCTCCCTGTGTCCGTCATTGTTCAACTCCCACTTATGAATGAGAACATGAGGTGTTTGATTTTCTGTTCCTGTGTTAGTTTGCTGAGAATGATGGTTTCCAGCTTCATCCACGTCCTTGCAAAGGACATGACATTCTTTTTTATGGCTGCATGGTATCCCATGGTGTATATGTGCCACATTTTCTTTATCCTGTCTATCATTGATGGGCATTTGGGTTGGTTCCAAGTCTTTGCTATTGTAAATAGTGCTGCAGTAAACATATGGGTGCATGTGTCTTTATAGTAGAGTGATTTACAATGCTTTGAGTATTTATCCAGTAATAGGATTGCTGGGCCAAATGGTATTTCTAGTTCTAGATCCTTGAGGAATCTCCACAGTGTCCTCCAAAATGGCTGAACACTCCCACCAACAGTGTAAAAGTGTTCCTATTTTTCCACATCCTCAATAGCATCTGTTGTTTCCTGACTTTTTGATGATCACCTTTCTAACTGGCGTGAGATATCGCGTTGTTTTGATTTTATTCCTCTAATTACCAGTGATGATGAGCTTTTTATCATATATTTGTTGGCCACATAAATGTCTTCTTTTGAGAAGTGTCTGTTCATATCCTTTGTCCACTTTTTGATGGGGTTGTTTGTTTTTTTCTTTTAAACCTTATACAAAAATTAACTCAAGATGGATTAAAGACTTAAACATAAAGATAAAACCATAAAAACCCTAGAAGAAAGCCTAGGCAATACCATTCATAACATAGGCATGGGCAAAGACTTCATGACTAACACACCAAAAGCAGTGGTAACAAAAGCCAAAATTGACAAATGGGATTTAATTAAACTAAAGCGCTTCTGCATAGCAAAATAAACTATCAGTGAACAGGCGACCTACAAAATGGGAGACAATTTTTGCAATCTATCCATCTGACAAAGGGCTAATATCCAGAATCTACAAGGAATGTAAACAAATTTACAAGATTGCCATAGCTTTTACAGGATTGGAATTAGCTATATTTATTTAAAGTGGAGAGACCACACTGAATACTTCAGGCAATCAGTACAGACTCCAGAAAGATTACTCTTTAGGATGCCTAGAATGAAGGCTGCTTCAGACCCACTCCAACAAAGCTTTAAAATGAGCTTCAAAAAGATTAAGATGTCCTACCGGTAAACTAACTGCCTATCAAAATAAAACTTAATACTCTTTAAAGAAAGACAATGTAAACATTCAACAATGAAAAACTTATATAATAATTACTAGACATGAAGAAGTGGAAATATGTGACCTATAACAAGGAAGGAAACTCAGTTAACAAACACAGACACAAACAACAGACAAGCACTTTTAAATGGATAGTATATTAAAAGATCTAAAGAAAAATAACAGAGAAATAGAAACTATATTTAAAAAGATGCATTGGTACTTCTAGAAAAATAAAATATATAAAATAAAAAAATAAATAGGTGGGCTTAATGACAAAGTAAACACTGCAGAGGAAAACAAAAGTGAGCTTGAAGACAGGGAAATAAAAACTATCCAAACTAAAGCATGGAGAAGAGAAAGACTGGGAAATATTAGCAGGACCTTAGTGGCCATAGTTCAGCATTGAGGGGTCTCAGATGTCTGACTGAAATCTCAGAGATTTGGGAGCAGGAAGCTGGTTCAGAAAAAGCATTTAAAGTAATAATGGCTGAAATTTATCCAAATGTTCTAAAAACAATAAACTCATATATACGAGAAGTTCAATAGATAAACAACAAGTAAACAATACCAAAACACATTATTACCAAATTGCTGAAGAGTAAAGATAAAGGAAAAAAAATCTTAAAAACAGCTGGGGGACAAATGACTCCTAATGAATCAGGGAAAAAAGATGTGAGTGATTGTGGCCCTTTCATCAGAAACAACATAAGCCAGGAAACAATGAAATCACATCTTCAAAGTGCTATTAAAAAAATACCTGTTAATTTATAATTCTATATCTGGTGAAATTTTTATTGAAAAATGAAGGCAAAATTAAGACATTCTGTGATGGAAGAAAAAGAGAGGAGGAGGGAGAAAATCTGGAGAGAATTCAAGCCAAAATATATTGTGCTGGTTTTCAAGAATAAGTGAAATGGAGAGGAGTCAACTTGGGGGACTTTGTTAAAATACCTATTCCTCCTCCAAAGATGGTTATGCAGTTATGACATTGGTGAAAGATGTTGTGAAGCCATGTGTATTTCAGAAATGTTTCCTTTGGTTTTCATAACCCAGTGGGGACTACTAATGTCAGTTGATTTGTATATTTATAGTCTCCCATTTCTCACTTTCATCAGCACTGGAATGAGCTTTTAAGAAAGACTGGTCCTGTATCTCCCTTTGTTAACCACTACCTAAGAATCATAAGTGTTTATTGAATTGACTTAAAATGACTGTAAATGTAAGGCTTGGTACCAAAAGCACAGCTCCATTTTCTCTTTCCAAGTAGAAGAAGCAATTCATAAAATTTGGTTTTTCCACACTTAGGGAGATACCACCAGCATATGGGGGTATGGAGGGGAGCAATGCAATTTTGCCAAGTGAGAAAATATTATTAGCCAAGTGAGAAAATATAGGATGCTGTCATACATTCAAAGCTAATCAGAATAAAGGAAGGAGCATCTTCCATTGCAGATGTACTTGGAACTGTACTTTCAGATAGTTAAGGCAGAAACTCCCATGTATATGCGTGATAGAGTAAAATTTAAAACATGGCAAGGAATCCTTCATAGTATATGTCACAGCCTGGCAAAGCAGGGTCCAGTGTTTGCCACATTTATAGTTCTGTCCTCTTCTTGCTGTTCACAGCGCCGACCCTGGGCCACAGCAAGATCCTGAAGTGTCTTGTGAGTCATTTATTCATTCCTTCCTTCAACACAGAGAGAGAAATAACACTCATTAGGGTCTCACTGTGGGCTGGATATTATATTTGTAACAGGATATCAAAATGGGGTTCTTAATTTCTCAGTTTTACCTGGCGTCCCAGTTACTGCAAATAGTACATGCCAAGTGCTATTAAACCCACAGCTGTAAAGTAGGGCACTTGAAATCCTATGTGAGACTTGTGACAGGGGCCTCAGATAACTGTTTTTGTGACCCTTATAGCCCATTGCCTACGTAGAGGACTAAGGGAAGAGGAAAAGAGACTTCTGTGGTGAGGAATGACAAAGACTCAGCTTCTCTAAACCACCTCTGTACTGACCTTGGCATCTATCCATGTTGGGCCTAATGACCGAGCTGCAGCAAGAATCTTGCTAAGTCAGTGCAGAGGCAACCCCCGACCCCTCAATATCTGATCTAAATATTCACCTCCCACCCTTGTTACCTGATCACTCAGGTTTGCCTTCAGCAAGAATCCTGTCTAGTGGATTTAGCCAGAATTTGTCCTTACCCCTGATACTTCCTCTTAGATTTTCCATCACCAACACAGCTTCTTGACTATAAATAGCCACTTGTCATCCATACTGTTTTTGGAATTGAGCCCAGTTCTATACTGAAGTATCTTTTCCATTATTTGTTCCTGGCTAAAATTTGTTTTTACTGCTTTAAATGCAGTTCAGCTCTGGTTTTCTTTGACAGGCAGGTCCTCCTGACCTCCCATCCATCTCCCACGAAACGGAAAAGGCATATGATTTCCCCTCACCAGGTGAGAGTCTTCAAGCCAAGAGACAGTTGCCTGTGTTTTGTAGTTGTGTGGGGCAGCAAGAATCAGTGGCTCACAGAAGCCTGAAACTTTCTCTAAGCAAGAGGTCGGGTGACACTCCAGTGGTGGCTGAGGAGTGGGGGCTCTGTTGGAGGACTCTGCACTGCTTCTTATGCTACCATGAGGGTGTGGGACTCCAAGTAGGCCCCATGGCACAACTAGCATGGGGCTGTCTTGGGTCCCAACAAGAGGACTCCTGGAGATATAATGTGTCCTGAAGAGGAGCTGCACTGGCAGATGCCCCAGAGTGGAAGAGCAACATTAAGCTAAGGAACAAACACTGTCCACGTCAAGGGTGCTGCACACAAAGGGCCCTGGTGGGATGGGGTGGGTGGTGGATGAGGTAGGAGTGCCCATGAAGGAGGGAGCACGTGGTGCAGAGAGAAGAGCTGGCGAACCTCTGCCCACCAGCCTGGAAACCTTCCAATTCTAAAACTGACTTGAGCCAGGGAAGCTAAATCAGCAAATGTATGGAGTTATATACACTGTATATTTTTTGGGCAGCAAATGATAAGGACCAAAATGACACTTAGGAAGGAGTGTGAGGACAGGGATGTTTATTATATAAGAAATATTTTGAGACTTGTCTGAAATTTCATTCAGAGGGAATAAGACATAGTTCACAGACTGTGGTCAGGGGGTGGGGTGGAAATAAAGCCACTTGTCTTGCACTCTAATGAGTCTTATGCCCCTTCAATCTGTTACACAGACAGGATTTCATGTTTTTATATTTTATCCTTATCCCACATCGTGAGGTACTGTTTAAGGGGAAGAAATGGGAGGCTTGCAGGTTTAAATGTCTTGCTCAAAGTCATGGTAAGGGGCTGTGGAGTGACAAATGAGGGTAACCCTGGACAATCATACCTAATATCCTACCCTTTTTCCTTTTGGAGGCTTAGAAAAAAGTTGGCTCAGCAGACTTGACTGAGCTCAAGGGTGTACAACTTGATACTAGGGGTGTCTGCAGTTTCTCTATTCTAACAAAGACACTTCTTCACCCAGGAAACTGTCCTTGCTACTTATCACCTAATCAGCCCTGCCTCCAGTCTGTATATATGTAGGACACTGTATTAGTCCATTTTCATGCTGCTGATAAAGACATTCCTAGGAATGGGCAATTTACAAAACAAAGAGGTTTAATAGACTCACAGTTCCACGTGGCTGAGGAGGTCTCACAATCATGGCAGAAGGTGAAAGTCACATCTCACATGGTGGCAGAGAAGAAAGCTTGTGCAGGGAATCTCCCCTTTATAAAATCATCAGATCTCATGAGAACTCACTATCACAAGAATAGCACAGGAAAGACCCACCCCCATGATTCAATTATCTCAAATTGGGTCCCTCCCACAACACATGGAAATTACAGGAGCTACAATTCAAGATGAGATGTGGGTGGGGACAGAGCAAAACCATATCATTCTGGCCTGGCCCCTCCAAAATCGCAGGTCCTTGCATTTCAAAACCGATCATGTCTTTCCAGCAGTCCCCTAAAGTATTAACTCATTTCAGCATAAACTCTGAAGTCCACAGCCTAAAGTCTCATCTGAGACAAGACAAGTCCCTTCTACCTATGAGCCTGTAGAATGAAAAACTAGTTACTTCCTAGATACAATGCAGGTACAGGCATTGGGTAAATACAGATGTTCCAAATAGGAGAAATTGACCAAAACAAAGTGGCTACAGGCCCCATGCAAGTCCAAAATCCAGCAGAGCAGTCAAATCTCAAAGCTCCAAAATGATCTCCTTTGACTCCATGTCTCACATCCAGGTCATGCTGATGCAAGAGGTAGGTTCCCATGGTCTTGGGCAGCTCTGCCCCTGTGGATTTGCAGGGTACAGACTCCCTCCTGGCTGCTTTCAAAGGTTGGTGTTGAGTGTTTGCAGCTTTTCCAGGCACACAGTGCAAACTGTCAGCAGATCTGCCATTCTCGGATCTGGAGGACAGTGGCCCTCTTCTCACAACTCCACTAGGCAGCGCCCCAGTGGAGACTCTGTGTGAGGGTTTCAACCTCATTTCCCTTCCGCACTGCCCTAGCAGAGGTTCTCCATGAGCACCTTGCTTCTGCAGCAGACTTTTGCCTGGGCATCCAGGTGTTTCCATACATACTCTGAATTCTAGGCAGAGGTTCCCCAAGCCTCAATTCTTGACTTCTGTGCACCCACAGGCTCAACTCCATGTGGAAGCTGCCAAGACTTGGTGCTTGCACCCTCTGAAGCCATGGCCTGAGCTGTACCTTAACTCCTTTTAGTCATGGCTGGAGTGGCCTGGTTGCAGGGCACCAAGTCCCTAGGCTGAACACAGCAGAGGGTCCCTGGGCCTGGACCATGAAACCATCTTTTCTTCTTAGGCCTCTAGCCCTGTGTTGGGAGGGTCTGTGGTGAAGAACTTTGACAGTCCCTAGAGACATTTTCCCCATTGTCAGCTCCTTGTTACTTATGCAAATTTCTACAGTCAGCTTGAATTTCTCCTCAGAAAATGGGATTTTCCTTTCTATCACATTGTCGGACTGGATATTTTCCCAACTTTTATGCTCCCTTTCCCTTATAAACTGAAGACCTTCAACAGCACTCAAGTCACCTCTTGAATGCTTTGCTGCTTAGAAATTTCTTCTGCCAGATACCCTAAATCATCTTTGTCAAGTTCAAAGTTCCACAAATCTCTAGGGCAGGGCCAAAATGTTATTAGTCTCTTTGCTACAACATAACAAGAGTCACCTTTGCTCCAGTTCCAAACAAGTTCTTCACCTCCATCTGAGACCACCTCAACCTGGATTTCATTGTCCATATCATTAGCAGCATTTTGGTCAAAGCCATTCAACAAGTCTCCAGGATGTTTCAAACTGTCCCATATTTTCCTGTCTTCTGAGCCCTCCTAACTGTTCCAACCTCTGCCTGTTACCCAGTTCCAAAGTTACTTCCACATTTTTGGGTATCTTTTCCACAGCAGCCCCCTCTACTGGTATCAATTTGCTATGATAGGACATTTCATACTACTGACAGGGACATTCCTGAGAATAGGTAATTTACAAAAGAAAAAGGTTTCACAGGGTTGTGGAAACCTCACAATCATGGTGGAAGGTGAAAGGCATGTCTCACATGGCAGCAAACAAGAGAAGAGAATTTGTTCAGGGAAACTCCCCTTTATAAGATTTCCTGACACTTTTTCACTATCACAAGAGTAGCATGGGAAAGACCCGCCCCCATGATTCAATTATCTCCCATCGCGTCCTTCCCAGAACACAGAATTAAGGGAGCTACAATTCAAGATGAGATTTGGGTTGGGACCCAGCTAAACCATATCAGGCACTGTGAGAGCAATCCCCCTCCTGAACCTCTCTTGGGTGCATGCAGCCTCACTATGCCCAACCCAGGTACACTTCCCTAACAACTCAGGATATGCTTTGTCCCATGCTCCTTCTCTGCTGTAAGTCCCTCAACCTCCAACCTGGTTTTAAATTTATGTTGCAGCATGCATGTGTTTGTGTCTGTTCGTAGGAGAGTGGTGGAAAGAAGATTCACAGCCTGGGTGCCTTTTGGTAAATCCATGCCTCATCCATGATACCACAGATCATGTTATATTGTTTGCACACCATGTGTCATCAGGCACTGATACAAGGGAAGGGGGTCAGGGGCCCTGGAGCTTCCAAAATAGATGGGGGAAAAAGCGAGTTACAAAAGTGCATATAGAGCAAAATCTTTGTGTAAGACAAGAAGTGCTTGGACAAAACAGGAAGAAAGAAATTCTTTTGTCTTGTCTTCCACCAAAACTCGTTGGAGAAGCTCATATTTTAGAGCCTCTCCTATGAGCTTTGAGAAAAAAGAGATATTTTATATGGCCAGAAAATGTAGTTACTCACAGTCATCTATTCCCCAAGGTTTCTGGTTAATTGTGCTCACAACCTATTTGGCCCTGGGTCCCATTGCATTTATCAGGTCAGGATGAGTTCCCAGTGGTTTTACACTTATTTCCCTAATTAACAGGTGTGTAGTGCCCATCTGGAATCATAGAAAGTGCACAGCAGAGTAGAAGTGGAACTCAGATGACTTCAACAAAGTCCTTCATTTTATAAATGAGGACACTGAGCCACATAACGTATTTTGGCTGTCCATTTGAGTCTCCTACTTGGGTGATCTGATTGGGGAAAAATGGAAGACAAGGTCCTGGATGTTTGAGAAGTTCAAGTTCAGGGCCTGATTGGCTTCGTTTTATTCTCAGAATACCACTTGGCCTGTTTTCTAAAGATGCAAATTTCTGGTGGGTTACAAAAAAAAAAAAATGCACATTTGTGGGGCTCTTACTTCCATTCTTTCTTTTACTAGGGAAGGACCAAAGCCTCCCCACAAACATTAAAAAACCCAACCATGTCCTCCAGACATTCTCTTTTCTTGGCTACCCCAGCTAGCTCAGGAGCAGTCAAACATTCCTCCCATCCTTTTCTGCTCCCCTTTCTCACAGCATCAATTTAACTGACTTTTCTCCGAATCCCAAGCGTCAGGAAGAAAGAGCCTTAAGACTTCATGACACATTTTGTTTTAAGCTGTTTAAATTACTTGGGTCTAACTACTTGTTACGGTTTTGGTGTTTGTCTTCTCCAAAACTTATTTGAAACTTGGTCCTGAATGCTGCAGTGTCAGAATGTGGGGCTTGATGAAAGGTGATTGGGCTATGAGAGCATGGCCCTCATGAATGCATGGATGCCATTGTTTTGGGAGTAGGTTCTTTGTTGTGAGCACGGGCTGATATAAAGTGAGCCTGGTACCTCCTGCTTACTGTCTTTTGCATGCATATGCTTGTCCTTCTGCTCTTCTACCATGAGAAGACACAGTTTGGAAGCCCTCACCAGAAGCCACCACCATGCCCTTGGGCATCCCAGGCTGCAGAAATGTGAGGCAAATAAACTCCTTTTCTGTATAAATATCGAGTCTCAGGCACTCTGTTATAGCAACAGAAAATGGACTAAGACACCGCCTTAGGAAAAATGATCTTTTTATAAGGCTTAGCCCAGTTTCCCAGAGAGTTTGTTTGTTTGCCTTGGTACTGGGGTCACAACTTCATATACTATCAGTGATACCTGGCCTTCTATATTATAATCCTTATCTCTCTTCAGCAGCCACACCTAGAAGCCAGGAAGCAGGGACTGCAGTGAACCAAGATGGCACGGCTGCACTCCAGCCTGGGCAACAGAGCAAGAATCTATCTCAAAAAAAAAAAAAAAAAAATACCAAGGCCCAGGGAGTTTAGGCTGGTAATACTAACCACCAAAATCTTACAATCTAGTTGCAAGAAAAGATCACGCCCCCCATCATTAAAGCCAATGTGAAGCAACATGTGAATAAGTGCCTGATGGAGGATTAAAGGCAAGAGGTATTGTTAAAGACGAAAAGTATTTCCACGTTTGTTCCTCAGGCCTGTTTTCCAGGTTGGTTAATTGTGGTCACATTCCACTTGGCCCTGGGTTCAAGGCCAAGGTAGTGTTTGCTTACGTAAACCACAGAAACTTCTTCGATGACACTTGCTTTCCCCATCTCTAAAGGAGGAATAAAACCTGTCCTGCTGACTTCTCAGAGGATCAGTTTCAGACAGAAATAAGATAAAGCTCGCACAGTGCTACCAAATGGGGGACCTCCATAGCTCGCTTCTGTGGCTGTTCCTAGGGCCTACTTTTAACTCTTATCAACTATTTTGCACATGTTGACCTGAGCTTCTCAACGGACCAAAAGCAAATACATATCTTACTAAAGAAGTAGGAAGGAGGCACATTACAGATAGAAATTTTATGATGTGCTTTATGGTTTATAAATCACTTAAAGTTCACCATTTATTTTGATTCTTATAAGAACTTTCTTTATGGAAAGAATCATTATCCTCATTTCATCTCCTAGATAAACAGTAAATCATGTAGCACATAGATGGTTTTTCCAAGGCTTTGGAGGAGATGGTAGAGCTGGGATTTGGATCTAGTTTTCTCTGAGTCAAATTCCTTTGATCTTTCCTCAAAGTCGCTTTCATTTTGTCCTTTAACATCTGAGCAGGCAGAGAACGCATGTCGTGTCTTGGGTTCAGAACACACGCCATGTCTTCTTACTTTCCTTGCCTCTTTCTTCCCTGACAACGTCACACCCGAGGAACAGCGCAGAGGCGGTGACTGACTGGGGAAATGGTGACACCCATTCTAAACTTCAGGCTCAGCTTCTCATTGTCTGGGGGCCTGAAGGTAAATTTTTGCACAAGGGAAGTGAAGAAAATAAACAGCTCAGATCTGGCCAACTGTTCTCCAAGGCATGCCCGCTTTCCTGTAAAACAAAATCAAAAGACAAGTTATCTTCTCAGGCGGCACTGGTGCCTAGCAGAGATTGGTATCCTCAATCACATCCTAAAAAAAACCGGAGCAGAGTAAGGGCCTGTAGGCTCCAGGGCTTTCTGGCCAGCAGCTTATTTAAGTCTGACAACCACTTGGGTTCACCAATGCATAGAAAGTAGAAGTCCGGAAACACAAAGTCAAATGCCTTCAGGGGTCAGGCAGGCGAGCTTCCAGGGTGAAATTGCAGGGTGTAGGACCATAGAAGTGGAACCCCTGGGCTGAGCTAGAAAGTGGGTGTTTAGCCTAAGGGCTTAAAAAAATCATTTAACAAACATGACCAGAAAAAAGACAACAAAAACAACCAAACATGTTAACTTTTTTAATCTTTAAAAGGAAATTGTTCAAAATGTAAGGAAGTCAATGTCAGAAGAGAATTCCTAAGGTATAAGTCATCTTCTCCTTGTACCACTTTTCCTCCTTAATCATGGGGGGCCTACTGGCATGGCTGGCCCTCTGTATTGGGATTGCTTTGGCCTCCATCCTTCAGACTTCTATCTCCTGATGCATTTAACTGGTCCTCATCCCATCACATCTTCTGTGGGACTCCCCAGATAAACTGCTTGCCTTCTATGAATTTCATTCTTCTCAGTCAGAGAAAGAGATGGTGAGAACAAAATAGCTTCAATTTCTCCCTCTCCTTGGCTCCACATCATCTAAAATGTGATGTCATAGCTCTTCCCATCAAAAATTGTAGTAATATCCCCTCCCCTGAAACTGGGGCTGGCCTTATGACTGGCATTGGCCAACATAATGCAATGGAAGTGATGGTGTGTTAGTTCCCAGTCTGGACCTTAAGAGGCCTGGGTGCTTCCATTCTCCCCTTTTGACCTTACCACCACCATGTGACTAGGCCAGGACAGCTTGCTGGAGGATGAGGGATAATGTGAGAAGAGCCCCACTGTCCCAGCTGAGGATATCCTAGATTAGCCATCAGCCTGTTGACCTGTAGCCAAGATCAGAGAGATCAAGGGGACCCAGCCAAGATTAGCAGAGTCACATATCTGACTTCTAGACTTGTGAGCAATAATTCATGCTTACTGTTTTAAGCTGCAGAGTTTTGGACTCTTTGTTATGTAGCAATATGCTAACTGATGAGTATGTTATTAAATTGGTCAATCTTAAAGTAGAGAAGCCTTACATGGGGAAGTAAGCTACGTTCTAGTCATACTAGAGAGAACACTATACTATAATATGAAAACTTGAGTTTTAGGTCCTGTTCTGCAAGTTCCTTGAGCATATAATCTTGGATAAGAAACAACTCTCTCTTATTTTTAGTTATCTTAAATTAAAAGGAGATGCCAATCCATTTCCTGTCTATTAATAACTGCAAATGAAGTATCTAAAAGAGTGCAATACAACTCTCAACAAAGCAGCAGAGAGCCACCATGTATAGTTTTTAAAAATACTACTGCTAATGGAGATAAGATATATATGTGTGTGTGTGTGTGTGTGTGTGTGTGTGTATATATATATATATATATATATATATATTTTAACAGGAGACATGAAGCAACTCTGAGAAAGAGGCTTCAGTCATGTGAAGAAAATGTATCCAGGCATCACTTAGCCTAGAAGATCCTTTTTCCTTTCAAAGCCATGGACTTCGAACAAGATTTCCCTCATCATAGGTACAGCTAGCATTGGGTGAGGCATTTTTGTGGAATGCAGAGAAGGTCACATTGCTAGCATTTCCACATGGATGTGGTGCAAGAGCCAAAGAACAGGAATAATTAATTATCATAATTGGAACATAACAGCTGAAACTTTGTGCTGTAATACAAAATTTGAAACTATTGTAGACAGGAAGACTGGAAGGTATTCCTACATCTTATATCAGCTTTCCTATTCAAAGTGAATTGTCCAGTGTGAGCACACGTGACAGAATCAGATGAAGAAAGACAAAGGCAGAATCTATCATCAGAATCAGCCCAGAGACACCTAAGGCAACACAGCACACGAGGCGAGCATGGGCTTTGGAGTCACACCAATGTGGGTTGTTCCACTTCTGCCCTTTCTGAAACTTAGTGTCACTCTCAGTAAAATGATCTTGTCTCAGAACATCCATACATACTTTAAATTAACAATAAGCAAACTATCATGCATTCCACAGTGTGAGTTTGCATAGCATTTAGTTATTTTCAGTAGATAGCATTAGGAAGAACACACACTTTAGTTTTCGATAAGTCTGGTTGACTTTGATCCTAGCTCTGTCATATGAGTTTCATGACTTTAGTTTCTATACTTGGTTAAGCCTCAGTTTCCTTATCACTAAAGTGGTTATAGTAATATAAACATTACATAATTACACTAGAACATATGCATCATGGCAGCAGTTTTGCTTTGTTTTCTGTTTCACTCATTCATTGTCATACCGCCAGGGCTGAATGTTTGACACATAATAGATGCTCAGTAAATATTGATGGAATTAAAGAATTGTGAAATTATTTGAAACAATCTTTAAAACATATCTAACTTAAAACCTGGAATATACTAAGAATTTTTGTTATTGATTTTTCAATGTCATGAGTTAAAAATATCTTTTTGGACCCGGTTATCTTAAAAACAGGAGAAAAAAAGTTTTCACAGCGTCTTATTTCCTAATTTTCAAGTTACATATTATATAAATGTATTAATTAGATTTTAAAAAAGGAATTAAAATTTACAAACTACAAAGAACCTTTTCAAGGGAGTCCTCAGAGAGTAGAATCCAATCTACTTAAGCCACTGACCGATGCCCATGTGGCAAATAAGTTTCTCCTTCCCCTTGTTCCTCTCTATCTCCTATTATAGATCAGCTCTATTTCTGTATGAGTGGGCAGCCCTTAAAAGGAACTGAGGGCATTTTAAAATTTAGTAAAGAGGGCAGCACCCGGCCGGGCACAGTGGCTCATGCCTGTAATTCCAGCACTTTGGGAGGCTGAAGCGGGTGGATCACCTGAGGTCAGGAGTTCCAGACCAGCCTGGCCAACATGGTGAAACCTGTCTCTACTAAAAATGTAAAAAATTTGCCTGGCATGGTAGTGCATGCCTGTAATCCCAGTTACTCAGAAGGCTGATGCAGGAGAATTGCTTGAATCTGGGGAGGCAGAGGTTGCAGTGAGCAGAGATTGTGCCATTGCACTCCAGCCTGGGCAACAAGAGTAAAACTCTGTTTCAAAAAACAACAACAACAACAACAAAAAACAGATGGCAGCCCCCAATCCTCTTTGTGAGCTGGAGATGGAGCCTGAGTCTCGGTCCCCGGTGTTCCAGAGGACAGAACGCAGAAAAGCTGCAATCTCCAGCAGAGGCAAGGGAGGGCTTAGGAAGTAAGGGCAGGCTGAAGCAATGCCCAGCCCTAGAAATCCCAGGGCTGTCCCCAACAGCAAGATGGAGTGAGTCTCACTGGCCAGGCTGTCTGGAGACATTCCAATGAAAGCCAAGGAATACAGGGAGAGGACAGGAAGGGTGGGAGAGGTGCCCTGGACTCCCATCCACCTGTTTATTACAACTTACCTATTGAGAAAGGCATAAAGGCTTCCCTTTTCTTAAACTGTCCATTCTCCAGAAAATGCCCTGGATTGAACGTGTCAGGGGTGGCCCACTCTGTGGGGTCCCTGTGCAGCGCCGTCAAATTGGTCAGGATCATGGTTCCCTAGAGAAGGCAGCAGAGACTCAGGCAAGGCTTGACCCATGAAAATGCACATCTTTGCAGAGGGGTGCTCATCCTCGGGCTTCCATGCTGGGAGTCTGACCATACTCTGAACTGCCCCACCCTCCCCCACTGTGGTACACAGTCTCTTGTGCCCCCCAACCCAGGGCCCTCCTCTTTGTCTGGGACAGCTTACAAATTAGATTGGATTTCCCTGCTGGGAATTTGAACTGGGGTGTTTGGCTACTTTGACTGCAGGATGGATCTTCCTTACAGGGATAGGTCGGTTTAGGTAGGTCTTGGAAGGAGGGGACATGAATATACTGAGGAATAATGCAACAGTCAGTCTGCACTGTACCAAGACCAGCTCAGCTGCTTAGTGAAGCCGTAATGATGGCAGCCCCACCAAGGTAAAAGACATCTCATTCATCTTGGTTTTGCCATTCTCTTTCCTCCAGTGTCTAGTACATGGCACCTCGCACCCCACTCCCCACAGTATGTTTAGTAATAGATCAGACAGATCCATGAAAGGAGCCCCTGTCCATCCAAGTACATACTAAGAAACACAGGAATCCCTAGAGGGAGGTTTTCCTTTACTCTGCCTTTATCCAACCCATCAGCAAGACTGGTCAATTTTGCTTTCACCTCCATTCCATGTCTACCATGCCCACTTAGCCCAGACTGCTTCCTGGCTTCCTGGACCCCTGTAATAGTTTTCTGTGCCCCAAAGCCTCTCGCCTCTTTCAATCTACTTCACACTCTGGAAGAGAGTGTGCTTCCAGCATGATTTAGTCATGTCACTCCCCGCCCCCCACAGCCTCCCACCGCTCATACCTAGGACTTGACACACTTCAACAGTTACCCATTGCTCTCAGGGCAAATCCCCATCACCTGGTCCCTGTCTGGGCCACTCTCTTCCTCTGCCTGCACTCCCACTACAGGACCCTTCTTTCAGTTTCTGAAACATGCTGTGTTCCTACTTATTTCAAAACCCTTTTTAAATGCTGTTTGCCTTGCTAGAAATGTTCTTCCTTCCCACTTGGTCATCAAGCTGACTCTTAATCATCCGTTATCCTCAGCTCAAATATCCCTTCCTTTTGGAAGCCTTCCCTGACCACTCCTGCTAGTCTGTGTTTTTAAAGACCATAGTGAGTTTTTTTGTGGGGAGGCAGTTATCATGTTTCTAAATATTATTTGCATGATTAATTTTCTCAGGGTTGTTTTGCCAGACCTGAGAATTTCAGGTACTTAGTGTTTGTTGAACTCATTCAAATATTAACATATTAATATAATATTAATTCAAGAAATGAATGTCAATAATTTTCAATATTAGTAATAACTGCTACTGTAAGCACTTTCTGTATTAAGCACTAGGTTAAATGGCCTACATGCATAATTTCATTTTATCTCCAAGTGGATCTTGTAAGGTAGGTTTCAATGCATTTTACAGATGCAGAAGTTGAAGCTTTGAGAGTCACACAGTAGGAAGAGGCAGAGCCATGATTTATACTAGGTCTATTTGACGTCAAAGTGATAGGTTGTAGGTAGACTGTGTACACACAGTTACTTCAATTTGTCAGTTCCCAAGATGGTTATTAAAGCTGACAAAAATAAGTGGCAGAAGTCTGTTGAGCTGAGCTGGTTTCCTTGAGTTAAATAAACTGCTAGAAAAACACAAACAGCACCTGGGGAATTTAGGCCTCAGCCTTTGCCCACTGGATGGTCAATCAGTAAGGAAACAGTAAATGTAACAGCTGCTTTTCCTGGCTCTGTAGGGATAGTAACCAAGCAGTGTCCAATGGGTGAACTCTTCTGATTCTATCTCTTGAGATTTTCCCCAGGTATGACACACTCAGAGGTACTTAGACAAACTGGAAGAGATCCACAGAGGCTGACCATAGTGGTGAGAAAGCAAGGAAAGGAACTGAAGATGTGCAGTGTGTGGAGAGAGCACTAGAGGGCACAGGATGGCTGCCTGTAGAGATCCGAAGGGTGGCGAGTGGGAGACATCAGAGTTCTGTTTGTTGCAGAAACAGAAAATGAAATACTGCATGTTCTTACTGATAAAGGAAGCTAAACATTGGGTAGACATGGACATAAAGATAGGAACAATAGACACTGGAGATTACTGGAGGAGAAAGGAGGGACAAGGGTTGAAAAACTAGCAACTGGGTACTATGCCAGCCACCTGGGTAATAGTTCAATTGTAATCCACACTTCAGCATCATGCAATGTACCCTTGAAGCAAAACCTACACATGTACTCCCTGAACCTAAAACAAAAGTTGAAAGAAAAATAAACAGTTCCATTTGTGAGTAGAGGGAATTTAACCGAGACCAACTGAAAAAATAGCAGGAAGATGCTTTTAAAGTTAAAATAAAGCAACTCCTGTGAAGGGAGCACAGTGCTGTACCAAAACAAACAGACAAACGAACAAACAAACAAAAAAACAGAACAGATCTGCTTTCAGATCCCAACTCTTTGTAGTGGAGAGATCTCCTGCAAACCTAATTTTTCTGAGGCTTGACTTTGCAATCCATAACATGGGAATAACAAGCTTCTTCTGAGTAAACTTATTCAGAGAATTGAGTAAGGCATTTTGAAAGAGGCCACATTGTCCACGAACCATAATCATTGCTTAATAAATGTTCGCTTCTTTCTTTCCCTTTCCAGTAATGAATATTGCACATACTTAGATTGGCTTCCTTGTAAGATAATAAATTACACATCATGGGACTATAAGAAAAAAACTGGAAAAATACCTGTGGGGATATTATGTTAAAAACAGCAGCATTAATGTGATGTTGGCCCAGGTGGTCTTAAATGTCCTTTCGCATTTTAACATTCTAGAATCCCAGGATCGGGAAGCGGAATTTCCCAGAGTTTAACAGATCCCGAGTCTGGTGAGATGTTCTACCAAAACAAAAACAAAAACAAAAACAAAAAAAAATGTGTTCTATGATAAAGTCTGACCTAGAACTGCTGCCTGTCGTGGGCTCACAGAGTCACAATGCACATTAACATAGTAAAAACACTGAGAAGCCCCACAGCAAAGGAAAGCCAGTATTTATCTAAACATATTTGACGTAGGAATCCTTCCTGCTCCCTTCCCGGCCATACCTATTTATATCTAGTTGAAGACTACACATAAAGAAAATCTAGTACTATATCAGGTACAGATATCTTTCTCTTCCATTTAAATGATTCCTTAGGACAAGAACAAATGTCACTTCTCAAGTTCAGGTTTCTACCATCTAAAAGATGGGCTTGAAGACCTGAGGCCAGGCATGCTTAATTACCTTGGGCAGGTGGTACCCAGCAAAAGTACTGTCAACTGTGACTTCCCTGGGAACATTCAGGGGGACGATGTTGCCCATTCTTTGCACCTCATGGATGACAGCATTGGTATAGGGCATGGACTCCCGAACGGCGGTGCTCGGCTGCTGCCCGTGGCCAATCACTCCGTCAATCTCAGCTTGTACTTTTTCTGGTAAAGAAAGAGGGTTCTATTATTTTTTCGACATTTCTGCTTCATTTTAAAGAGGTATGAGTGATCTCCAAGATCTCATCTGTTGTATTTCAGTTAGTGACCAGGTTGCAAGAAATAAAATGGTTTTTAACCTTTTGAAAGGCTCATTCAGAAAACTACAAACTCTATAAATCTTTTGAACCTGGTTATGTTATGTGGTGAACTAATCAAGATTAACATGGCTAAACTCCATCAGACCCCAGCAGACTTGGTGTCTGGTGAAGACCCACTTTCTGGTATATAAATGGCACTTTCTCACTGTGTCCTTACATGGCAGAAAAAGTGAGGCAGCTCTCTGGAGTCTCTTTGATAACAGTACGACTCCCATTCCTGAAGGCTAATCACCTCCCAGAGGTCCCACCTCCTGTATCATCATACTGGTAACGAGGTTTCGACATGTAAATTTGGGCTGGGGTGGGCCAAATATTCAACCCATAGCAGGTCTACAGACTCTAAGTTCTCAGTAGACATGTAAGAGTGGAAAGTGGGCCCTGCGGTGAGACCAATCCGGTTGCAAACTCTTGCTCCACAATATTGATGCTGCAAGTTATTTATACTCTTTAAACCTCAGTTTCCTTATTTGATCAGTGAGGATAAACCCACCTTCATCTTAAGGATGTTTTGAGATTTACGTGAACTGATGTTTTGAGATTTGTGTGAACAGATAGAACTGCTACCAGTTTCTTTCATTGGTTGAGTGCTCACCTAACCAATGATAGAAAATGACAGAAACTGGTAGCAATCCTGTCTCTTTTCTCTATGTCTAGAGTAATAGACATTTTAGCTGGTGATCTGATTGTCCAGTTAAATAATATATTTTGCCGGTCCTATTGTAACTACGTTGATCATATTACTAAATTCTGGCTAATAGAATGTAAGCAGAAGTGATGTTTAATCCTTAAAACAAGCTCTTTTTTTATTGCATTTTAGGTTCTGGGGTACATGTGAAGAACATGCAAGATTGTTGCATAGGTACACACATAGCAGTGTGATTTTCTGCCTTCCTCCCCTTCACCTATATCTGGCATTTCTCCACATGCTATCTCTCCCCAACTCCCCACCCCACATTGTCCCTCCCCTATTTCTCCCCAACAGACCCCTGTGTGTGATGCTCCACTCCCTGTGTCTGTGGGTTCTCGTTGTTCAACACCCACCTATGAGTGAGAACATGTGGTGTTTGATTTTCTGTTCTTGTGTCAGTTTGCCCAGAATGATGGTTTCCAGGTTCATCCATGTCCCTACAAAGGACACGAACTCATTGTTTTTGATAGCTGCATAATATTCCATGGTGTATATGTGCCACATTTTCCCTGTCCAGTCAATCATCGATGGGCATTTGGGTTGGTTCCAGGTCTTTGCTATTGTAAACAGTGCTGTAATGAACATTCGTGTGCATCTATCCTTATAGTAGAGCGATTTATAATCCTTTGAATATATACCCAGTAATGGGATTGCCGGGTCAAATGGAATTTCTATTTCTTGGTCCTTAAGGAATCCCCACAATGTCTTCCACAATGGTTGAATAATTTACACTCCCACCAACAGTGTAAAAGTGTTCCTATTTCTCCACATCCTCTCCAGCATCTGTTGTCTCCAGATTTTTTAATGACTGCCATTCTAATTGGCATGAGATGGTATCTCAATGTTGTTTTGATTTGCATTTCTCTGATGACCAGTGATGATGAGCATTTTTTCTTATGTTTGTTGGCCTCATGTATGTCTTCTTTTGTAAAGTATCTATACATATCCTTTACCCACTTTTGAATGGGCTTGTTTGTTTTTTTCTTGTAAATCTGTTTTAGTTCTTTGTAGATTCTGGATATCAGCCCTTTGTCAGATGGGTAGACTGCAAACATTTTTTCCCATTCTGTTGGTTGCCGATTCACACTAATGACTGTTTCTTTTGCTGTACAGGAGCTGTGGAGTTTGATTAGGTCTCATTTGCCTATTTTGGTTTTTGTTGCCAATGCTTTTGGTGTTTTGGTCATGAAGTCCTTGTCTACGCCTATGTCCTGAATGGTTTTGCCTAGATTTTCTTCTAGGGTTTTTATAGTGTTAGGACTTATGTTTAAGTCTTTAATCCATCTGGAGTTAATTTTAGTGTAAGGTGTTAGGAAGGGGTCCAGTTTCTGCTTTCTGCACATGGCTAGCCAGTTTTCCCAACACTATTTATTAAACAGGGACTCCTTTCCCTATTGAGAACAAGCTCTTAAAGGAAGGATATGTGCTTCCTCCACACTTTTCGCTTTCTACTGGTGGAAAGCCTTTTGGTAAGCCATCTTACAGAGTGCTAACAAGGACATCATTCATTCTAGTCACAACAGAGCAAGTTGGAAGGAGTTTGAAACCCTAATGGCTTTGCAAAGTCTAGTTTGGATGTTTTCTTACCTGAAAGAGAAATAAACTATCATTTTCAAAAAACATTTTAATTGGGGGTAAAATACCCATAACATAAAATATACTATCTTAGAATTTTAAAATGAACAGTTCAGTAGTATTAAATATATTCATGTTATTATGCAATCAGTCTCCGGAAATTTTTCATCTTGCAAAACTGAAGTCGACTGACTTGATTGATTTCCCTCTTGCCTCTGAGCTTCTTGAGGACAGGAACTCTCTCTTACATTTGTATTACCTGAGCCCATCACAGTTCAGCCTCTATATCCCCTCCCTCAGCCTCTGGCCACCACCATTCTACTTCATTTCTCTATGAATTTCACTACTCTAGATAACTCATGTAAGTTGCATCATACAGTGCTTGTGTGTTTGTTGCTAGCCTTTTTAACTGAGCATGACCCTGGATGCATATACCCAAATATACACATATAAAGCATACATTTATGCAGGTGCAGATGAAAAAAATAAAGTTCTGTGAACAAACTTACCTTAGTACACGGGAAGCACTATGATCTTTTCTATTTCTATTTTAAGAAAATAATTGTGATCTTGGTCTACTAAATTGATTTTATGCCTTATTAATAAATGGTTACCCACAATTAGAAATACAGTATTGTTAAGAGTTCCAATCCCCCATGTGTTCAAACTGTTCTGGAAGCTGGAGTAAGAAAAATGATTAGAACATCATTCTTGAGTGGACTATAGTCTGTGGGGAAACTATATGAATAATATAGAATAAGCCTAGTAATAAAGGCACATTACGTCATCTCTGGAGGGAGAAAATGCTAATAATTTCCTAGGGGAGTACAGAAGCATCTTAGGGAGGTAGTACTTAGCAGATTCTTCAAGAAGATCTAGGAGTTTCTTATGTAGGAAAATTGGGCAAGTAGAGGGAAAAGCATATATCATGACATAGAGGTATAATACAGACTGCAAAGAAAATGATGTGTCATTTATTGAGGCCACCATGGAGGGGGGGTGGGGCCAAGCCTGGACAGGAAGAAGGGGCATATAATATACACCAGACTAAGGTGTTTGAACATTATCCAGAAGGAAATGGGAAGGCATCATTTAAAAGAAGGGAAGGGCACAATCTCTAGATTTTCACATCAGAGAGTAACTGTTTCCTGGAACTAGCATGTCAACTGACTTCATTGATTTCTCTCTTGCCTCTGAGCTTCTTGAGGACAGGGACTCTCTCTTACATTTGTATTACCTGGCCCACCACAGTTGAGACAGAAAATATGAAGAACGTGCAGTTTCTGAGTCCTCATCACCTCATGACTGTTCTGTCTTTTCATCCTCCGGTGCTACCTTCTGGCTCTGACTTGAGGCAGCATGCCCCAGGAGGCACTATTCTATCCTGGTCCAGGCTCACTCACTGACATGCTCACCTTGGATTTCTGGGTAGAGGGCCATGTAAAGCAGAGCCCATCTCAGTGTAGTGGAAGTTGTCTCGGTTCCAGCAAAGAAGAGGTCCAGGGCACTACAGATGAGGTTTTCTTCATGGAAACTTGAAGTAGGATTGTCTGTGTGCTAGAAAGGACAACGTTTCATGTTATTTATCGCCCTGATACACAGGCACTTCATCTTAGGAGGAAATTTGGATGAAATTGTCCCCAAAAGAAACAATTTTCTCTTTGGCCTCTTCAGAAGGCAGACTCTTATTACAGCAATATCATTAGCACTGTTGTGCTCCAAGTGCTGGACACCTTTGGATAGATGAAAATCAAGACAAATATTTTCTTATGTCTGTAATTTGGGGAAAGCTTTTAGTACAGTGCAACAAGAATAGGATGTGAATAAGACAGATTTGGCTTCCAATATTAACCACTTAAATTAGTAGCTGTATGACCTAGGGCAAGTTACTTAACCTCTCTGTTCTTCAGTTTCCTCTTTTATAAACTGGAAATTGCAATGCACACCCCTTAAGAGGATATTATAATAATATCAGTGCAAGGGCACATAGCAAGTACTCAACAAACGTTTGTACTGATAACAGAAAGGACAAATGAAATTCCTCTTAAGAACAACAATTCTCATATCTCCTCATTCATCTTTTCTTTTTCAATTTGAAGCTCTCTGATTCTACCAACCATTCTTCATGATACTCTGTCATCTTTACCATCATCCTCTGGAAGCTTCAATTTGTCCAACGTTTCTCTTGATGTAAATGGGCCCTTCCCTACCTGCACAACATATAGAGAGTCTCCTCTTCTGAGGATAAAACAATACTTCTATAAATGTCATGCTAGTAAGGTAAAATAAGAAGGAAAGAAATCCACCATTCTTTCCACTCCAGAAAGAGGACTCAATACGTGATGTGTAAAGATTGTAGTATTGATGCAATAATATTTGTTAATCAGAGGGGTAACTGTGTTAAAGGCCAGGCATCCAATGTGGTTTCCTCCTCACTTCTGACCTATAATGTTGGAAGGTGAATAGTACAAGACAGAAGGGAAGGCAAAAGCCAAACTCAGGCCTTAATAAAGTTGGTCTTTAAACTCTGGGATCCAACTCATCTTTACTTGTCATCTCTATGGGCCTGAGAAAGGGGTAGGTAATTGGGTCCAGGCCCTACCAATGATAAAACAGGGCTTTGAAGATTAACTGCTATGTTCCCCCTTTATATATAGCTCCAGATAACAGTAGAGAGTAGGGGATGGGGTTGAAAAGGCAGTATTTGGGCATTCACAGGTCTTCAAGCCAAATGCCATTAACCCTCATCTTTACCTTTAAGTGCATCACCAATCCTTGAGTTAATGCTATATTTTCTGAAATATTGCCCCTATATTTAGTCCTGTAACAGGCTGAATAATCACCCACAAAGATATCCGTCCACATCCAAATGGGTGGAGCCTAGGGATGTTATGGGAAACAGGAACTTGGCAGATGTGGTTAAGGATTTTGAGATGTGCAGATTATCCTGGATCATCCCAGTGGGCCCAGTATTATCATAATAGTCTTTAGGGAAATCAGAGGGTCAAAGTCAGAGACAAAGGATGTCAGGATGGAAGCAGATACCAGAGAGAAGAGAGATGCTGTGCTTTTGGCTTTGGAGATGAAGGAGGGGGCCACAAGCCAAGGGATACAGGCAGCTCCAATAAGCTGGAAAAGTCCTAGAAACGGATTCTCCTCCAGCATATCCAAAGGGAGCCAGCCTAGTCAAAACCTGACATTTAACCCAGTGAAGCTGATTTCATGCTTCTGACATCCAGAACTGTAAGAGAATGAATCTGTGCTATTTTAGGCACCAAGTTTGTGATCATTTATTACAGCAGCAGTTGGAAACTAATATATTCCTATTTGCGCTTTAAGAACAAAATGCAAAATGACTTTGGTTTTCTCACCTTTGACATTTCTTTGAGGTAAGCATCAATAAAGTCTCTTGTTTCTGCAGGATTCCAATCCCTCCTGTGTTTTTCAATCATATGAGAAACAAACAATTTCAGTTTTTCCCAGTGACTGAAGAGAGTTTGGTGGGGTCCAGGCAGGAGTTTCATTATCCATGGAAAGATATTGTAGAGCTAATTGACAAAAACAGAACAATCATGCAGATAACATGGTGCCATTTTTCCACTTTTTAGACAACAGAAACCATCTTCTCTTTCCATCTTTTTATTTGCTCACACTTAACCCTTAGTTATCCTTGACCCCTCTTTTCTCTGTTACCCCTCTATCAAAACAGTTCAGCTCTCTGTCAAAAATATATCCAGTCTCAGACCACTTCTCACCACCCCAAGAATATGCCACGAAGAAAAATACTTATGAGACATCTGGGGACATCCAGGTACTGGATGAGTGTTTGAAGGCATTAAATAATTATTGTTCATGTTTTTTCAGGTGCTGTGGTATTTTATTTTTGTTAAAAGATCTCTTTAGTATTATATACTGAAATATTTATGGATCAAATAAGTGAGGTCTGTAATGTGCTCCAAAATAATTCAGGGACAGTGGGAATGTGGTAGTAGGGCATAGATGCAGATACAATGAGAATGGCCACATGTTGATAATTGTTAGAGTTCATTGATGAGTACACAGTGATTCATGATTGTATTCTCTCTTTTATATACGTTAGTAATTTCAAAAATAAAGTCCTTTTTTTAACCAAAAATTTTTTTAAACCAAAATAACTTTTTAAATTTTGTAATGGTATACTGCAAGGACATTGTAATGGTTTAATTCAAGGACATTCTTTTTACTGAGAACACCAAGAAAAGATGAAAAAGATACATGTGTACCCATATAAGCACACATACATACAAACCAAGGTGGTGAGGTAGTTTCCAGGATAAGGCTTAGGGGAAGAAGAAAGCACAGGGGATGAACTCAATACTTGGGGTCAATTTCTCCCCCACACCCCTGCTCCCAGAAATGTCTTCCAAATTCAGCAAAGAGTCTGAGAGACCAAGAAGCTGAGAAGAGTTTTTGACAAAGACTCAAAGGCTTAGAGTGACAAAAATTGGCGTGTAGGGCCCACCAAGGAAGTAGTGAGGTTTGAACCCCAAAGGGATACACTATATGGAATTAGAAGATGGATGATATTAAATGCTGGTGGGCATGCAAATAATGCAATGAGCTTGGAAATCTTCAAATATCTTTTATATCCAGATACATATATAAAAGAAATGAGTGGATATAACCACAAGAACATTTGCACAAGAATGTTCATGGCAGTTTGATTCACTGTATCCAAAACTTGGAAACAACTTAAATGTCCAACAGTACAGAATAGATTAACAAACAGTGGCACATTCATACAATGAAATACTAATCTGTATTAAAAAAGAGCAATCAACACAGATGAATCTCAAAGCAACTTGCTGAGGAAGAAACTGGATACAGAAGAAAACCTCTGAGGGAGGATGGAACTGGATAGGTTGCAGAAGGACACAGGGAAGAGAGACTCAAAGGCAATGGCAATATTGTTGTTCTTTTTAAAAAGAACAACATAGATGGATAGGTGTATGTCATATCACATGTTGTACTTTACATGGCTGTTAGAAATGGTTTTTGCATATAAATATTTGATATTACTTAAAAAACTAAAGTTAACAGATTGATTTTAAATCAATTTTGAAAGATTACATTTCAGCTTCATAAGCCCACAAAAAACTACAAGGAAAAACCCATCTGTGTCTGACATTGGCCCCAATTTGCCTAACTAAGATATGGAAAGAAAGCTGCCTTACCTGGCATGTCTTTGAAGCTTCCAAACGTATGACTTCATCCAGTAATTTCAGCAGCTCCTGAAACTGACCATCCTGGTACTCAAAGCGTCTCCCAAAAGTGATGGAGCAAATGATATTGGAAACTGCATTGTTGATCTTGAAGTGCGGGTCAAAAGGCTGTCCTGGAGGTGGAAGAAGGACAGAGATGGATCCTTCTGATGGGTTGGTCTCTGCTTCCTTTTGAAAGTCTACTCTATATTGCATAAGACATACATAGTGCAGAACCATATATGAGGCTCTGGCCACATGACCTTACACTGGGTCTGACATACAAGTATTCAGTCAATTCCAGGAAAGTCAAACTGTGGACCAGGGCTTAAATTCAGTAATGTGTTTAGTGACCATCTTCGTGTATTTACTTATAAAATTCTTTAAGGACAGCGTAGTGGTTAAGTTGCTCACTGTTCTGTCTTCATTCCTAGCACAGTGCTGGGCATAGAACAAGCACTTACTCTCTTAGTAAGTATCTGTCCAGTGAACAAATGGGCCATAGTCTCTCACATCTGTCGTATGCAATGCTCACCGTTCTCCTCTTTTATTGCCTCAGTGAGGTGGTGGGCCTCCTCCTGTATGCGTTCTTCTAAGCTCTTCTTTCCTAAACCAAAGTTCCTTAGTGCTGTCAGAGTGAACCTTCTTTGCTCCTTCCACACCTGGCCATTTGACATAATCAATCCTGGGTAAAAGAAAGTTAACATTATGGTATTCTGATTCCATAATGTGAATATCCAGCAAATGATATGGGGATGTGTATCAGATGAAGGACAGGAGAAGAGCATTAAGGCACTTGAAAACTGCCCAGAGAAATAGTACGAGAGCAATGAATATAACGGCTAACATTTATTGATTCCTCTCAATATCAAGCACTTTAATATGTATTTTGTTGTGCATTATATAATTTACTACTCACAGAAACTCTTTGGGATATGTACAATTATTACCATCCCCACCCACCCATTTTACTAATGAAAGAACTGAGGAACAAGGGATAAAGAATAAAGTACACTTTACAAGGTCTCACAGTATGTTAGCAACTAAATAGATGTTCAATTTCAGGTCTGCCTAATTCCAAAGCTCATGCTTTGATGATTAGCTACATAAGTAAAATTAATATTTATGTTATGCTAAACAGTAGGAATGCACTACTGGATAAGACAATGCCTATACTCTTAAAGAGGCGAAGAAAGGCTTTATAGGAGAGGTCCTATCTAAGCTGGACATGAAAAGATGATGGAAGGGCTCAAGAGAGTAAGTGAAAGTTCCATAAAGAAAGAAGAGTACAGGCAAAGAAAATAAATTTTTTGGTGTGTTTAACAGACCATCATTTGCTTTATAATACAGGTAATGCCACACTCCTTTCAATTTCTTCAATTCCAGAGCACTCCTCAACACCTTTTAATATCTGACTTTGGCCTTCTCACCCAATGAATTGGTCCTCCTTGATGTCATATCCAGGGAGACCTTTTGACCTCATCTTACCTGGTGCAGCATTAGACACGTCTTTCTTGAAATACTGCCTTCCAGTGTGCCCAGAATACCACTCTCTCCAAATTTTCTTCCTAATTCTCTGTCAGCAACTTCCTATATCTTTGCTGGTTCATCTATGAAATCTTGAAATGGTGGAGTTCTTCAGGAACTTCTTCATCTAAAACCTCTTTTTTTCCTCACCCTATACTCTATTTCTGAGAAATCTTATCAACTCCTAAAATTGTAAATAACATCTATTGATAGTGATCACCTATTTCTGTCCCTGAGCTCCAGAAGCATATATACAACACTGCCTACTTGACTTTGCTGACTTAAAGACATTTTGAATTCTGCATATCCATGATTGAACTCACAATATTCTCCATAAGACTTTTCACCCATGCCCGGCTAAACCAAATACATTGTCCTCTTCTACGTGTTCCTTCTTTCCATCATCTACCCTTTTGAGTGTCACCTCAACACCTGCTTCTCTCTGCACCCAGGTCATCATGTCTTATGAGGTGTACCCCCTGGATATCTAAAATCCAGGTGTACACTGCCACTATCTTGATCTAACCTACTGTTATTTCTCTACTGGTATTGGACCCCCTAGCCTGAGCTACCACTGTCTCTAACCTAAAATGCTACAAAAGTCATTTGCTGCTTTTCTTCTATTCTCTAAATGGCAGCCTCAATAAATCCTAGAAATCTACAGTGTAAATATGATAATTCCCTTCTCTACTTAAAGCCATTCAAGAGCTTCCATTAATGTTAGGATAAAAACTAATATTCTTAACAGGAACTTGCATGAGCTACTCCTGACCAAACTCAGCAGCTTCATCTGGCTTTAATTATCTCCTTTTAATTCCCATGCTTGTCACGTTGGCCACCTTTCATTTCTTCACATTCCTTGTCCTTTTCACTTCAGGGACTTTTCAGAGTCTATTCTGTCTACCAGATTATTTTACCAGTTTATTAAATGAATAGTTATTTACTTACTTTTTCTGCATCCTAGGGCTACATTAGTAAGTACATCCTGCACTCGACTTTATAACACTGTAGGCTTCTAATTATTACAGTTGACTGATACTATTTTTCTCGCTGCATTGAATATAAGCTACATAGGACATGGATTTTATTTCTTCTACTCACTGTTACATCACTCATGCCTAGTACTGTGCATCACAAAGCAGATAATACAGTGAATGGATGTAGAATTAATAGATGAAATATTTCAAAGAATTGAGAAGCACCTAAAAGTGGTGCTTTGATAGAGTCATAGATTTGAGATTTTCATTTCAATTTTTAAATGTTTCCGTATATTTAATGGTGATTTTCACTGTTCATACCAATCTGTTCTAACATGGACCGGAAAGCTCAAGATCATCTTTGTGTGACAACCTTAATAAAAGAGAATAAGGAACTAGAGACAGGAAGAAGCAGCGGCAGATGGAGGCAGAGCCACATCCATTTTCCTAAGGGAAGAGGGTTGGAAGAGGAAAGCAGAGAGAACATGTTCCTCAGCTATAAATGGGTAATGTGGTTACTTCCTTGTAAAAGCATCCAGAGTAGGTTTGGGCAGGGCATGAGGCTTCTCCCAAATCCAAGTTAGGGATGGTTTTATCAAATCCTTGGAGGGAGTGGCTTCAATCAGGCAATGTGAATATCCAGCTTCCTTAGTGGCAGGAAATTTACAAAGGGGCTGGTTTCTAGGAGTGTTGGAAAATTAGTCACCAAGATGCCTTCAACAGACTATAGGAATCTCAACATCAAACACCCACCTTTCAATGGCCAAGAAACTTACCATTTTTCTTAAAGATACGTTCTCTTATAGGGGTCACAGGGCGGCTCCCAAAGTTTTGGTCCATGTGGATAAGGGCTTCTTTGATTAAGGGCAAGCCAGTAATAAGAACTGCAGAAATGTTACCAAGCTCCAAGCTAAATAGGTTCCCATATTTCTTCACAAACTGAAAAACAGTTAAATAGCGATAGGTGAATATGCACATGTTCACGTGTTTAGAGATGGAGGATGGGTGTGTGTAGCTGGGGGGCACATATTGAGAGGAGTGTGTGTGTGTGTGTGTGTGTGTGTGTGTGTGTGTGTATGTGTACATTGATGTCATGGGAATGCTTTTATTTCATTTTCTCCTCCTATCAACAAGGCTCAGATTCAATTCACTTCAGGATGTGAGAGTTTCCTTATAAAGTACCTATTTATATATTCAACCAACATGAATTGAGTGAGCATCTATCATGTGTCTCTAGAGCAAGGCGTGAGGATAAAGCTGTAATAAGTAGATAAGTTCTGGCCATGTGCAGTGGCTCGTGCCTGTAATCACAACACTTTGGGAGGCCAAGGTAGGCAGATTGCTTGAGCCCAGGAGTTCGAGACCAGTCGGGGCAACATAGTGAGACCCTGTATTTACAAAATAATAAAAAATTAGCTGGGTATGGTGGTACACGCCTGTGGTCACAGCTACTCAGGAAGCTGAGGTGGGAAGGTCACTTGAGCCTGAGAGATTGAGCCATGATCATGCCACTGCACTCCAACCTGGGTGATAGAGTGAGAGCCTGTCTCAATCTATAGACACAGTAAACAAGATTTCTAACCCCAAGCATCCTAGAGTCTAGTGAATAGAGAGAATTCAGCACATCTGAATTCTCATCTGAACACTAATCGTGTCTCAGTCACTTAAGAAGGCTGACACATGATTATTGTTAATCTGGTGTACCAACCAAGGACTTCTTAGTAAATCATAAATAGCTCTTTAACCAAAAGAGAATGTCCCCTTCCTAGAGTGGACATAGATAATAGAAACATATGCTAGATAATAGAAGGTGCATTATATGGTAGTGGCAAGGCTTGGAGGAAAGCCCTCGAGCTCTGGAGTTATGTAATAGTCTGGGCTATACAGTTCAATCATTTTAGGCTCTTGGGGAAGTTGTTTTATTTTCTGAGCCTCAGCTCCCCAGCTATAAAAGAGAGAAAATTATTCCTCCCTTTTTGGGTTCTGCAAGGAAGAATGAGAGCAGCAATGTGAAAGGCACTTTGTCTTCTGGTTCCAGGCGCACAGCCACCCAGATAGTCTCCAAGGAATGAAAGAGCTCTGTGTGCAAAGGGCTGTGGATGCATTCTCATGGTGGCAGAGAGTACAGGAGCCCACTGGTGTGTGGGAAGAAGGCACTCATGGTCACAGGCAGCCATTGCTAAGCACCTTTCATATTTTATCTCATTAATCTCACAACCACCCTATAGTAGTAATAATTTTTCTCATCTTTCAAGAAGGAAAATGAATCATAGCTGAAATAACATAGCCAAGGTGACAAAGTTGTTGAGTGGTGCAGGGAAGTTGCCAGGCATTGTGTAAAGACATGAATCTGAGATGGCTCCAGAACCTTAGAGTTTAGTGGGAGTGATAGAGTGAAAGTAAGAATGAATGAGAGTGAGAGAGTCTGCAGGCAGTGGTAACAATCCAAAGGGCTCCATTTCCTTCAGATATGTGTGGCCTCTTCTCCCCAACCCAAATGCCTTTGCACTTACATTTCACCATGTTCCTCTTAGAGTCCTGTGCCTAATGGTCCCCATCAGAGCAAGTACAATGGATTCAGTCTCATCCCACCACCTTGCTCCCACATTGAAGACCAAGCCTCAACTCAGTCCTTGTATTCTTTTTACCCAGAGTCCTTGATCAGTCTTTATCTCCTACACAGCATGTCCTGTCCTGCTAGAAAGTGCAGAACTGAGATTCAATCGCAAGTCAGTTTGCTCCTAAAGTATGCGTCTTTGATTCTAAGAAACAGCAGTAATGGGAACATACACATTAAGCACATTTTTTTTATGATGTTTCCTTGCTAAATTCCTAGATGAACTTCTTAGGCCTGACAAGAAGGATTTCTTGACTAATGCAGAACATTACATAAAAATGCTTTTTGAATAGCTGAAAAATCTCAGGTTAAGTTAAATGACTTCTAACTGGCAAAGTATACAGCCTAGAATCTCAGCTTGTACTTGGGAGAGATTCAGAACTCAATTACTATTTACCGAAATAAAGTTTCACAAATTTTATTTATACCAACATTCTGCCACAGCATAATTCTAGTTAAACAGAACTAGATCAAAAACTTGTATGGTATCATCAACTGTTTAAACACTGGGTAGGTGGGAGCCCTGGGATGAGGATGGCAATGTCTTGCAATTCTTGTGTATACCCTGTCAGTCATTATACCAATTGCTTTAGAAAAATTCAGTGACACAGAGGGCCTCTGAGAAGACTTTGTAAGGCAGAGCACACTTTTCAATTGTATATCATTAATTGAGCCATGAAAAAACCCTCAACAGAATAGGAAACAAAATGTGGTAAAAATAAGATGCTTTGAAAGGCAAAAACAGGCATAAAATCAGAAGTGAAAATAGAAAAAGAAAAGAACTGAAACACAATCTATAAAAGTAAAACAAAAGCAATAGAAGACAGGAAATGTACTGCTAAGAATAAAAATTTCAAATGTGACATTAGCATTTAAAAAACAAAATAAATGTTTACAGCAAAGAGGAAGAAGTAAAGAACTAGTGGGAGACGAGATTGAACTACTGAACTGTGGCTACCAAGAGATATAAAGTTGACAGAGACTCCACTGAATCTAAATTTTTAAACTTAAGAATCAACAGAACAAAGACATGAAAAGAGGAAAAGAAAAACAGAAACAGAGTGTACTAATTCACACTCTTGCCAGCAGTAGGTCAGAGGGCCTGTTCCCCTGAACTCTAACCAACACTCAGCTCTGTGTGTGTGTGTGTGTGTTTGTGTGTGTGTGTGTGTATGTGTGTGTGTGTGATCCTAATAGGCATGAAAATGCATGCTGTTTCTCTAAGGTTTAACATCTTTCCCTCACTCTAGATGTTGTATTTTTAAAGTCACATGTTTACGTCTCTCAAACACTTCTGTTTCAAAGTATTCAACATTTTTCTCATTGATACATAGAATTTCTGATAAAAAGTTGAAAATATAATTTTATTTTCATTTACATGCAAATCTGGAAAGATATCTACCAAGGTCCTACAGAGGTACTGCTAAGTGTGTGTGTGTGTGTGTGTGTGTGTGTGTGTGCGCGCGCGCACATGCGCGCGCACACATGCACACGTGCACACATGAACAGTGGTTGCAGGGTGAGCACAAGGACAGGTAAGAGTCTCTCTCTCGTTAAACTGTATTTTCATATGTTGTCTCACTGTGTATGTATTGGCTTTATAGTTGAAAAGCTGTTTTATCCAATAAAGAAAAAAAAAAGAAAATAAGGAAATGAGGAATAAAGCTTTAAAACAGTGGCTCTTTACCTTTTTGAGTTATAGAATCCTTTGAAAATATAATATATATCATAGATCTAACTCTCCAGGAAAAACATATATAACTATATACATAAACAGCTTTACATGCAGTTTCAGGAGCTACCAGTCCTCTGTAGCCCAGGAACTCCTTCTAAGAATAACAGTCTCACAGGTAGTTCTTGGGGTTATGTTGGTTTCTAAGAACAGGCTGTGGAAATCAAATTCATGTTCAATTTAACAGGATTTTACGAGATGTGTAAGAGTTACCAGGAAACTTCTGGCACTGGTATATTATATGTGGAGGTAAGATCAATATGATATGATGTTTTTCTAAAGTGTCAAAGTCTCTTGGGAGAGACTGTGCAGAAAAAAAAATTGGAATGCACAGCAGATGACCTGTGTTATTATCCTGATAGAGAGGGACATAAAGCTATCACAAGAAGAGATGACTTTCCACCACAGATATAAGAAAAATATATTTTTAAAGAGTAGATGGTATCTGAGCCAGATCTTAAATGAAGGTCATAATGCCACCAAAAACAAACAACAATGCCCAAACCACAAAGATAATAAAAAACAGGTAGCAAGAAATCAAAGGCATTCCAGGTTGTGGGAACGTCATATGTAGGTGTAAAGGGGAAATGCAGAAGATGCTTGGGAGCAAGAAAGCCACCTTGTCTGACTGAAGCATAGGGTTCATTAGGTAAAGAGCACTGACCATGTGGCAGGTCAAGGCCAGGTGCTGGGGAATGCAATGAGTCCTTCCCTTAAAGAAGCTCACAATCTAATGGAGCATGTAGATAAATAATCACTTCTCATTATACCATTCTTTACAATACAATATCTGGTGGGAGGAAGTTAGAAATTGCAAAAGGATCCAGGGTTGAGGCAGGTTCCTGGAAAAAGTATGTTCGCAGTTGATAAGGGGGATGGGAGCTAGGCTGAGGATAGTCTTAACGTTAGGTATAAAGTTTTGGATCTTGTTTGGTTCTCAATCAGAATTCTAAGTTGTTTGTGTAGGAGAGTTGTTTAAGTAAGCGAGTACTTAAGAGTTTGGATTTTGAAGTTACACAAACTTGTTTGAATCCAGGTTTTGCTTCTTACTTTCTGTGTGATTTGAGAGAAAGTTATTAAACTTTTTCCCATCTTAGTTTTCAAATCTATAAAATGGGCATTGTTATTAGTTTCCATGTTAGTATTGTTATGATAAGTAATCATAATACTAAAATTAATAATAAAATTATTATGGCTTAGACCATTTTCCCCTATTAAAAATCTCCTGTCCCTTTACTCCATTTAACCACTTGCCAAAAATCAAAATTTCTTTTAAAATTCAGCACAATTTATTCCAACATTTTAATAAAGGTTATCCCCAGGGTTTCTATTCAGTGATCCAGTCTCCTGATATCCCATTTGGTTACCAAGAGTCTACACTATACATTTAATCAAACACTGCCTTGTACTTTGCCTGGTATATGATAAGCACTTAATAAATGCCTGTTGAATGAACAGAATAAATCAACTATACTTTAACCATGTCATAAAATTTGAGACAGCATAAATTATATAACAGATGTACAAATCAAATAGTCTCAGGTTCAAGTCCTTGTTTGTTATTATTTAGCTGAATAACCTGGGCAGTTCACTGTTTGTTCTCAGCCAGTTTTCTCCATGGTAAAATGGAAGCACCACCAAATCATACCAAACTTGTGTGCCTATCATGAAGATGAATTGAAAATTAACATAAAAATCCTTATGTAAAATCTATTAGTTAGTACTTAATGTTTCCCAATTGCAAAAATGTAAATTTAATTAGAACTAAATTGCATCATTTAACTCCATTTGTTTTACACCCAGAAATATAAAAATACAAATCTATAAAAAATAAAAATAAACAGTAACGATGTGATAAAAAGTCACAGGGCCAGGGATGAGATCCTAGTCTCAGTTTTATCACTGGCTAGTTTTGTGACATTAGGCAAGTCATTTAACCTCTCTAGAGACACCTATCTTAGGAATACAACAAAGGTGCAGACCAAGCTTCTTATTTCAGACAAGACCGAATAAAAGCATTCCATTTTACTTCTGTTAATCATGACACCAATTAACACAGACAAAAATATCTTCAAGAAAAGTCTACTCTCTCTAGCCAAAGGACCAGGAAAAGGAAAGCCCGACATGACAGAAACCATTTTTCCTTTTTACTTCTTTGTTGTGGAGGCAAATGCCATGAAAAACATACGAACCTTCCCAACTCTTAAAGGTCCTACAGCACTACATGGATGGTACCTTATCTTTTCACCCTACATTGCAATAATGAGGTAGTACCTGTCTCTGCTGAGTCTGTGAGCTGAAGTTTGACTTCTATTCCTAAGCTGCAGTAAAGAAACTCCCTGCAGGAGTCAGAGAGCAAATGAGGATTTCCAGCCTTCTTCCACAGTAATAAGGAGGTGTACTTCCTCTTGGAGCAGATATGGGCAGATCTCTGACTCTCTTCCCTCTGTAATAAAGAATAAGCTACTATAGCGGAGGGATCTCTGTCTTCTATTCCATCTTCCTTTTCCCCAGCTTGCACTGATGAGGATGTGAAATGGATTCCTATGGGAGAGGGTAATACAAAGTGGAGTAGACAAGACTAGTCTACTTTATAACCTGCACTGACATTTGAACTGCCACCCACAAAAGTGAGCATTCAGAATCTAAATAGGCTATATGCTAAAAGATCTGTACAGTGTCCAAGGTAAATCTTATAACAAATATATAAAATGCCCAGGATATAGTCCATAATTACTCACCTTACCAAGAATCAGGAGAATATAAATTTTAATGAGTTGACACCAACACCGAGATGACACAGATGTTGAAAATATAGAATAATTACATATTTTAAAGCAGCGGCTATAAAACTTTTCCAATAACTATGAACACTCTTGAAACAAATAAAACATTAGGAAATTTTGACAGAGAAATAAAAGATAAAGAAGAACAAAGTGAAAATTTTAGAACTGAAAATACAGTAGAATAAATTTAAAAATTCAATAAAATAGCTCAATAGAATTGTAATGATAGAAGAATCTGTGAAATTGAAGACAGGTAAGAAGAACATATTCAAACTAAACAACATGAGAAATTACATTGGAAACCACAAAAACTGAGAGTCTCAGGAACTTTAGGCATAAGAAGAGATCTAACATTTGTGCTGTCAGTATCCAAGAATACAAGAAAGAAATAAAAAAGAATGCATAGTTGAAAAATATTTGAAGAAAAAGTGGCTGAAACGCCCCCAAACTGGCAAAAGACAAATCTACAGATTCAGAAACCCAAACAGGATAAACCCAAAGAAAATGGCACCAAGGCCTATCATAATTAAACCTCTGAAATTTAAAACAAAGAAAATTTCTTGAAGGAAGGCAGTGAAAAAAGGCTCATTACATAAGGGGGATAACAATTCAAATGATAGTAGATTTCTTAACAGGAACCACAGAGGCCAAAAAGAAGTAGCGTAACATTTAAAAATGTTGAATGAAAGGAATTGTCAACCTAGAATTGTATGTCCAGTGAAAATATACTTCAGAAATGAAGGTGAAATCAAAGCATTCTTAAATGAAGGAAAGCTAAAAGAATTTCTTGCCAGCACACCTGCACTAATGACTAAAGAGAGTTCTTCAGATCTGAAAGGATATGATACACTTCAGAAATTAAAACATCAGAAATGAAAAAAGATAAATGAAAAGGGTAACTAAATGAATAAATAAAATAGACTGTTATTCTCTTGAGTTTTCAAAATTGCACTTAACATTTAAAAGCAAAATTATAATATTATCTGATGTAGTTTTCGATGTATACAGAGATAACACTTATGACAATTATAAAGTGGAGAGCGTAAAGGAACTAAATGGTTGCACGATATCTATATTTCACTTAAAGTGGTAAAATTTTGACACTAATAGACTGCAGTCAGCTACATTTGCATATTATAATCCTCAGGGAAATAACTTTTAAATCACTATACAAAAAGAGATGCTAAAAAATACCTCAGATAAATAAGAATAAAATTATTTTTAATATGTTCAAATAATTCACAGGAAGATAGGAAAAGGAAAACAGAGGCATAAAAAACAAGGAAAAACCAAATAAATGATAAAATGGTAGACAATTCTTAATATGTCAATAATTACATTAAATATAAATAGTCTACATTCACCAATTAAAAGACAGAGATTGGCAGAATGAAAAAAATGACCCAAGCATATGCTGTCCTCAGGAAGCTAATTTCAAGTACAATGATAGAAGTAGGTTAAAAGCTAAGGAATAGAAATGCTCATACCATGTACATACTAATCAGAAAAAAGTTGTGGCTATATTATATCAGATAAACTAAAGTTTAGGCAAATAAAATTATCAAGAATTAAGAGGGACATTACAGGATAAAAAGATCAATTCACTAAGAAGCCATGATAATCTTAAATGTGTATGCACAAAACAAGAGAGTTTCTAAATACATGAAGGAAAAACTACTAGAACTGAATGAAGAAATAGATAAACTCTAAATTGTCCTTGGCAACTTCAACATTCCTCCTTCAGTAGTTGATAGGCTCAGTAGATAAGAAGTCAACAAGGATATAGGCAAACCAAACAATATCATTGCCCAATAAAATCAAATTGATATTTACGCCAACAATAATTTATATCAATTACTCCACCCAACAATAATCAAATATACTTTTTTTTCCAGCCTGCATGGCACATTTATCAAGATAGACTATATCTTGTGTCATTTAATCAACCTTAACATATATAAAAGAACTGAAATCATACAAAGTATGATGTTTGACCACAATGGAATCAAACTGAAAATAATTAACAGAATGATAACAGGAAAATCTCCACATACTTGGAAATTGAACAACATATTTATTAAACAAGAGCAAAGGTTTGGTAGCTTAGCTTTAATATTCTGTGACTAATTCTGTCATTTAGTCACTTAGTATTACCAATTGGGTATTTCTCCCATAAAGTGATAAAGCTTGGTCTATCAATATTTGAGTACAATATACAGCCATGTGTTTAAAGTACTGCATGTGTAGGGAAAGGGAAACTAATATTTGTTATGTATCACCTATAAGCCATGTCAATATGGACCATTCACTATTTTATTTAATCTTCATAATCACTTGTCACAGTGTTGTCTCTCAGCAAGGTGTCTGCGCTGAGTAGCAGGAAAACCAGCATTGGTTTCTTGAAATGGGGTTTGATGTCTGAGAGAACTTCAAAGAATTCGGTCACCAGAGGTGGGGAGACCTGATAGGAGATTATTGTATAGAGGTGGAAAGAAGCTGCGTCAAGAAGGGTCCCAGGTGGGTGTCTGAAGTCAGGAGTCTGAACACCGTTTGGCGAAAATTTAAACAGAGGGAGAACATTTGAAAATTACTTAGTGAGAGAGTGCACTGCACGGGAAGGAGGCTGAAGGTGGAGGACTCATTTAGTGCAGTGGCAACAACCCAGTTGAGAAATGATGAAGATTGAGGCAGCATCATGACTACTTTACGTAAGGGCAATGAAGCTCCTCAGAAAGAAAGTATAGTGCTTTTAAGGACAATCATATAAAAGAGGCCAAGGTAATCACATTACCTTGTTCCAATAATCTTTAACATGACAACATGCAAAATAGTCAACATTTAATAACATTCCATCCCTAGAAAGTGCAGGTGGAATCATGACAGTTAATGGGTTAGGAAATGAAACTCAAAGCGGGTTTTACCAGGTTACCAGCGTAAGCCATACCTCTTTCTGCCCTTTTACCCCCCACCCACGTTCCCGGAACATCCCTCGTCCTGCAGAACAGGGTTAGGGTCAGATCGCGCCAGGCACCTTCTATCGCTCCTACCAGCTGAATATCCAGGTGCGACTTCTCGAAGTCCACATGGAAGAAGTTGCCAAAGAAGGGCAGGCCCCAGGGCCCCGGCGGGTAGTTCTTTGGGCGCCGTCTTTTGAAAAAGTCAGAAAAGAGCAGAAAGGCGACAGTGCCCAGCAGGAGAGTCAGAGGACTGAGCACTGCCCAGAGGGCAGCCGCCAGGGAGCCCATCGCTGCGAGCATGGCCCGGACGTTCTGCTCTTCTGTGGTCGGAGCAGGCGTCCGTCCCCACAGCGCCTCCCCGCCCCGCCTCACTCCCAGCCTCGCCCCGCCTCACTCCCAGCCTCGCCCCGCCTCCCAGCCCCGTCGCGCCTCACTCCCAGCCCCGCCCCGCCTCACTCCCAGCCTCGCCCCGCCTCCCAGCCCCGCCCCACCTCACTCCCAGCCTCGCCCCGCCTCCCAGCCCCGCCCCTTCGCAGCACCCAGCGGAGATGCCAGGCTCTGGATTCTCGGGGAGGACACGCACCGGACTTAGAAAAGGCCAGGCTAGAAGCAGTTTCTTTTCCATTTAGAAAGCCCATGGGTTTACAGAGAGCGCCACAGACGTTTGGGCCTCTGTTGTTCAATCAATCGTCTCTCCCGTGATTGGAACCGTGCCTGGTAAATAGTGATGACAACAGCAGTACCTAACATTTCTTGGGCTCTTACTATATGCCAGGCAGCATATCCGCCTCTTTACATAAATTGTTATTTCATTTTGATAAAATTATGCAGGAGATGCTCTCGGTAGTCTCATCTTGTAGCTGAGGAAGTAGAAAAGTTAAGTACTAAGGATGTGGTGAACAAATAAATCCACCCTCTGAAAGACATCTAAAAGAGGTCCTGTATTTGAAAGTGTTTGGAAGATTGAAAGGCTCTACGTCAAAGCTGCTAGCACTGAGCAGCGTCCAAAATAAGTGCTTAATCAACATTTGTTGAAGGAATGTCTTGGTCCTGATCCTTACTGGTTTACTCTTTAAGGCTCCTCTCCGAAGCCCCAAGACTGTAGGACCACCAGGTTCCAGCCTTTCATACCGTTTGGTGAGTGACTGCTTGGGTTTTACAAATGGTGAGACTCAAAACACAAAACATAGTTTTGGAATGGTATAGTATGCACTCATGTACTTAACATAGAGACACATATTCTGCTTACAATATTTTATTTTATTTGTTTATTTTTGAGACAGAGTCTTGCTCTGTTGCCCAGGCTGGAGTGCAGTGGCATGATTTTGGCTAACTGCAACCTCCACCTTCTGGGTTCAAGTGGTTCTTCTGCCTCAGCCTCCCATGTAGCTGGGACTACAGGCACATGCCACCAGGCCCGGCTAATTTTTGTATTTTTAGTAGATAAATGTTGGCCAGGCTGGTCTCAATCTACTGACTGTAGGTGATCCACCTGCCTCAGCCTCCCAAAGTGCTAGGATCACAGGGCATGAGCAAGAAATGAAATGAGAATTGAAGTCTCTTGCTCTCTTTCCAAAATCCAGAGAGAAATACTGGTCAGAGCTTAGCTTGTATCCTTCTAGTCCTCACTTTCCTGTTTTACTACAGCTGTTATGCATCCATACAATATTTCTAATATTCATATATTTTTTGCAAGAATTATTCTACAACTGTTTTTTTCTCTCTCAGCATTGTATGTTTGAGTTTTATCCTGATTGATATATGTGGCTCTAATTTAATTTAATAGATGGATAGTATTCTATTATTATGCCACAATTTATTTGCTCATTTCCATAACAGTGGGACATGAGGTTTGTTAAATAACAGGTTTTTTATATCTCTCCTTCCCTTTTATTTTTTGCTTTAAAAAATGATACAGGGGAATGACTTCCATAACGGCAGCATAAGAAACCCCACAGTACCTCTTCTTGGTAAAAAACTGTGATTGCTAAAAACTATTTATAAAACTAAAATAATTTAAGTTCCTGAAAGTTGTTGTAAAGGCATACAGTAAATAAATAAATTTTATTTAAGAAAAATTTACTAAACCCTGGTAAAGACAGTAAGAGTCTGTGGCATTTGAACCATAACCCACTCCTTCTCCTAGTCCCCAGATCAGTGTGACAGAAACCCCATTCTTGTCAGTTATATCAAAGAACACTTTCCCTAGCTCCCAGGTGAAGGCTACAGTATCTCCCTGAGAGGAAAAATCTGCTGGCATTTCTCATACCCAGCCCCCAGAATTTCATGTTGCAGAAGCTCTATTCTAGACAAGACTGGCTAAGAGGTCTAGGGATAACTGCCTCCCTCCAGCTCTGACTTGTAAGGCAGAAATAATACTTACCCCAGGCCAGCAGGCTGGCAATACTGAGCCATGATTTCCCTCATCTCAGCTTTCTCATGAGATAGAGGTTCCACACTGGGAGAGGTTAGCCACAAACACCAGAGATGAATACCAGAAACAATAGAGATTTCGGTGGTAAGCAGTTAAGAGGAGGCTGGCAGTTCCATGAGAACAAGAAGCTAAACCATAGGGTAACTAGAAGTTTGCCAGGGTCAATCAGCACAAGAGATAGCCAAGAAGAGCCTTCCTGGGCAGGAACAAATCTCAAAGAATGGCCTCAAAGACTACTCCTGAGAATAAGCCCCAATTTAACTGGATGAAATTGCAAAGGAATATATGACCCAAGGCATTGTTGAAAACAATAGAGCAATCAGCTGGAAGTCAGTGTGTAATACCAACAGAGGCAGACAGTTTTAAATATAGAACAGAAAAAGATAATCAAAGAGAGCCCTTTTAAAACCAATGTCATTGTGTTGTGACTGGTGCACACCCAAGTCCATGTCCTCAGAGAAGTGACATCAGAGGCTTTACACTATAGAGAAAGTAATGTTTCTCTAAATTAGCCAGTCTTGCCAAGTCCGTAAATAAATAAAAATATAAACAAAAAGAACTGGGAGAAAAGGGCAGATCATTAGCCATGATTGCCATAATATATTATCTAAAATGTATAGTTTTCAACAAAAAATGATAATACATATTAAAAAGCAGGAAAGTGTGACCCAATAAGGAAAAATCAGGCAACTGAAACTGCCTGTGATACAGCCCAGATGGTCAAATTTAGCAAAGACTGTAAAGCAACTTAATTATAAATATCTCCAAAGAACTACAGAAAATTGTGGTGAAGGAAGTAAAGGAAGATATGAGACAATGTTTCAATAGATAGATGATCTCAATGATAAGATAGAAATTATTTTTAAGAAGTGGAATTTTGGATTGAAAATTGCAAAAACTAAAATTAAAATCAACAGTAGATGTAAAGTAGAAAAGGAAAGAATCAATGAACTTGAAGACAGCTTGATAGAGATTATGCAATGTAAAGAACAGAGACAGATAATATGTGGAACATCATTAAACACACTAGCATATATGTAATCAGAATACCGTAGAATATAATGGTGAGAAAAGAGCAGAAACATATTTGAAGAAATAATGGCTGTAAAATTCTCCAAATTTCATGAAAAACATTAACCTATGTATCCAAAAAGTTCAATAGGCCCTAAATAGGATAAATGCATTGGAATCCACACTCAAATACATCATAGTAAAAATACTGAAACACAAAGACAAAGAGAAAATCCTACAAGCAGCATGAGAAAAACAGTCCATTCAAATAAATTGGAACTCCAAAAAGATTAACAGCTGACTTGTAATTAGAAAAAATGACGCCTAAAAGGCAGTAGGATGATATATTCAAAGTGCTAAAAGAAAAGAAAAGAAAAGAAAAAAACTCGGAAAACTGTTAACCCACTTGAGTTCGGTCCCACCTCTTGGCTACTGTGAACAATGCTGCTCCAAATGAGGGTGTGTAAATATCTCTGAGATTCTGCTTTCAATTATTTTGGGTGTGTTCCAAGAGATAGAGTTGCTGGATTACATGGTAGCTCTACTTGTAATATTTTTAGGAACAACCATGCTATTTTTTATAGTGATTACACCATTTTGCATTCCTGGAAGCTGTGTCCAAGATTTTCAATATCTCCACAACTTCATCTGTATTTGTTATTTTCTGTTATTTTTGTTATGCTATTCATCCTAATATGTGTAAAGTAGCATCTTATTGTAATTTTGATCTTAATTTCCCTAATAATTAGTGATGTTAAATATATTTTCATGTTCTGGTTGGTCATTTGTATACCTTCTTTGGAAAAATATGTATTCATGTTCTTTGCCAATTTTTAATTGGGTTGTTTGTTTTTTTACTGTTTAATTATGGGAGTTATTTATGTATTCTCTATATTAATCTTATCAAATATATGATTTGGGAATGTTTTCTCCCTGAAAAAAGTGTCAGCCAAAAATCTTATATGCAACATATGGTTTATTTTTTCAAAAATGAAAGCAAAAACAGCTATCTCCAAATTCAAAAAATACAACCACTGAGAATTTGTTGCTACCAGACTTTAAGAAATACTTAAGAATGTCCTTAGATTGAAAGGAACTGACCTTAGTTAGTAATTAGACACTACGTGGGAACACAAATTTCAAAGTTAATTATGTGATTGTAAAAGATGGCATAAATGTGTATTTCTTCCCTTTTCTCCTCTTAACTGCTATAAAGAGTATTTGTACATATGTCTGGTTTCCAGTCCAGTGTGAATGGAGCTTGGAAGTCCTCACTCTCATCTTTGCAACAAGAAAAAAGCTGGACAAACAGAAAGTTAACAATTCTTCTTAGAAAACAGGTAAGAATAGGGTAGATATTAGTCCAACTACATCAATAATCATTTTAAATATCAGTGACCTAAATACACTTATTAAGAGATATAGTCTTTCAGAGTGGATTAAAAAATATTCTTTTCAGAATGTTTGTTGTTAGTGTACAGAAACATAGCTGATTTTTGCATTTTGATTTTGTATCCTAAAACTTTGCTGAATTTGCTTATTAGTTCTAACAGTTTTTGGGGGTTGGTGTGTGAAACCTTTAGGATTTTCTATATATAAGATTATGTCATCTGTGAAGAGAGAAAATTTACTGCAGCATTAAAAAGAATAGACTTAACTAAGGAGGCAAAAGATTTGTACACTTAAAACGGCAAGAAATTGCTAAAAGAAATTAAAACAGACACAAATAAATGGAAAGACATCCCATGTTCATAGATTGAAAGACTAAATATTGTTAAAATGTACGTATTACCCAAAGTAATTTGAAGATTTAATGTCATCCTATCAAAATCCTCTCGACTTTTCCTTTTTGCGAAGAAATTAAAAAATATTCTAAAATATATATGAATCTACAAAGGACCCTGAAAAACTGAAACAATCTTGAGAAATAAAAACAAAGCTGCAGGCACCAAATTTTCCTAATTCCAAAGTATTACAAAGATTCAGTAACCAAATCAATCTGATACTGGCATAAAGATAGACTTAGATACCAATGAAACAGAATAGATAGAAACAAATTCATGCATATATGATGAAATGGTCTTCAACATGGATGTCAATACTACATAATGGGGGAAGGATAGTCTCTTCAACAATGGTAGGACAAAACTGTATAACCACATGCAAAAGAATTAAATGGAACCCTTATTATACAACATAGATAAAAATCAACTCAAAATGGATTAAAAACCTAAACATATGACCTGAAACCATAAAGCTTCTAGAAGAAAACATAAAGAAAGGCTTCATAACATTGGTCTTGGCAATGATTTGTATATAACATCAAAAGCAGAGGCAACAAAAGCAAAATTATACAAGTGAGAATACATCAAACAAAAGCTTCTTCACAGCAAAGGAAACAATCAATGGAGTGAAAGTATTTGCAAACCATGTATCTGATGGAGGTTGATATAAAAATATATAAGAAATTCCTACAAATCAATAGCAAAAAATCTCCAAATAACGTGATTTAAAATGGGCAAATGACTTGAGTAGACATTTTCCCCAAAGAAGACATACAAGTGGGTGAACAGGGAAATGAAAATCACACTCATAATGAGGTATCACCTCATACGTGTTAAGATAACTATTATTAAAAAGTCAAAAGATAATATATATTGGCTAGGATGTGAAGAAAATAGAATTTTTTTGCCCTGTTGGTGGGAAGGTAAATTGGTACAACCATTATGAAATATGGAGGTGCTTTAAAAATGTTGAAATAGAATTACCGTATGACTCAGCAATCCCATATCGGGTTATATATCCAAAGACAATGAAATCACTGTATTGAAGAGATAACTGCATTGCTGTATTCATTATCCCATTATTTACAACAGCCAAGATATGGAAACAATCTAAGTGCCTCCTGATAGATGAAGGGATAAGGAAAATATTTTATACACACACACACACACACACACACACACAACAGAATATTATTCAGTCTTAAAAAAAGGAGGACATCCTGCCATCTGCAACAACATCGATGAATGTGGAGGACATTATGCTAAATGAAATAAGCCAGTCACAGAAAGGCATATACTGTATGATTTCAATTTTATGTGGAATCTAAAAAAGTCAAACTTATTGAAATGAATGAAAGCATGGTTTACTAGGGTTTTCAGGTGGGGACTGGGGAGATGTTGGTCAAAGGGTACAAACTTGCAGTTATAAGATCTATAAGTTTGGAGACCTAATGTACAGAATGGTGACTGTAGTAAATAGTGCATTGCATACTTGAAATTTGCTGAGAGTAGCTCTTAAGGATCTACACAAATGCACATGCGTGTAAGTAACTACGTGAGATGATGGATATGTTAAGCAGCTTGATATTGGTAATCACTTCATAATGTATACCTATATCAAAGCATCACATTGTTCACCTTGAATATATACAAATTTTATTTGCCAATTATACTTCAATAAAGCAGAAAAACATAAAAGATAATCCAAAAGAAAAAAAAGAAATACTTAAATATGTATCTAGCAAAATATGTAAAAATGTATATGCAGAAAACTACAAAACTCTGATGAAAGAAATCATAGGAAGTGTAAATAAATGGAGAGAGATTCCATGGACACGGGTAGAAAGACTCAATATCATCAAGATGTCAGTTCTTCTCAGTCTGGAAAAACTTCATGTTCTGAGTAGAATATAGTCTCCGTTCCTTCATTCCTTCCTTCCTTCCTTCCCCCACCCCCCTTTCTTTTTTGTGAGATGGAATTTTGTTTTTTGTTATTGTCACCCAGGCTGGAGTGCAATGGCACAACCTTGGCGCATTGCAACCTCCTTCTCCCAGGTTCAAGTGATTCTCCTGCCTCAGCCTCTGGAGTAGCTGGGAATACAGGTGCATGCCTGTTTTTTTTTTTTTTTTTTTCCGTTTTTTCTTTCTTTTTTTTTGTATTTTTAGTAGAGACAGGGTTTTACTATGTTTGGCCAGACTGGTCTTGAACTCCTGACCTCAGATGATCCACCCACCTCGGCCTCCCAAAGTGCAGGATTACAGGTGTAAGCTGCTGCTCCCGGCCCAGAATATACTCTTTTATACTTAGATGTGAATATTAATCCTCCAGTTATCTATGTGCCAAATGTCATAATGGGGCTTTTTACATTTACTATTTCACCAAATTCTTAGAAAAGGCTTGAGATGTAGGTGCTACTGTCCTAATTTTTCAGATTAGAAAACAAAAGTTTGTGCATTTGAAATCACTTATTCAAGCTTAAAATATCAGTGAATGGCAAAGCAAAAAATCAAACACAGCTCTGCTTGAGAGCCGAATTTGTGTTGTTTTCCTGAAGTATAAAATCAGGAGTGAATTCCTTTACCCTGTGTCAGATGTGAACACCTCTGCGTAGTCTCCCAAAACTTCATAATCATGACACCCTTCTTCTCCAGCCTAGCCCTCTGATTGAATCATCAATTATTTTGAAAGATGCACTTTATTCCCAGTGACTTCCCCCTTTCATCTGCATAAATATTTCTACCTTTAAACACATGTACCTTGGACTTTCTTGGGGTGCCATCTCTAGTCCTGCTGTTTATCTAAATCCTTATCATCTTCAATTTAGGTCCTATGTCCTCCAGAACTTTGTGTTTTTTTGTACTTTGCTCTATCTTGATTATTTGCTTTTTTCCCCCTGCTATCTCTGCCTAAAATTAATACTGAAATACTGTGCAAACATCAAGGGCCAGGTCAAAGGCTCACTGTCCCAAGACATGGGATCAGATATTCCCTTATGGAGTGATATCCAGAACTAGTTTTCAAAGGACTTGTTAACTGGCCAGCGAGTTGTTAAGCAGTTTACATGCTAACTTCAGGAATAAATGTTGAGTTATTACCATCACATATCATAACCATAAATTGATTTCTACTCAGAGTAACTCAGGTTACTTATTGGTTTTAAAAAAGCAATGAGAAGTCCTGAATAGTAGCTCAGGCATAGGGTAACCTGCTGTAGCAATGACCCCAAATACGTGTGATTCAAACAGGATTAAAGTTTGTCTCTAACAGAACATTCCAGAAACTGGCAGCTGGTCTGGCCACCAGATAGGTGGTTCTGCTCCATGAAGCCTCCAGGGTTCCAGTTTCTTTTCATCTTGTTGCTTCTCCATTTCCTATGGGGTAGTCTTTGCCCCCACATGCATATGCGGTTCAACAGCACCACAGCTATATTTTAGTCTTCTGGAAAATGTTAGGAGGCAAGCATTTATTTTTTGAAAGCCTTGACCCGAAAATTATCTTAATCACTTCCACTTATACCCCATTGTCCAGAATCTAGTAATATGGCCATGGCTAATTGGCAAGGGAAACTGGCAAATATAGTTTTCAGCTAGCAGTCATGTGTCTGTCTAAAACCCTAGGCGTACTATTACTAAAATAAAAAAAAGGAGAAATCGATATTTACGGGAGTAACTAGTGTTAGCCATAGGCTGTGTGCTAAACTCATTGGGAACTAACTTAAACACAGTTAGAAATCTTATAGGTCAGAGTCAGAATTCAAGTAGTTTGCTCGGATCAAAGTTGTAAAACTATGGGTTCCAGATAACTTAGTACCAAGAGAATGGCAGCAAGAAGTCCTTCTCTCTTGCCTCACTTGTTTTTATTTTAATAATGAAGATTGATTAGCCTGTGTCTAAAGATATGCATTAAACATACGTGACTGGTATGTACCTGTTCCTACCATAGTGTTTTAATCTCTCTGCCAATCTCACTAGCATGGAGGCCAGATATTGCAGTGGGACTCTCTTCCTTTGATCCTCTTCCTCCTATGTCCAGGGGACACTTTTTGCTTTATTTAACAAATGTTAATGTCATGAACTTTACTAGGAGATTAAGAGCCATAGTTCTTTTAATTTTTTAGTTTGATATTTCAATAAACTCAAAATATATCGTTGGGGATAGGGCATAGCTTACTCTCTGGGAGGTAAATAGCAGGAGCATTACTTTGGCAGCAAGAGTCTTCTGGTTGTCATCCCGCTTAGTTTGTTCTTCCTTGTCCTTTATTTCATTTTGGATAAGGGTTTGTAAATGTAGGTGGTAGGTCTCTGACATTGCTTCCAGAATCACCACCTCTTTACTCAATGTCTTAAGAACCCCTGTGCCTTCACTCTTTAAAACCCAGTGCCCAAAGTAATTTACAGATTCAATGCTATCCCCATCAAGCTACCAATGACCTTCTTCGCAGAACTGGAAAAAACCACCTTAAACTTCATATGGAACCAAAAGAGAGTCCACATAGCCAAGTCAATTCTAAGCAAAAAGAACAAAGCGGGAGGCATCACACTACCAGACTTCAAACTATACTACAAGGCTACAGTAATCAAAACAGCATGGTACTGGTACCAAAACAGAGATATAGACCAATGAAACAGAACAGAGGTCTCGGAGGCAACACAACATATCTACAACCATCTGATCTTTGACAAACCAGACAAAAACAAGCAATGGGGAAAGGATTCCCTGTTCAATAAATGGTGTTGGGAAAGCTGACTAGCCATGTGCAGAAAGCAGAAACTGGACCCCTTCCTGACACCTTACACTAAAATTAACTCCAGATGGATTAAAGACTTAAACATAAGACCTAACACCATAAAAACCCTAGAAGAAAATCTAGGCAAAACCATTCAGGACATCGGTGTAGGCAAGGACTTCATGACCAAAACACCAAAAGCATTGACAACAAAAGCCAAAATAGACAAATGGGACCTAATCAAACTCCACAGCTTCTGCACAGCAAAAGAAACAGTCATTAGAGTGAATCGGCAACCAACAGAATGGGAAAAAATTTTTGCAGTTTACCCATCTGACAAAGGGCTGATATCCAGAATTTACAAAGAACTAAAACAGATTTACAAGAAAAAAACTAACAAGCCCATTCAAAAGTGGGCAAAGGATATGAACAGACACTTTACAAAAGAAGACATACATGAGGCCAACAAACATATGAAAAAATGCTCATCATCACTGGTCATCAGAGAAATGCAAATCAAAACAACATTGAGATACCATCTCACGCCAGTTAGAATGGCGATCATTAAAAAATCTGGAGACAACAGATGCTGGAGAGGATGTGGAGAAATAGGAACATTTTTGCACTGTTGGTGGGAGTGTAAATTAGTTCAACTATTGTGGGAGACAGTGTGGCGATTCCTCAAGGGCCTAGAAATAGAAATTCCATTTGACCCAGCAATCCCATTACTGGGTATATATCCAAAGGATTACAAATCGTTCTACTATAAGGACACGTGCACACGAATGTTCATTGAGCACTGTTTACAATAGCAAAGAGGTGGAACCAACCCAAATGCCCATCGATGATAGACTGGACAGGGAAAATGTGGCACATATACACCATGGAATATTATGCAGCCATCAAAAACGATGAGTTTGGGTCCTTTGTAGGGACATGGATGAACCTGGAAACCATCATTCTCAGCAAACTGACAGAAGAGCAGAAGATCAAACACCGCATGTTCTCACTCATAGGCGGGTGTTGAACAATGAGAACACATGGACACAGGGAGGGGAGCACTACACACTGGGGTCAGTTGGGGGGAAATAGGGGAGGGACGGTGGGGGGTGGGGAGCTGGGGAGAGATAGCAAGGGGAGAAATGGCAGATGTAGGTGATGGGGAGGAAGGCAGCATATCACACTGCCATGTGTGTACCTATGCAAAAATTTTGCATGTTCTTCACATGTACCCCAAAACCTAAAATGCAATAAAATAAATAAATGGGGGAAAAAAAAACCCAGTGAGTATTGGGCCTAACTGAATCTCTTAAGGAAGCTACAGAGGGAGAAGAGCTTTGCAGCTTTTCTGCAATAAGGTGTCTCAGTAGCATAGACAGATGTCTATAGTTCATCACTATTTGGTTAGTTAGCTGCTATAGTGGAAATGCATTCAACAGACACTGAATGCCTACAGTGGCAGGCTACATGTGGGTAATGGATATATTGCAGTAAGCAGAAATAAGTAAGTTCCTGTTCTCATGGAACTTACAACCTACTTCCTATGCCCAAAGTAATGTGAGTTTTCAGATCTAGGATTAGTCCTTATATATTTCAAATGGTTCCTCTCTGTTGAAGCCTACTGTCATGTACATATCATTGTATCTCATGCCCTGAGAGCTCCTGCTATCTTATGATTTTCACAACTGGAAGTTCAGATTTTTTTCATTTTTCTTACTAGCCTAATTGTGCTGTAATGTTGCTCATTATACTCACTTTCTAGTGGGGACTTTGTTTTCACAATTACACAGATATCTGTGTGGAAAAATAGTCACCAAACTATCTCTCTTTGTTCTAAAACTAGTTAGAATCAAGTGGTCAGTCATGAATTTAAAAAGTACCCCAAACGCTTTACGTCTTCTAATATAATATACCAGTCCTAAAAAATAACTTTATTGAAGTATAATTGGTATATGATAAACTGGCACACTTACAGTGTACAAGTTGATAAATTGTTGAGAGACATGTAAAATATCTTGAACTAAATAGACAGGCTTCTAGCCAGACTAATAAAAAAGAAAAGAGAGAAGAATCAAATAAATGCAATAAAAAACGATAAAGGGGATATCACCACTGATTTCACAGAAATACAAACTACCATCAGAGATTACTACAAACAACTGTATGCACATAAACCAGTAAACCTGGAAGAAATGGATAAATTCCTGGACACTTGCACCCTCCCAAGACTAAACCAGGAGGAAGTTGAAACCCAGAATAGACCAATAACTTCAGGGCTGAAGTTGAGGCAGAGATTAATAACCTACCAACCAAAAAAAGCCCAGGTCCAGTCAGGTTCACAGCCAAATTCTACCAGATGTACAAACAGCTGGCACCATTTCTTCTGAAACTATCCCAAACAATACAAAAAGAGGGAATCCTCCCTAACTCATTTTATGAGACCAACATCATCCTGATACATAAACCTGGCAGAGACTCAACTAAAAAAGAAACTTTAGGCCAATATCCATGATGAAAATCTATGCAAAAATCTTCAATAAAATACTGGCAAACCAAATGCAACAGCACATCAAAAAGCTTATTCATCACGATCAAGTAGGCTTCATCCTAGGGATGCAAGGCTGGTTTAACATACCTAAGTCTATAAATGTAATCCATCACATAAACAGAACCAAAGATAAAAATCACATGATTATCTCAATAGATGCAGAGAAGGCCTTCAACAAAATTCAGTAGCCTTTTATGCTAAAAACTCTCAATAAACTAGGTATTGATGGTACGTATCACAAAATAATAAAACTTATATATTCCAAACCCACAGCCAACAAATTATTGAATGGGCAAAAACTGGAGGCATTCGGTTTGAAATCTGGCACTAGACAAGGATGCCCTCTTTCACCAGTCCTATTCAATATAGTATTGGAAGTTCTAGCCAGAGCAATCAGGCAAGACAAATAAATAAAGGGTATTCAATTAGGAAAGGAGGAAGTCAACTTGTCTCTATTTGCAGATGGCATGATTGTATATTTAGAAGACCACATCCTCTCAGCCCAAAGTCTCCTGAAACTGATAAGCAACTTCAGCAAAGTCTCAGGATACAAAATCAATGTGCAGAAATCACAAGCATTCCTATACACCAATAACAGACAAACAGAGAGCCAAATCAAGAGCAAACTCTCATTCACAATGGCTACAAAGAGTATAAAATACCTAGGATTACAACTAACACAGGATGTAAAGGACCTCTTCAAGGAGAACTACAAACCACTGCTCAAGGAAATAAAAGAGGACAAAAACAGATGGAAAAATACTTCAAGTTCATAGTTAGGAAGAATCAATATCATGACAATGGCCATACTGCTCAAAGTAATTTATGGATTCAACACTATCCCCATCGAGCTACCAATGACCTTCTTCACAGAACTGGAAAAAAACCACTTGAAACTTCATGTGAAACCAAAAGAGAGCCCGCATAGCCAAGACAATTCTAAGCAAAAAGAACAAAGCTAGAGTCATCATGCTGCCTGACTTCAAACTATACTACAAGCCTACAGTAATCAAAACAGCATGGTACTGGTACCAAAACAGAGACATAGACCAATGGAACAGAACAGAGGCCTTGGAAGCAACACCACAATCTACAACCATCTGATCTTTGACAAACCTGACAAAAACAAGCAATAGGGAAAGGATTCCCTGTTTAATAAATAGTGTTGGGAAAACTGGCTAGCCATGCACAGAAAGCAGAAACTGGACCCCTTCCTGACACCTTACACTAAAATTAACTCCAGATGGATTAAAGACTTAAACATAAGACCTAACACCATAAAAATCCTAGAAGAAAACGTAGGCAAAACTATCCAGGACATAGGCATAGGCAAGGACTTCATGACTAAAACATCAAAAGCAATGACAATAAAAGCTAAAATAGACAAATGGGATCTAAGTAAACTTCACAGCTTCTGCACAGCAAAAGAAACAATCGTTAGAGTGAACCAGAAACCAGCAGAATGGGAAAAAATTTTTGCAATCTACTCGTCTGACAAAGGGCTAATATCCAGAATCTGCAAAGAGCTAAAACAGATTTGCAAGAAAAAACAAACAAACCCATTCAAAAGTGGGTGAAGGATATGAACAGACACTTTACAAAAGAAGATATATATGGGGCCAACAAACATATTAAAAAAGTACTCATCATCACTGGTCATTAGAGAAATACAAATCAAAACCACATTGAGATACCATCTCATGCCAGTTAGAATGGTGATTATTAAAAAATCTGGAGACAACAGATGCTGGAGAGAATGTGGAGAAATAGGAACACTTTTACACTGTTGGTGGGAGTGTAAATTAATTCAACTGTTGTGGAAGACAGTGTGACGATCCCTCAAGGATCTATAAATAGAAATTCTGTTTGACCCAACAATCCCATTACTGGGTATATATCCAAAGGATTATAAATTGTTCTATTAGAAAGACACATGCACACATATGTTCATTGCAGCACTGTTCACAATAGCAAAGACCTGGAACCAACCCAAATGCCCATCAATGATAGGCTGCACAAGGAAAATGTGGCACATATACACCATGGAATATTATGCATCCATAAAAAACAATGAGTTTATGTCCTTTGTAGGCACATGGATGAATCTGGAAACCATAATTCTCAGCAAACTGACACAAGAACAGAAAATCTAACACCATATGTTCTCACTCATAGGTGGGTGTTGAACAATGAGAACACAGGGACATAGAGAGGGGAGCATCACACACTGGGATCTGTTGTGGGAGTGCTAGGGAAGAGACAATGGGTGGTGGGAGGGATAACATTGGGAGAAATGCCAGATATAGGGGGTGTGGGGAATGGAGCATCAAATCACCTTGCCGTTTATGTATCTATGCAACCATACTGTGTGATCTGCACATGTATCCCAGAACCAAAAGTACAAAACAAAAAAGTATAATAAAGGTATATATGAACAACTCTATGTCCAAAAATTTGATAACCTAGATGAAATAAACCAATTCCTTGGAAGATGCAATCTACCAAAACTCAAATGAGGAAAAATAGATAATAGGAATAGTTTCATATCTGTTAAATAAATTGAATCAATAATTAATAATCTTCTAAAACGGACAGTACTAGCTCCAGATAGTCTCACTAGTGAATTCTTTCAGGTATTTAAGGAAGGTAACATACCAATTCTCTACAATCTCTCCTGCAAAATAGAAGCAGAAAGAATACTTCTTAACTCATAACGTGAATTAAGGGCGTCTGATGCCCACTTTCACCCCTCCTATTCAACATGGTACTTGAAATTCTAGCCTGAGCAATCAGGCAGGAAAAATAAATAAAAGACATTCAAATTGGAAAATAGGAAGCCAAATTGTCCATTTTTGCAGATTACACAATCTCATATCTAGAAAAACCTAAACACTCCACCAAAAACTTATGATAAGTAAATTCAGTATTTTGCAGGATTAAAACTAACACACAAAAATCAGCAGTGTTTCTATAAATTAATAAAGAATTAGCTGAGAAATAAATCAAGAAGGCAATCCCATTTAAAATAGCTACAAAAAATACCTAGGAACAAATGTAACCAAGGAGATAAAAGACCTCTACCAAAAAAAACCCCCTATAAAACACTAATGAAATAAATTGAAGAAAACACAAACAAATGGCAAGACAGTCTATGTTCATGAATCAAAAAATAATAATATTTTTTAAATGACCATACTACTCAAAACAATGTACAGATTTGATGGAATCCCTATCAAACAAAACAAAACAAAACAAAAAAAACCTTTCTCACAGAGATAGAAAAATCAATAGTAAAATTTGTATGGAACCAGAAAAGACCTTTTTGCTCAGGCTAGCCAATGCAAGCCTGAGCAAAAAGAATAAAGCTGGCAGATTACCCTAACTTGAAAATAAATTGCAAGGCTATAGTAACCAAAAAAGCATGGTATTCATATAAAAACAGACTCATAGACCAATGGAACGGACATTGCCAAGCTGACTAAAAAATAATTTCGTGTATTTGCAGCCAACTGATTTTTGATAAAGGTGTCAAGAACAAACACTGGGGAAAGGACACCATCTTCAATAAATGGTGCTAGGAAAATTGTATATCCACATTCAGAAGAATGAAACTGTACCCCCAATTTCTTACCATATACACAATCAACTCAAGATGGACTAAATACTTAAATGTGAAACCTGAAACTATAAAATAGTAGAAGAAAACATAGATGAAACATTTCAGCACATTGGTCCAGACAAAGACTTTATGGCTGAGATCTCAAAAGCACAGGGATTATATAGACACATAAGAGTACATTAAACTAAAAAACTTCTGCATGGGAAAAGAAATAACAGTAAATAGACAACCTACAGAATGGAAAAAATATTTGCAAACTATGCATCTAACATAGGGCTAATATCTAGAATCTACAAGGAACTCAAACCACTCAACAAGAAAAAAACCAAATAATCTCATTAAAAAGTGGGCAAAGGACATGAACAGTGTTCTTTTTTATTTTTTTGTGGGTACATAGTATATGTATGTATTTATGGATTACATGAGATATTTTGATACAGGCATGCAATATGTAAAAATTAGTTAAGGGTAGACTGGGCACAGTGGCTCACACCTGTAATCCTAGCACTTTGGGAGGCCGAGGCGGGTGGATCACCTGAGGTCAGGAGTTTGAGACCAATCTGGCGAACATAGTGAAACCTTATCTCTATTAAAGATACAAAAATTAGGTGGATGTGGTGGCATTCATGCGTGATCATGCCAGCGTTTATAAACAATCAGATAACATCATTTCGTTACTAAAGCACCTGTCGAATGCCTTCCCATCTTACTCGTAGTAAAAGCCACCATCCTCATGATGCTCTGAAAGGCCCTATATGGCCTGGCTTTTGTGATCTCTGACTTGACTGAGGGTTCTCTCCCTCTTTCAGTCTACTGCTGGCACACTGCCCTGCTTAAATGTGCCAGGTAGGCTCCTGACTCAGAGCCTCGGCCCCTGTTCTTCCCTCTGCCTGCAAAGCTGTTTCCCAAGATATCTGTATGTCCTTTTTTTCCTAATTTCTTCCTGGCCCTTGCTCAGAAATTCTCACCTAAATAAGAACTTTCCTGACCACTCCATGTAAAACTGCAACTCCTCTCTTTTCTACTTTATTTTTTTCTTACACCATTAATTCTCATTAGCATATGACATACACTGATAGTTTATTCTCTCTCTGCTCTCCACACTAGAATGTGAGCTCCATGAGGGCAGAGCTTTTTGTCTGTTTTGTTCACTGCTGTGTTGCCAATGATTGGTACTATAGTAAATATTCAGTAAACATTTGTTGACTAAGTCAAGAGATGCAAAACAAAAGGGAAAAATCGACACTCTAAGAAGTACAGAAAATAAAGCAATCTGAAAGAGACATTAAGGTATGCCAAATAGAAGATGATAAAGAGATTAGATTTCATATTAAAAATGGAGTTTACACATAAAAAATAATTTCTGTATTTACAGTAGCACAAGTACAGTTTCTAAATACGAAAATATAATCTTTGAATTTATAATGTTAATACCTAATGCATATAGTTCTTATTAATTCCTGGCCATTTCTGAGTCATTTTAAAAGCATTTTGTAAAAAAAAACAAAAACAAAAACAAAGAACCTAATTTAATTTGAGGAAGACAAGATGGGAAACGAAGACATGAGACTGAGGGACAGCCCCAAACTATTCATTCATTAAGTGATGAAGACAAGATTCAGACCCACTCCGTGTGTCTCCTGACCACTATGCTGTTCTCTCGAGCCACTTTTATTTTTCCACTGTACTGTTCTCCTCCTTGAGACTTATTTTTTGTCTGCTACATGGAGGGTATGAGGCAGGCTACATGATGTGCTAAATTTTGTAAAGCAAAATGGTGTTTGCAAGGTCTGTCAGTAGCTGCTCTGCCAAATTCCATGGAATGTCATTTGTGTGGTTTGAAAACTAAACCACCAAAAGAACAGATTAGAATTTGACCTGGAGAATCCCAAGGACTATTTGGAAAATACCCATAAAGCATCATTAATTGCAGAAAAAGTGCATTCCCCTGAGGACAGGCGATATATAGAATGGCACCCAAGAGTGCAGTTACTTGGAGAGCTTAGGTGAAATCTGGTTCAAGTTCTGAGCTACGCCAGAGCGCTTCTGGGATGCGATGGGTTAAGTCCGCCCCCTAGTGGTCTTGAGGTGCAACAACAGAAGCAAGCCAGCTCCCAGAGTGGCTGGGAGAGCTTGGCTGTTTTCATGTTTCCTTCCAACCACTACGTCTCCATTGACGAAAATGATCGGGCCAGTAAACTTCTAGAGAATATTCATTGTCTAAACTGACTGCATGATAGGTGTAAAATTCCTGAGAAAGCGCAGCATTCCTAGCCCTTCATAATCTGGGCCAGCTTAACTTCCCATCCTTGGCTCCATTTAAGGGCACCTCTAATTCCTGCATATGTGAGGCACTCTCATAGCTCTGTGCTTCTGCATGTATAATCTTGTGGACTGTAATGCCCTATGAATCCCTTTCTACTGGAAGGAAGAAGTCTCCATGATATTTGAAAACCTAGCTTAAAAATTGCCTGTAACCCCTCTGTCTCTGCCACCAAAAGCATGAGCTATTTTGGGAAGAATGCAATGCTTCTTTTGGCCTTGCATCTCCCAGACCCCTGAGATGAAGTGGATTTGCATTTGCACCAGGGGTTGCACAAGATTCTCTGTCAGGATGAAGATGGAGAATCTTCACTTTTCTAGTGAAAGTTGGCGCCTACTAGAAAGTTGGTGCCCTTTGCTTTCAAATAGTCGTAATTGCCTTTTATCTCAATAGCTTTAAATAATCAAAACCAGCTAAATCTGGCACCCCTATTTCCCACCTTGATTAGTCTTATGTGGTCTCCTTGCGTCCATCCTCTTCTCCATCAATTATTCTCTAAACAGGTATGAGAGTGGTATGTCCAAAAAATCACATTAAGAGGCCAATGTTTTATATGAAATCCCCTGATGGCTGTCCATCACTTGCCAGAGTGGCCTTCAAATGTTTTCATTATGCACATCTATTTGTAAAATACTTTTCGGCATGCACCCATGACATAAATTTATTTAGGCATTTATAATGTACTACCATGGTCATAAATTATATACGTTGTAAAACATAAAAATAAAATGTAAAGAAATAAGGATAGAAAAATATTAATACTCATATTGTTATTAGTTTGGTGCAAAAAGTTTTACCATAATGGCAAAAACCACAATTACTCTTGCACCAACCTAATATTAACAGTATACAACACTTTATTGCACTAATAATTACATTTTTGATGACAGCAATTCAATTGGGTGCAATTAATTATTTTTGAAAACCTCAGTTAAACCCTGTGCCATTCTGCCTTCAATTTATTTGGGTGCTTCATTTAAAGGACTGTTGTAGCAATATTACCATTATCAAAAAGTTTTTCAGCATCCCAATGGAGAATGTAGTGCAACCTTTGGTGCAAATGCAAATCCACTTTGGAAAATATTGACTTAAAAAAAAGAATCCAAGCTGGGTTAAGTGACTCAGACCTGTAGTCCCTGCTACTCAGGAGGCTGAGGCAGGAGGATGGCTTGAGCCCAGCAGTTAGAGGCTGTGGTGTGCGATGATCGTGCCTGTGAATGGTCACTGCACTGCAGCTTGGGTAACATAGTGAGACCACATCTCTGAAAAAAAGAAATGAGAGAAAGAACAGAATTCACACTCTCCTGATGGCATTCAGAAGTCTTTGCAGGCTGGTCTTACCCCTCCTTCTACCCTGTCTCTGTTGTCGCCTGTATTCCTGACATACTTCATCTGAGACCTATGGGTCCATGGAGCGCCACACACCTTGCTGTTTCTATGTGTTTGCGTATGCACAGAACTCCTTGAACCTCTTTGCTATGGATTTCTAGTCATTTTTCAAAAGTACAGATATAAAAGCCATTTGACTTTGAGCTTTTCCAAATCCTACCCCAAACCCCTAGAATCAACTGCTTCCTCGTTTGGTGTTTGGATAACATCCTTATGTTTCCTTTGACTAAATATAGATATTTCAGTGTATTGTATATTTTTGGCTTATTTGTATCAATTTACTGCCAAATTTGAGGGAAGAAACTGTATATCCTTGAAAACTTCCAAGTTCATGGGGTTCAAAACATGTTTGTGGAGTAAATAAGTGAATACCAGTATCTTTCATAAAGTCTGCAGACTAAGTACATCTCCCAGACAATGCCATCATGACTAAACCCCAGTAACCCCCAGTCGCTAGAGGGAGCAGGTACTAATTTCTCTAGTCAGATATCCTGATCCGTGTCTGGAAGCCTGTGTCTAGAATGAGTGCAAGGCGTTATTGAGTGCAAGAGCAGCTCTCAGCAGATATTTTTTCCCCTTCCTTTACAGAAGCCCAGAAGCCTTCCTTCCAGGCTTTTTTTTTTTTTGACAGAGTCTCACTCTGTTGCCAGGCTGGAGTGCAGTAGCGCGATCTCTGCTCACTGCAACCTCCACCTCCATGGTTCAAGCTATTCTCCTGCATCAGCCTCCCAAGTAGCTGGGACTACAGGTGCATGCTGCCATGCCCGGCTAATTTTTTGTATTTTAGTAGAGATGAGTTTCACCATGTTGTCCAGGCTGGTTTTGAACTCTTGCGGTCAGGCAATCCAGCTGCCTTGGCCTTCCAAAGTGCTGGGATTATAGGCATGAGCCACCAAGCCCAGCCGGCATATAATTTTTTAATGAGTCCAATCACCTGGAGTATTCTGCTCCATCCTCTCAGTTCTACCCCAGGACTGCTGCTATTGTCTGCCTTACTACTTTCAAGGGAGAAGGAGGGGAATATTCTGTTGACATTCTTGGATTCTTAGTTGTTTTTCACCGTGTTGTTTTTCTGTATCATCTGACCTGATGAAACTTTTGGGAATGGGGAAGAAGCATAGTCCAATTCAAAGACCTGAATAGATCAAGACTCTTAACAACTAATGAATTGCACTTTGAGCTGAACTGTCTGTTGTTGACTCAATATTATTAGCACTCCAGCTAAAGACTCTAAGAAGCCAGGGACTCCATTTTTCAGAATCTCCTTCCCATGTAGTTTGGGTTAGAGCTTACCAAAAGGCAGCAGAAGCAGGAGATTTGGCAGGCATAAGGGAAGGAGACGCTGCTCTTCTCCGGTCAATTGCAGCCCTAAGTAGGGACAGGTACAGAATCCAGAGAGGTTCTTCCATGAGCTCTCAAAACCATTTGCTTTGCTGCAACAGGATGGCACAATCAAGAGCTTCCGAGAGCTCTTGACATTTCATCGACTTGATGGCAGGCTGTTCAGAGCCCATTTCAGATCCTCAGGCTCAATCTTCTGTGTTGGCCTCCCTGACATTTGCTTCCCAGCATTCCAAGTGGATTGGTAAGTTCTTTGCACTTGGAATACTTGAAGATTTTTCTACTTTGCTAACCAAACTCTTCCATCTGTTGTGGTAATAAGGTGGTGAACAAAGGAGATAGTTGGGCTGCTTACAATGAAGGAGGTATTTAAATCACCCCTGACCATAGTGGCTTGACCAAAAGCTATTTCTTTGCTCCGAATTCTATGGGCGAGGACTTTGGGCAGAGTTCAGCAAGACTGTTCATCTCAGTCCTGTGTGCACTGCCTGTTGTGGCTCAGCTAAGATGGGGAGCTCCAACACCATCTCATCTGACATCTGAGGCATTGATACTGGCCGTCTGCTGGGCCCTTCAATTCTCCTCTACATGTCTCTTCTGTCAGTGGTCTCTGACTGCTCAGTGGTCTAGCTAAAATTTATTTTCATACTGGCCGGCTTCCAAGAGGGTGAAAGCAGAAGCTGCCAGGCTTCTTAAAGCCTGAGCTTGGACCAGCACAGAACCACTTCTGCCAGATTCTATTCCTCAAAGCAAGTACCCAGCCCAAATGGAAGGGAGGGGAACTAGATTCCCCTCTTGAAGGAAAGAATGGCAACGTCACTTTGTAAGGAGTATGGGAGGAAGTGTGGCCACTTTTGAAAACAATCTCCATACTAGCTAAGGAAACTGAGGCATAGAAAGGGTTAAGTTACTTGCTCAAGGTCACTCCGCTGCTAAGTAGCTGGGCCAAGGATGGACCTTGATCAGTTCAATACCCATGTTCGTGTTCCTTACCTCTACACTCTATTGCTTTACAACTTCCTTTTTATTTACCTCTGATGCTTCTCCTGATTACATGGTTTCATGTCCAATTCCTACATAGCTTTCAAGGCCCAGAAAAATGTCACTTTTCCTATTTTTCTAAGCTTGAAATAAATAGTCCTCCAGCTTAAACTTCCACAGCATTTCTCCTAAGGTTCTTCACATAAAAAAAAAAGATAAAGCAAAGAATTAGACAACTGAAACAGAACCCTCTTTGAGTGTTTTAATATTTCAATCAATATATGTTGTCTTTATCTTTCTCCTAAGCCTGTTAACAACCCTATGACTAGGTTTGAGTCTTATTTATCTCTATTTCCTGGATCATATAGTGTAAGACTAGTACATGGTAATAATTAACAAATACTAAATGACTGGGCATGGAATGAGGTCGCCTTATTTCTGAAAACCCTTTCTGACCTCTTAGTGCACCAGGAAACGTATGGTAAGTAAAAGTAAGCTCTGAGAGTCTTAGTCCCATCCTTATTAGTCACCAAGGACCCTCCTGGCTTCTCTCCTGACCTTGTTCTTTCCACATTTCATGTCCAGCTAGCGTCTGGCCCTTGGTTTCATACCATATCATTGGCTCAGGTTGTAACTGTTGGTTTCGACATTCTTGGTTTTAACCCTATTGCCCTCTGAGCAACACTTTTGATCAGATCTCTTACCCCACTTCCTATTTCTGTCATCTAAACTATGGCTTCGACCACTCTATTATCATCTCTGTAAGATCAAGGATAGTGTCTGTTTTGTTCATTGTTGATTACCGAATACAAAGTTCACTAAATACTGTATGGCTAGCACCGAACTGATGCCCTTAACCGGGCCCACCCTGGTCCCAAGGGAGACTGTGTTTCAGATAGAGTGAATGTCAGAAGCATCTAATGAAGTGCTGGGGGCTACCTTTGTGCTAGGGAGGAGCATGAGGGTGGGCTTCATCAGAAGGGCTTCCCATGAGCCAGTAAGCTGAGTAATCCCGAGGGTTTATGCATGCCTAACACAGCCGCAATGAACCTTGTGTCACAGGGGCCAACTGGCTGCCAATTCTCTGTGCATATATATATATATATATTTTTTTTTTGCCAAACTTTCCTGGAGCCCCTTTGCTTATTTAACTTTCCTTAATCACCAGCAGATGGTTTCTGTCTGGGAAATCATCAGCTGGTGCTTAGCAATGGCGGATTCAAGAGGAGGCATGGGACTTGTTAGGGGTGGGGAATCCAGATGCCAACATGCAGAATGCCAGGGAAAGTTATCAGGCATTGTCTAATTGGTGTTGGAGGCGGTGAGGACAGCTGAAAGGGGTATCAGGAAGAACCTTTCTCGGAAGGGGTAGGCTACTACTCGGTGAGCCAGGCAGAACCAGAGAAGTCAAGGACAAGTCTAGAATAAAGACTAGTTATGTTCTGAGTCCTCAGTATCTGGCACAGTATATCAGGAATACAAGTACTCAATCAGTGTATAGCAGATATAAACTGGGACTCATCATGTATTCATGTGTTCAGCCAACCAATGTGTGTTGAGTCTGTTGTGCACCAGGCCACATCCAATACACACAGGCACTGGGGGTATAGCAGCCAACAAGACATGGTTCTTCCTCTACCTAGCTTTCTTTTGCATGAAAATGATTAAGTGCATTCATGCAGTAGAATAAGCAAAACAAATGGTTCACTTAGCTTTAGGGAAAGAGGATCAGCTACACAGTAAGTAAGGCATGGAAAGGATATTTAGCAACTGGAATAGAGTGAAATGCAAATGTATGCCGTCAGAGAAATAAGTAAGACCACAGAGTTAGAGAAAACCTCGGAAGGTCAAGAAAAAACTCTCCTCTGGCCGGCCTAGTCACTCTTCCAGGTGTGGGGATACAAATGATGCAAAAGGTCATAGGTGAAGAAGGTCAAACCACATATGACAATGGGTGGCTGCCCTTTGTGTCAGAGTCCAGGCAAGTCGTCTACTTGATTGCTCACTAAGCCCTCAGCACCTGTCTAAATGAGGTTTGTGATGGGGCTTAGTCTAGTGACGAGTGTGGGAAGCATTTAATCATGCATTCAACAAATATTAATTGGGCACCACCTCTGTGCTAGATACTGTTCTAGGTCCTAGGACTACGGCGGTAATGTATATAAACACCATGAAAACAGCCTGCGTTTATTCTAGGGAAAAAGAGCAAATGAGAAGAGAAAAAATGAATATATGATAATATTTTGGACAGTGATAATTGGTATGAAAGAAGTTAAGTAGCATATGTGGATAGAGAGAGACAGCAGTGTGTGCATGTGTGTGTGTGTGTGCATGCTTATAGAGGGCAATTACATTTTTCTTGCATGATTTTAAGCTAGACATGGCCAAGAAAACATGAGCTGCAACGTATGTCATAAAGAGCCTCTGTGGGGAGGTGGCATTTGAATGGAAATCTAAATGAACAGAGGTAGTAGGACACGTGAGGGTCTTGGAGAAAGTGTTCCAGAGCAGGGAAGAATTGCAAAGTGTTTTCGATGTAGTAAAAATTTGGTAATTCTGAAAAATAGCCAGGAGACTGGTGTGGAGTACAATCAGGTGGGGAGAGTAGTGAAAGATGAGCCTGTAGCAGTAATAAGAGCCATATCATGTAGAGCTTTTAGACCCTAGTAAGGTGAGTGGATTTTATTTTAGAAGTGACAGAAAGACACTGGAGAACTTGGGACCAGAAATACTGCTGCAGTTGAAAGCTCTGTGCACAAATGTTCTCTCTTCCTATGGTCACATGGTAGGATTACACCTTCCAGCCCACTTTTAAATTAGACGTGGCCAATAAAATGTGAGAAATAACATATGTCATGCTTCACTAAAGTCTTTGAGTCAGCACCTTATTTATTACTTTCTCTTTTCCCCATCCTGATATTCACGGAAGTGTGTCATATCCACTCCTCCCTCAGCCTGGAACTCCGAGTGGCTGCAATTACGCAGCTATCCACGCAGTACACATAGAGGGAATGAGAAAAAGGAAGATGATGTTAAGTGCTGAAATTTTGTGATTGTTCTGCAGCACAACTAAGTCTATTCTGACAAACACACATTGAATTTATTTACCTGTTTAAAAATCACTTTGGTTGAGTTAATATTGTGAGTAATCTGCCTATCTGTCCACATCTTCTTCAAACTCCACTAATATGAGAGTGAAGACATAACATTGGACGTGAGTAGAAGAGGAGAAAACAGCAGATAATAGATGACAAGACATACAAATGAATGCAGAGTAAACAAAGGAACATATTTTATTTCAAATGAATTACATGACCATTTTGAAGGGGGAAAATTATCTAAGGAATGCAAGAATATAATACTTAATAATATATCATCGGTCTTGAGTGAGTGATACAAACAAAGCCTAAGCAATTTTTAGGAGTTTCATTTGTTGCAGAGATATGGACAAAGCAATTTTCAAAATATTTTAAATATAAGGTCAAGCCCATGAGTAAATGTGTTTTTTTGGGGAACCAATGTTCTCATTGTGAAGGAGGAGACATAAAACTATGGAATGAAGGAAGGCATGAAGAAATCTAGTGAAGCTGGGTTACATTTAGAGGCATGTTTGGCCTCATGATCTCTTATATATTTATAATGTAGCCATGTGCTGTAGCTCCTGCCTGTAATCCCAGCACTTTGGGAGGTTGAGGTACGTGGATCACTTGAGTCCAGGAGTTTAATACTTGACTGGGCAACATGCCACAACCCCTTCTCTACAAAAAAATACAAAAATTAGTTGGGTGTGGTGGTGCACACTTGTAGTCCCAGCTACTCGGGAGGCTGAGGTGGGAGGGTTGCTTGAGCCTGGGAGGCAGATGTTGCAGTGAGCCAGCCAAGATTGTGCCACTGCATTTCAGCCTGGTGATAGAGCGAGACCGTTCCTCAAATTAAAATAAATAAATAAAATATGTACATATGCACATGTGTATGTATGTACTCATACATATATAGGGATAAAAAAGGGCTCTTGCTTACTAGAGAATGCTAAGTTCCAACTGGTAGATGGCCCTGGAAGTTAATCATTTAATAATATCACCGTGACGAAGACTGATTCTGGCAAGAATCATCAATGGATGCTTAATTTAAGTGGACATTTTGATGAGGAGTGGGATATTTTCATGATCTTAAAGTGCCTGCCCACTGATTGCTTTTTACGCGCAAAGGAAAAATAGCTACCATACAATGGAGGTACTGGGCAACACTAAGATGTAATAAAAATAAACATTACCAATGAGAGACACATCCTATGCCTCTGATTTTGATACTCAGACAACTATACAACATCATGTTTGTAGTATTCTGGGCTAGAATGCATGAACTTAATCTATGTATGAGGAAACATTAGATAAACTTAAAATAGGGAAGGTTTTATTTAAAAAGTGAAGAAGGGTGTTGGCTATATTCTTCAAAATGTCAATGCTTTAAAAGAAAAAGAAAGGCTGGGGAAATGTTCTAATATGCAGGAAACCATGAGATGATACATGGAAACAAATGCTATAAAGGATGGCCAGGTGCAGTGGCTCAAGCCTTTAATCCCAGCACTCCCCAGAGTGCTGAGGCAGGTGAATCACAAGGTCAGGAGCTTGAGACCAGCCTGGTCAAGATGGAGAAACCCCATCTCTACTAATAATATAAAAATTAGCTGGACACGGTGGTGGGTGCCTGTAATCCCAGCTACTCAGGAGGCTGAGGCAGGAGAATCTCTTGAACCCAGGAGACAGAGGTTGCAGTGAGCCGAGATTGTGTCGCTGCATTCTAGTCTGGACAACTGAGAAAGACTACCTCTCAATTAAAAAAAAAATGATATCAAGTAATCAAGTGTGTGTGAATGTGTGTTTATTCTTTCTGAACCATTTGAAGGTAAAGTTGCATGCGTCATGACCTCATGCAACTTTATTCTCATGTGGCTTGTAAAACTACTATGCATTTATAGAAACAGATGTATACATATGCCTACCTATGTACACATGTGTATGGGGGGAGAATGAATGGGAAAGGGAAAGAGAGGAGGCACTCAAATTACAAAACAGATGGCAAATAGATCAAAATGTTAATAGTAAGTGCAAATGGGTAAAGAGCATCTGGGTGTTCCATATACTATCTTTATTCTTACAACTGTTCTACAAGTTTGAAATTATTTTCAAATAAAAAGTAAAGAGAAAAAAATGTCTGTAGAGCCATTGTGTTGGTCACTGCTAGAGAAGATCATGGGGAAGTGTGTATTGCGTGTTCCATCTGAATGTGAACTTATAGGTGATCCTGCCTGCAATAAACTCAGGCATATTTTTCATCTGATTTACCTTTGGACTTATGAACATGAGTATAGTATTTCATAAAGAAAAAAGGGCTGCCTTCTGTTTTTTGAATGTTTCAAATCTTTCTATCCAAACTAATTTTAATAGATGAAGTAATTTGCAAGAAACAACAGGCATTTCCTTGCATTGGTGTGATACAGTGTACAGGTTTTCTAAATGCTAATTAATTCCAACTTACTTTACCTGCTGTTTCAAAGGCTGGCAACAGATATTCATCATCTAAATGACAGCTGTTTCTAACCTCATCTTCTTGAAAAGAAATAAGGAAAAAAATAAATTTGAAAGAATGCATCAGTTTAAAACCTGCTGGAAATTATCTAACCCTTTTTCCATTGAGTGGTGGAATTTATATGCCCCTCCTCTTGATTCCGCTAACTGGTGGGACAATAGGAAAGCTGAAATCATTTGGTGACTTCTGATGTTGGATCAGAACACACATGTAGCTCCTGTTTATCTTAGCTGTAAGCCACCATGTAAGAGGCCCAATTACCTTCAGGCCACCAAATTGACCCTTGTGGAGAGATCACACGGAAAAGCCCTAAAACTGCATGGTGGGCGATCCTGGCCTGTCCCCATCATGCCTGCTCCTGTGCAATTGGACTAAAACTGCATGGCAGAGCCCCTCCACTTGAGTGCTTCCAGAATTCTTGGCCCACAGAAACTGTGAGAGAAGAGAAAATAATTGTTTTTATTTTAAACCATTAAGTTTTAGGATGGTTTATTCAACACACGGTAGGTAACCAGCTCATAGAGGGAAAGAAGATGGAGGTATTGAAAGACAGGAGAGAGATGAACAGTAGGATCTGCAGAAGGGAAGTGGCAGCAAAAAGAAATTCAATTCACATCGCAGAATCTTGGAAAGATCTAGAAGTTGGAGGACCAGCTATTTCTATATTGAAAGCAAGTCATTCTATTTCCTTTGAGCCAGACAGTTACCCCTCCTTTATTCCAGCAAGTAATAGGATGTGTGCCCTGTGGAGAAATTGAACTGAAAGAGCTCTGAATTTGACAACTCCAGGCACAGCAGACCCTGAGAGCTGCTATATGAAAAGCAGGAGGATTCAGTAAAGGTCTGTAGTGAAATTCTCAGTTCCCTTCTGCCCGTTCACTCATATCCTCCAGTCCATTTTGAAGTGCATCCTTCTTAGCCGTGATAAAGAAGTAAGGGAAATTCCATTATGAGAAATATATTCTCTCTCTCTCTCTCTCTCTCTCTCTCTCTCACACACACACACACACACACACACACACACACACACACACGAACATTAATTTCCCAACCAAAAAGGCAAAAGGCTTACTAAGGATCAAACTCAAAGAATAAAAAAGGCCACACAATGACACATTGTCTTAAACTGTCAGAGCATCAGGGTAAACAGATTACCCTAAGAGACACCATAGGTTGGGAATGAGATGCTTTGCAAAGAATAAAATAGAATAATGGCATTAGCCTTCTGGAAGCAATACTAGGAAATTGTGGAGCAATACCATGAATATTGTCTTGGCACAGTCCTTAGCAGGATTTAAATTGATGGTAAGGAACACAGATCTCTGTGCTCTTGACAAGACAATATGGTCTCTGAATATTTCTCTCTTTACTGCTAAAAACTGCCTAAAATAACAGTTCTATGAAGGAAGCTAAAATTAGAACAGATTACCCAATTTCTCCTAACAGACCACATCAGGACACATTCATTCGGCTCTGCCGCTCTGAACACTGTCATCAGAAGCCCTGCATTCTTGGATCTTCCCACATTATTCAGACCTGTATCCCCTATACATTCTGTGTATCAAGATTTGCCAAACATTTCACCTCTACCCAATGCCCCAGTCCTTCCACTGTGCCCTTTGGAATTCACAGTTTATTATAAACAGAATTCTCCATATCCTTAACCTCTTGTACAAATGAGGGCTTCGATTTCTTGCTCTAACCGAAAGTGGGCTCTCTCCTGGGAATACGGCCTCCCCATAGTCGCTTGGCTACAGTTATGCTAGCAGTTTGTGTCCCTTCATGCCCTGGTATCACTGGAAGTGGAGGTGGGCAGGGGCCCATCTCATTGCCACTTGCCCTTTCTTTCCTAGAACATCCCAATTCTCTGGAAGCCCCAGTCCACTGCAACTCACAGCACTATAGTTAGTCACCATCAAGCTAGCTGTCTGCTGCTCTTGTTCACTGACCTGGCCGCTAGCTTACTCTTTTCAACATTCTTAACCTCCATATGACAGATATGATTCATTCTCCATCCAACACCTTAATCGCTTAGTTCCTTAACCTCTTTACCATCAAGAATTTGATCTTCTATTCACATTAGCCACACTTTCCCATGCTTATACCCTAGAACATGCAATTATCTCTATGTGAATAACCTCCAAAAATCTCAATTTTTAGCATCCCGTTCTTCCATCTTTCCAGCATCCCGTCTCTGATATTTTTTCTTCCAAGTGTCACTCCTTGATTGCCTCAACACTTCATGCTTCTCCAATTCATTCACTTACCTTATGTGCCCACTTTTTAACCAGCTTAGATTCCATGACCTATAATTTTCATATATTTTTTGCTTTCCTCCTGTTCCTCTGGCTCTGCTCCTAAAGCCATTGCTTTTATGTATGCTCAGATCCCTCTCACCTTCTCAAAGATTTCCCTCCTGCAATTAGGCCCCTTGTCCTTCACATGATTAACTTTTCCCTGTATGTTGGATGATTTCCTTAAGTGTACAAGCATGCCTTAATATTAGGAAGCATGATAAAGAGCATCCCTCAACTCTCTGTCTCTAACTGCTATTTTCTCCCTACGCTCCTTGTACAGTAAAACTCTTCCAAGAAATCTCTTATGTATTGTAGCCCCACCTTCTCCATTAGAACGTACGCTCCCATTATGGGAAACAGTGTGGAGAGATTCCTTAAATAACTAAAAGTAGATATACCATTTGATTCAGCAGTCCCACTACTGGGTGAGTAATCAGAAAAAAAGAAGTCATTATATTAAAAAGACACTTGCACGCCCATGTTTGTAGCTGTACAATTCGCAATTGCAAAATATGGAACCAATCCAAATGCCCATCAATCAACAAGTGGATAAAGAGAATGTGATATATTTATATGCACACCATGGAATACTACTCAGCCATAAAAAGGAACAAAATAATGGCATTCACAACAACCTGGATGGAGTTGGAGACCATTATTCCAAGTGAAGTAACTCAGGAATGGAAAACCAGACACTGTATGTTCTTACCTATAAGTGGGAGCCAAGCTATGAGGACGCAAAGGCGTGAGAATGATACAATGGACTTTGGGGACTCTGGGGGAAGAGTGGGAGTGGGGTGAGGGATGAAAGGCTACATAATGGGTACTGTGTACACTGCTCAGGTGATGGTTGTATCAAAATCTCAAAAACCATGAAAAACTTATCCATGCAACCAAACAGCACCTGTTCCCCAAAAACCTATTGAAATAATAATAATAACAAAAAGAATATAAGCTCCTAGAAGTGAGAAATGTCTTAATGTGGGCTTTTCCAAAAGCAAATCCCAAGATAAGCACTTGAGTGCAGAGTTTATTTGAAAATTGTAGGGAACAATGGCAGGGAAGTGTAAAAGTGATATAGAGAAGGGAAAATAGCCGGAAAGGGTGCATTATTAGGGTAACTATCATGGTGAATGACTGGAGCTAATTCTTATGGAGAAACTCTGGGAAATGGAATAAAACAAATATTATAGAATTACCTCATCCAAGAGAAGAGATAACTGGGTTAATTATACAAATTAACATTTCTTAGCTATTGGTTGGGAGATGCTGCAGGAAGGTATTAATTCCATGGCACTTTCAGATGTAGATACACAGTGGAAAGTGCGCTGAATGGCCCACGGCACTGATTGTGCCTACTGTACAGGAGGCTTATTACTCTTTGGCCACTGTATATCCAGAGAATATAGCAAGCCCAGAAATTAATAGGGGCTTATTACATATTTTTGGAAGTGAATACTCAGCCACATTATCCATCAAGAATAAAGGATTTAGGGTGAGGCAGGTGGATCACTTGAGTTCAGGAGTTTGAAAGTAGTCTGCCCAACATGGCGAAACTCTGTCTTTACTAAAAATTCAAAAATTAGCCGGTCGTGGTGGCAGGGGCCTGTAATCTCAACTACTCAGGAGGCTGAGGCAGGAGAATTGCTTGAACCCGGGAGGTGGAGGTTGAAGTGAGTCACGATTGTACCACTGCACTCCAGCCTGGGTGACAGAGCAAGACTCCATCTCATAAATAAATAAATAAATAAATAAAGGATTTGACCAAAGTGCCAAGACAATTCAATGAGGAAACAATAGGTTTTTTAATAAATGGTGGAACTAGATATCCATATAAAAAAGGATGACTTTTGACCTCCATTCATACCATACACAAAAAGTAACTAAGTGAATCATATCCCTAAATATAGGTGCTAAAATTATAAAACTCTTTGAAGAAAACACGGAACTAAGTCTGCATAATTTTGGATTAGGCAATGATTTCTTAGAGACAATATCCAAAGCTCAAGCAATAAAAAAAATGATAAACTGAACTTCATCCAAATTAAAAACTTTTGTGTTTCAATGATACCAATAAGGAAGTGCCAAGACAACACACAGAATAGAAGAAAATATTTGCAAATAATACCTGATCAGGAACTTATATCCACAAAGAAGTCATATAACTCAATCATTAAAAGGCAAATAACTCAATTAAAAATGAGCAAAGGATTTAAATAAATATTTATCCAAAGATGTATGAGTGCCCAAGAAGCATTAAAGATGTTCAGCACCATTAGTCACTGGGAAAATGCAAATCAAAACCACAATGAGATATTCACACCCACTAGAGTGTCTATAATAAAAAAGACATACAGCTAAATATTGGTGAGAATGTGTACAGAATGAAATCTTTATGCATTGCTGGTGGGAAAGAAAAACCATTTTGAAGCCATTTTGGAAAACATTCTGACAGTTTCTCAAAATCTTAAACATAGAGTTACCATATAAACCAGAAATTCCAGTTATATATAATGAGAAATGAAAACACATGTCCACACAAAAATTTATACATAAATGCTCACAGAAGCATTATTCAGAATAACCAAAGAGTAGAAACAACACAATTATCCACCCACTAATGTGGCTATTTAAAATATGTCAGATCCATATAATACAATATTATAATGTGATCAAAATGTGCCACATCCAAACAAAAGAATAAAAAGAAATGAAGTAATGATGCATGCTGCAAAATAAATAAACCTCAAAAATATTATTATTACCGAAGGAAGCCAGGCACAAAAAGCCACATATAGTATGATTGTTTTATATGAAACTTCCAGAATAGGGAAATCTGTAGAGACTAGGGTGGATGAGGTAGAGAATAAGGACTGATGCTAGTGGGCAAGGGATTTCCTTTTTGCAGTGATAAAGTGTTCTAAAAATAGGTTATGGTGATGGCTGTACAACTTTGTAAATACACCAAAAATATTTAATTGTATGTTTTAAATGGGTAAATTTTATGGTATGTAGATTATATCTCAATAAAGCTGTGGTTATAAAAAAAGAATGAGGGCAGAATGGAAACATTTTAGAACTTTATGTTTCCAAAAAATTGACCACGCAGAAATTGCTGCCTAAGAAGTTACTGAAGGATATGTTGCATTGAGGCAATGGAATCAACCTAGAAGTATGTAAACCTATAACCTAAATGACTCATAATTCTGGGTCTCTCATATAAGACAGCAACAAAGAGAAGCCCAGGACGGCAGCCATGCAGCAACCTTGTGAAGAACCATTGCTTAAAAGGATCCAGAGGAGAAGAGCTCCCATAGGGATGACTCCAGGGTGAAAAATGTCTTTTGGTTTATGTATTTGGTCTTTGTGAAAAATACTACTTGGAGTTGACTTTTGGAGAGCTAGCAAAGAATTAGAACTGGTAATATTGAAAATCCAACAAACAGAGATATAGTCAATTATTAATTCAAGAAAGACAAAAAGAATCAGCAAAAATGGAAATGTAATCAGAGTAGACGACTAGGCTCTGCAGTGAACAACATGTACACGGTCCTAACGTTATAATTCAATAGTGATATAATTGGTGTCACTGAATTGACCAGTGACAATGCAACAGACCAGCTACATGGCTGAGGTCAGATTGAAATCTGGGTATCCTTGAGATCAATATCTACCAGAACACTATGTTGCCACTGCACTTCACAAGTTTAAAAGTGTATGACATCTGGCTCCACCACTGAGTAAACAAACCAATTATCCCATCAATCTTTGAGAAAAGTCAATTCCAGCTCTGCAACCATCCAGTTTCTGAATGCTTTTGTGTTTTTCTCAACAAACTGACTCCATTGAGTGAGAATGGGTGAGATACCATCTTTTTGAATATTTTAATGCTTTTAAAAATTGTTCCCATTTTTATCAGAACATTTCGCTTTTAAATAGCTTTACTGAGATATAATTCAAATACCTACTTATGTATAATCTCACATTGAGATATACAATTCACCCACTTAAAGGGCAAGTTCAGTGGCTTGTGGAATTACATTATTAATGTTTTTAGTTGTGGGAAAATATGTACATGAAAAATTTGTCATTTTAACCATTTTTAAGTGTATAATTCAGGGACATTAATTACATTCACAATGTTGTACGACCGTCATCACTATGTAATTCCAAAACTTCTTCATCACCCCAAACAGAAACTCTGTACCCATTAAGCCATAACTCCTCCATCTCTCCTCCCACGTCTTTGGATAACCTCGAATCGACTTTCTGTGGTTGAAAATTTGCCTATTTTAGATGTTTCCTAGAAGGACAATCATACATTTGTCATATTGTGGCTTACTGGGCTTAGTATACTATTCATAACATTCATCCATGTTACAGCTTATATCAGAACTTCATTCCTATTTATGGCTGAATAGGATTCCATTGTATGTATATACTACATTTTGTTGGTCCATGCATCTGTTGATGGACATTTGAGTAGTTTTGACCCTTGGGCTATTGTAATTAATGCTTCTATGAACATAGATGTACAGGTATCTGTTCAATCCCTGTTTTCCATTGAGACATCATCTCAAAATACAAAGCCTGGGTTAGATAAAATCAACTAGAGAGCGAATGCTGATAAAAGAACAAAGTTCAGAGGGCTCCTCCAACTCAATGACACAAATACAAGACATTTGTTACAGTTGGGAAAAAAAAAAAACACGGAGCCTAAGAGATACAGTGAGTTATCATCCACTGTCAAAGTGGCGCAGCTTCGGCAAAGTTGATAACATGGACTTTCCCAAATACCCCTTTCCTGCAATTGCTGTGTGGTTGTCCTGGGATGAGTGCTCAGTAGATTGACAATGCTGACCAATGGTGAACTTGGTGCTGTGGCATTAGTAGGGTGTACCCAGATTCTGACGATCGTGAAGCTTTGTGATTTTGTGTTAGTTGAGTCAATTGTAAAACCATTGGTAAGCTCTCATGTCCTTAGTGTATGGCAGGTTAATTTATTTTGGAAGACTTGTAATGTTTCAGATCTGATGCTACCATCACATATATCATAGATCCTACTTGTCTTGTCATTAGTTGGTCCAGGATCAAGATGGTGGCAGACAGAAATAATAGTGATTCAGCTTGATTCTCAGTCTGGCGGTAACATATGCTCAGCCCAGACTTTTCACCATGTTGACTAAACTTTTCATTATAGCACTCCTCTCCTTCCTCAGCTTTCTCTCTTTCCGAAGGCCTTCCTGGCATTCTTTACTTATATCCTTTCATGGAGACATTAATGAAAGACTTGCTATGTCCTGGATACCTAAAAATATTTAAAGTTTTTTACGGAATTGTCACAGCAACCACATGATGTAGATATTTCTTCTTCCTACCATTCCCAGTTTCAGATGAGGAAACTGAAGGTGATGTAGATTACACAGCTGGTAAATGAAAGAACTGGGGCCCAAACACAGGTCTTTGACTCTAAAACTGGTGATGTTTCCACTCTATGATCCTGTTTTTGCCTAATGCCATATAAATGTATTATGCACAAACGTGTAACAAAACTGCTGGGTGGTTGTTGGTGAGAACTAAGTAGGTTTTACTAGAAAAAATGCAGGTGGGGCAGATTAAAAAAATAAAAGGCAGCTGAATTTCTTTAGTAGCAACATCTTTGCCAAAAGGTAGCTGTGAGCAGAGGAAGATGAAAGTTATCTGTGACTGTCTTCACACACCAGCTAATTTGGTTGAATTCACTTTGGCCAAGCAAAAAAGGTAAGTGGCGTAAGTTTTTATCCATATCACCAAACTGAACACATTTGACTGAATTTGTTACTTTCTGGATGGTTGCTTATTCATCGTGAAGTCACAGCCTTTCTAAGTATTGGTGGTGGGTGGTTGAAAGGCACAAGTTATTTAGATTAAGGAAATCCAAGCTCTTCAGGCAAAACTCCTCCTCAAACTAATCATTTTGCTTTTACAATGTATATCCAACTTTCCCTGTTTTTCTCCCCTTGAACTATGACCTTGGCCTCCACCTCTGAATCAGCCAGCCTTTGAGCAGATGTAGTTTTATGGTTTAGGCTGAGAACTCCAGATACAAAAGCTTACACAAGTTTTAAGAATGAGCTGAGATAACCACTAAAGAAAGCTCATGCTCGAGGAGCCACAAAGCCAGGAACAAATCTCCAGGCCATGTAATCACAAGGGGTTTATGCAAACTTCTTAAAAGAGGTTTACACAAATATACATCCAATTTCCTCTTCGGAAAGGCTGTTCCTTTCCAATGAGTCAGTGTTTAACAGAGCTTGGCAAAGTATGAGCCTGTCGGCTGGAAGAAGATGGGGTTTTAAAACTCGGCCTATTCTTTAAAGAGAAAATAACCCTTAAGCTGCATTAACATGGCCTACCACAAGCAGCAGGGATGGGGATTCTGTTATCAAGGCATGCTGTGGGCTGCGTTTCCTTTCCAGGCTGCCGGGGCCTCTGCTTGTCTGCACCTGCCTTGTTATCTGCCTTCTGCAGACCAGACTTGCCTTTGTGTGTGCTGTCTCTCTGAGCATGTATCTGTGAGCAAGGCTAGGCTTTCTGGGCTCTAATTTTGAATGAGATGGAAAACACACTCAGCAAAGCCTCTGCCTCCTGTGTCTCAGTCCTGGGGCAAAGTTCATTTCATGTCCCTATCTCATGTTACACCGTAACATGCTATTTGTAAGTACTGAAACACTGGCCTTTTTAATAAAATTGTTTTATTTGTATTTCTATAAATCTGAAATCAGAATCATTTGTGTTTTAAGATCAAGATTCAAGACTCAACTTTTCCGCTGTATATAAACAGACAAACTGCTGGACAGTCTACCAGCCTGGCCACATGTGTGGGTGTCACATTTCCAATAATCCCAGGTTTGCAGGTTGTGGTATCATGAAGCTTCTATGGCAAGAATTCCCTGTTCTTGCGGACAAGCGAAAGGTAAACTGAAAGTGACGCAGGTAATTCTGTACCGAGATCTCCAGCTGTGAATGATACCATTAAAGGAAACAGAGATAAATCAGAAGTGGCTTATTTGAAACCAGTTCTACAGCTCACATGAAAAAGTTGATAGTGCCTGACTTTCTTTCCTTTCCCAGAAAAGTTTCTTTAAAACAGATCTTCAAAGCATACAAACAAGAGATGAGATTATTTGATTGGAGTCAGATGAAAATATTTGGATTTATTTTATAACACTGTCTTTCCCACATTATTCCCTTTTCCTTTCCCTTGTCGTTTTCCCCAATCCCTTGTTTTTTTCCTGCCTTGCTTCCTCCACAGCCCACCTTTCCCCTCTTGTTCCCAATCTTCCCACACACTTAAGTACCTGGACCCTCCTGGCTGAGGCCTAGTCTCAGGATGCTTGCAAGACCTGGAGTCCCAGGGAGAAGAGATGAGGGACGGGCGCACAGCCTGAGTGAGGCAGCTGATTGCTGACTCTTACTCTAGAGGATTTCTCCCCCCAGAGAGTTTTTTGCAGAGCCATGGGGCATTCCAGTTCCATTAATCATCATTGGCTGCAAGAGCATGAAAAATTTGTGTGGCTCCATGGATGGTGACACTAGAGGATGGAGCTGTGGGAGGGGTGGACAGGTGTCAAAGGCCTGACGGGTACCAACCAGCACATGCAGGTCACTGAGAGCAATTCTGTGGCAGCTTTGTGATAAGCATGTGCCTCTACCAGCTGCTCCAGCCAAGGTTGTAATTCAGTGGCTCATGATATGCTCATGAAAATTTGAAACCATTGAAGAATTTTAATCTAAGAAACCTGTTATTATATAACCCTGTGTATGAGGTATAAGACAATGTAATTTCTGAGCCTGATTCCTGACATAAGCTCCCTTGGTTGCAAGGATATGAAATGAAGGCAATTAAAAAAAAAAAACAACTCCATGTATTTGTTCATTTTTGGCTGGTTGAAGACCGCGCTGTTATCATAAAGGAAGAAAATCATGGCATCAATGCTGCATCAGTTGGGTGTACTCAACGGATACTTGATGATAGTTCTAGTTCTATGTGTTTTAGTTCACTACAAAAATGCAGTAGTCCTGTGGCCTAGTCTGGCAGAAGTCTGCTAAGTGGCTGAAATTGATTTGGTGACCATATGATGTTAAAGCCCCTTGAATATTACAACTGCAGGGACGACCTTTGGCACTACCTTGCCCAGGAAGTGAAACGACTTGTCCAATGACCTCCAGAAAGTAATTGATGGAGAAAGAAGCCACTCATTTGAGCAAGGCAGGAGGACCGGGCCAGTGGTGGGTATTTCAGTAACCCTGAGCACCAACTCAAGTTGCTATCTGACCTCACGCTGTTCCCAATAATCCCCCACTCCAGCCTCGGATGTTCCCTTCCTGCCATCCCCTCCATGGGCCAATGCGGCAGCGGTACCAAGCGGGACATGTGCCTTCTCCTTATATCCTTAGCATAGCTGAAGGAACGCTAGGGAGAAGGTGGATAATGAGGTCTTATTAAAGGCAGGAGAGGTGGGGACACCCTTGCCTCTTTCCTGACTGACTTGAGACATAGCAGTTCTCTGGGAAGTCACCCATCTCACACTAACCCGGCGAGATCGACAGTCAATCTAGACACAAACAAACGGCAGCCCCGGGGTGGATTGAGCGGGCATTTTTAACAATGACGATTTCCACGCAGACAACCAGCCCCTTTCTTCCTCCCTCTTCCCACGCTGATCCTGCGCTCCTCGGCCGCAGATTTCCCTCGCGTCCCACGAGAGGGCGCTGGAGCCCACGTTACCGCGCTCTGTGCTGGGAGGCCGCGTCCAGGGACAGGCGGAAAAACCGTGGCGTGTGTGCGGGAGGACCGCACCAGCCCCGCCAGCTCCAGGCCCAGGTCCTCTGTGTGCGCCCCGAGATGCAGTGACTCCTAGGGCTGCAAGGAAAGACACACACCCCACCCGGGCATCACCTCTGAGAGAGACACTGGCCAGCCTGGAGGGCACCCTGCGGGGAGTGGCTGTGTGAGAGCCCGGCTGCATGAGCCCTGCTGGGGACTCAGGACCTTTCGTCCTGGGGAAAAGAGGATTCCAGGGCCATGGGAGCCCGCCCTGCTTTTCTGAAGGGCTTTGGTTTGGAAGAGGAAATAGGCTGATTTTATTAGATGTGGCTCTAGCAGCAGAACTGGACTTGTATGTAATATGTATCAACAGGGAGATTTCAGCTCCACACGGGAAGAACCTTGCAGATGTGGAAGACCGCATGGGTTAAGCAGTAAGCGGTGGGGTGTGGAGGGAGCCCTGGGCGCAGTCTGGCCTGCCATGACTACCTCCACGCCTTGGAAAAGTCACTTAGCCTCTCTTAGCCTCAGTGCTGAAAAATGGCGATAGTGATGTCTACCTTACAGAGTTTTTGTGGAGATTCAATAATTTGAATAAAGATCTCAGCATAGTGCCTAGCATTTTTTTTATGACAGCTCAATTTAAAAAACATCATAGTTAACCTTGAACTCTGATTCTGTGAAAGGTGCTGTGCCATCTCCCATTCATTATCTCTAAGCCCCCAACAGTCCTAAGGAAAGTGTTCCTACCGTTATTTCACAAAGGAGGCAAGTAGGGTTGAGAGAGGGTGAGAGTTTTGCCCAAGGTCTCAAGGCGATGCAGTGGCGTGGCTGAAATCCTAAACCAGATCTGTCTGCCTTCAGAGCCGCACCTCTGCCAGGGCACCATACTGCCTGCCTGTGTCAATGCGGGGTCTTCACCCAGAGACCCCCCGGGTCTGGGGAGCTGCTGGCGGGTTTATCTATCATATGCAATGACGCAGGGGCACATATGTTGTTCTGGCAAACGCACGGCACATTTTCCAATGTCGGTGGAAGCAGCGGATGAATAATACAGGGAAAGGGATCAACAGAAGGGGCAAGAAGAGGCCAGAGCCGCATCAATTCCCCTGCCCCCAACAGGGGCAGCAGAAGGTGCAGCTGGCGGGGGCCCTGGAGTGGAGCTGCCAGCCCAATCATCTTGCCGCTGGATTTTGCACAGCTTTCCTTCTCCATTCTTTCTCGTTTTTGACACTTGTGATTATTACCAATCCTGGTGGCGCTGACGCACGGGAGTGCAATGGTTACCATGGCATGCTTAATAGCGAGAGCAGATGTTTGGCAGGCTAACTCCATGCATTCTAAATACACAAGGCGAAAGTCGGTGGAGGGCGTAATTGATTTGCTGACTGCAGTGGGAAGCCAGCCCATGCTTGCTCTGGGCCAGGGCGGCTTACCACATACTCTCTTTAACATGGCACACAGTCTCATCATGCACTGACCCTGTGTAGGTCCCCTGGCCTCACATGTTATCAGTTCCCACCTGCTCTCCCCTCTTCCGCTGTGCTTAGCACCTGCAGCCCTCGCAAACAAGCGATGTATGATTCCAGTCTGAACCTTCCCACAAGCTGTTCCCTCTGCCTGGTACTCTGTGTCCTTTTCATTGTGTGGGCAACACCCATGTGCCTCGGTTCTCCGCTTGGACATCACTCTGTCACATGCCTCCATTAAGTCTGAGTTAGAAGGACCAGTCTGTGCCTAACCTTTCATAGAATTTGCTGCTGTGCTGTAATTTCTTGTTTAGTTGTTTATCTCTCCAACAGAATGCAAGTTTCTTGAGTGCAGGAAGCATGATATTTATAAGAGTAATCTTGACTTTAATGAACACGGAACATTACATAAAGCCAGACTCCCATTCTTGACCCTTAGTGTCATATTCCTTGCCAAACCCTTCATAGCTGGTCCTCCCTCCAAACAGGTTTATTATGATCTGCACACGAAGTATACTTTCCTACCCCTGAGCCTCTGTTTGCGCCATTGCCTTATCTAGAAACTTCCTCTTCTTCTCTCATTCAGCTCTATCTTTTCATATCCAGTTCATCTATCAAGATATCTGTCAACTGCCAGATAATGTTATTTGGTATACCCTTACCCAAGCATATGAGGTCACTTCTCAACTATAAACGGCCTCCTTAACACCTCTACGCCCATGGCACACTTGCCCCCACAACATGCTGTTTGCCTCTCTTTCAGGACCCTTGAATTTTCAAGATTCAACCACTGCCTGGTTAGGTATGACTTTGTCCAAGTTAAATGACCCCTCCCAGCTTCAATTCTGCCTTCAGTGAAATGGGGATCATCATACCTCCTCCATGGGGTGGCTGTGTGGATTAACTGAGATACTGAAGAAAAAAACATGTAGCTTAGTGCATGGAACACAGTAAGAACCCATTAAATATTTGTTATGATGAAGTAGCTATTTATATATTTGCCTGATGTTGTCCACGAGATGGCCCTTCTTGGGTTGGATGCCATAATACCTCTGTATCTAGCAGCATGACTCAAGTGCCTGGCTCCTGTTTTATCCAACTGAGCAGGCAGAGGAAACTTACTTCACCCTGATGCTCTCCAGTTTTCTTGTCTATAAACTGGGGATACAAGATAATTGGGAGCATTAAGTATTGGAGTACCTTTTAAATGATAAAGCTCAAAAACAAATTGAACTGACTTAAAAGGACTAATCGAAGAGGAAACGCACAGGGAAGTACATCTAATTTCCACTTCACTTTGAAGATTCTGGGGCTGAGGCTAGTTGGCCATTGATTATTGCCCCATATACAAAAGTAAATTTGTATACATCTTACCCAAGAGTTCCAAACCAAGAAAAGAAAGGGGGCAGAGAAGGGAGAGAAGTATGTATGCATGTGTGTGTATGAGTCTCTCTCTCTCTTTCCCTCTCTCTCTCTCTGTGTGTGTGTGTGTGTGTGTGTGTGTGTATGTAATTTTGGGGTGGAAAGGGAAAAAAAGACATTTTGACTTTGACATTTTCCAACAGTCACAACTAAGAGTAAATAAGCTACCAGTTCTGTCATTGTAACCAAGATATCAAGTTACCAAAGAGGAGTAAAAAGATGGGAACCAAATGATTTAATGTAAGAGTGAACATTTGTGAAGGTCGCAGAGTTGAAACCCACTGGGCTGAAGGTGGTGAGATTGAGAAGTCCCCATCATTTCAGTTATACATACGTATTTGTAGCCTTTCCTTGTGTCTTGATGAAAATCCCATAAGTTTTGAAAACTCTGTTTAAAAAGAAATATAACAGTGGCTTGTATTTCTTGAATTATGAAGTGCATTTCTTTTCTTTTTGATTTTTAAGAGATGGTTTGTCACTATGTTGCCAGGCTGGAGTGCAGTGGCCATTCACAGGCACAATTCCACTACTGATCAGCATGGGAGTTTTGGTGTCCTCTGTTTCCAACCTGCCCTGTTCACCTCTCCTTACACAATCTGGTAATCCCTGGTTTCTCAGAGGTCACCACATTGATGCTGGATTTAGTGTGGGCACCCTGTGAGTATAGCTTACTGCAGCCTGAAACTCCTGGGCTCAAGTAATACTTCAGCCTCAGCCTCCAGAATAGCTGGGACTACAGGCATGTGCCTCCATGCCTGGCTAATTTTGTTTGTTTGTTTTAGAAATGAAGGTCTTGCAATGTGATCCAGGCTGAGTCTCCAACTCCTGGCCTCAAGTAATCTTCCCATCTCAGCCTCCTGAGTAGCTGGGACTTCAGGTACATGCTACCACATGTAAAAATGAATTCCTTATATCACATTTTCAGCAGTTATAATTTGCACCTCTTTTGGGAAGTTGCAGGGAGAAAAACAACCCCTACCACCTATGAAATGTTCCCTTGATGCTCATGTCTATGAATCTCAGATATTTTCTAGCTGATGTGGGCTTGAGCCAGCTGCTTCCCACTCCCTCCCTTCAGTTACAGCCATGTAGAGCTGTGAATAAAGCCTCCTGGTGACTGCTCCTTCATACTTAAATACTTCCCTGCACCTGGCATGAGCAACAGCTTCACATGGCTCTGTGATCTGGAGAGCTGGATTCTGCATACAGATTTGTCAGTAATTTGTGACATTGGAACATCTCACCTCACTGCTGGTCCTTGGGCTTCTCATCTGGAGAATGTCAGGGTTGGACTCCATTGTTTCCTGTCTATTTATGTGATTTTTTTTTGTCTTTAGTTTGTTGATATGGTAAATTACATTGATTGGCTTTAGGATGTTGAATCAGCCTTGCGTTCCCAGGAAAGACCCTACTTGGTATTATGCATCTTACTAATTGTTGGATTTGATTTGCTGCTGTGAAGGATTTGGTGTCTATATTCATGAGGGCTGTTGGTGTGTAGACTTCTTTGCATTGTCTTTGGTTTTGGTATCTGGGTAAAACACGAGTTGATGAGTTGGACTGTGCTTCTTCTTCCTCTTCTATATTATTCTGGAAGGGTTCTTCTATATTCTGGAATTGATGCTATCTCTTCCTTAAACATTTGGTAGAATTTGCCAATAGGCTGCATCCCTTTGAAAGTTTTTCATGTTCTAGGCAGTCCTGGATGACCCATAGTTCTTCCTTGTTGGGGTTACCACCTGCAGAGATCTGTCCTACAGACTCTGACTCAATGATGGATGAATAAAGTATAAGGACACACAGATATTATGCTTTGTCAGTTTAGCTGAGTGATCAGGCAGCTTACAGACTCCCTGGAGAGTGTTGTAAACAGGTGCAACCACCAGCCCCCACCAGCCAGTGAGACTTGCATTTATTTAGTAAAGATTAATTGACAAAGGCTGAGTTAATACCACCAGAGGTTAAAGATTAAAGGACAGGTTCTGATGCCCAAAGCAAACACTATCAGTGGGTAATATTCATGGCTGACCTCCCCTGAGAGGGCCATTTGGCTTAAAGGTTAGTTTTAAGACAATATTGAGTAAACAAGTTATTTAGATAAACTCCCCCACATTTCCTGGTTATTTGCTTTTTTTATTAACTAAATGTAAAAGGAATTTAGGCTGCCATTAGCCGAAACTTTTACTGAAACTATGAAAAAACCCTTAGGCCTTTTAAAAGAGTTTGAGACTATATTTTATGACTTTCTATTATATTTTTCCCTTAATATTTTTGCCACCACCCTGAGTGAATTCCCACGCTTCCTGATGACTGCAAGTCTTTCATGGGGAAAACTTGGAGGGGTGTCCCACCTCAGACACTTTAGAAACTCCCTGTGAATAGGAGTATAGAGGATACCCTTTTCTTTGAACCACACATGAAACACTCCTACTCTCTGATCATTTCTAGTGTTATCTCTTCAATCTCCACAGTTTTCCCAGTGTGACCTTGAGTCCATGGGAGGCATTGAGGTATGGTGACCTTTGGAGTCAGCAAGAGTCGAACCAAAATCCTTGGTTTTGGCGTTTATCAATTGTATGGCTTTGGGACACATTTTCAAATCTGTCACAGCCTCAGTTCCTGCATTATTGCTGGGCATGATGAATTGTAGCTTACAAGGCTATTGGGAGGATGGAATGAGATAACACTCATAAAATGTCTGGTTTAGTAGGTTTTAAATGAATGCTGGCCTTCTTTCTGAGGAAACAGAGACAGTCCACTTTACTCAGGCTATCAGGCTCATCTCAGTAAAAAGCCTGTTTACCCACTTCTGAATCTGGGATACGGTTTTCTGAAGGGAGTCCCATATGCAAAGACAGGATTTGATTTTTTTTTTCCCATCTGTTCAACAAGGCGAATGAGTTTACCTTGAAAACAGCCACATTACAAAGTGATTGGTGGATGGGAACAATTTGTTATAGTGCTCCAACTCCACATCTTTTTTGCAGGTAAGGAGGGTGCCCTCTCAGAGCTCCACAATGTCGCTTCCTATTGGGAAGTGGAGAACAGGCAGCTCTTCCCATTTTAACTAGAGCCTAGAAAGATAGTTCCTTTTGATGAAAAAAAAAGTCATGAGTCAGCTGCCTAGGAAAATGCCTTGCTGATGATATTAGTACATAGAAGCCATTTTATCTCTCTGGGAAGTGCTTTTTCAGGAGGCAAGATTGGCAGAGCAGAAAGGACGGGATAGTAACGAAGTCGGCACTGGGGTGAATGTGCTGTTTCAGTTCTGGGCAGCAGAGGGCGATGTTGCCTCCTAATACTAAAATAAGATTTGACAGGAAGGTGAGCGTGGCAGAGTTTGGGAGAAGAAACTTACCTTCTTATTAGCCATTGTAGAGTTCTACAGTTTACTTAAAAATGCATTTAGTTGGCTTTTTAGCTTTACTAGGAAGAACTAGGACAAAGGATAGTTAGTTACAGTAACAGCTAATACTTTGCATAAAACTTGCTACAAGCTAGGCATTGTTCTATGTGCATTTTAGGTATTCTGACTCACTAAATTCTCACAATAACAGGATGAAGCAGGTACTGATATTACTGTGCCCATTTTGGAGATGAAGAAACAGGCGCAGTGTGGTTAAGTGACTTCCTCAGGGTCACACAGCTAGTAATTGGCAGAGCCAGGATTTGAACTCAGTATGTGTGCTTCCAAAATCTGTACTTTTAAGCGTTAGTAACAACTTGTATTGCATTTTTTGTGCCATTTGATCTTAGACAGTTCTATGAGGTAAGTACATTTCATGACCCCCTTTTTTTTTAAGGAGAGAGAGATAAAGATAGAAATACAGATAGAATAGATAGATAGATAGATAGATAGATAGATAGATAGATAGATGAATAGGTAGAGATAGAATGAATAGGTAGAGACAGAATGAACTTAGCAAACTGTGCACCTGAAGTGGTCTAAAGTCATTTCAATGCTAACATTGTAGGGCTCTATGCCTCATGTAACTGGCCAATAACACATAGAAAGTGTGCCTGATTCTGTGGGGCGAGGGGTCAAGAGATGTGGAGGGTTGGTCTCTGAACTACAGACGTCCTGGGCTATCCTACCTTTCCCCTTCTTTAGCCTCAGCCACTGGATCCGGAAGCATGGGATACAATTATAGCTCCCTCACTTGGTAGCTGTATGGCCTTGACCTTGGGTCTCTCTAATCCATCTGGGGAAGTGTGCTTTTAGGAGGGATAATTGAAAGAAGGAACAGAAGGTTCATTTTAGTGCTGGATAGGAAATGTAGAAGATAAATTCTTGTTCTTCTCAGGTTTACTTTCAGTAAAACCGATTTTGGGGCCATATAATATCAGAGATCTCTTTTAGGGCTGATAATATGAAAGCACAGGTTTGGTATGCCTGAAATCTGTTGTTAAATCTTGATCTGATTGGCAGAGACCTCACTCAACCCAAAGGAATGACTCAAATTCGCAACACCTGCACTATTGACATTTTGGGTTGGAGAATGCCATGTTGTGAGGGGCTGTCCTGGTTATTACAGGACATTTTGAATCATCCGTGGCCTCTACTCACTAGATGTCAGTGGCACAACCTCCTTGAGGTTTGACAAACAGCTGAGATATACCTGATTTTGGGAATCCACACACTGTGGTAGATCAGGAGGACAGGTGCTTTGGGTGGATGATGATGGTGGTGATGATAATAATAAATAATGTCCCCCCCACTGCTGGCTATTATATCCTAGGCTCTATTCTAAGCATCTACATGTATTCTCATTTCCTCTTTATAACTACCAATTTGGCATTGTTAACTTGGTTCTAAAGAAGAAACTGAGATTTAGTAAGTTGATCAAGGTCATACAAAATTCATAAGAAATGAACTGAGACTGCATTCCCAGGCCTTCTGTTGTTGGTGCTCACACACTGCTTTCTTCAAGGTTGTCTATACAGCAAGACTCAACATGGGGGTCACAGGCTTGCATTGGTCCATGGACCATTTGCTTAGTCTGTGATGAAGTAAATCAATTACATCACTAAGTAGACCATTAAGTTCAGCTACTATATTTTGTTGCCAGACTTTCTCAATGCATAGATTTACATTCTGACACAAGCTCCTTATTTTGTTGCAGGCAGGGACACAAATAAAAATCTAATATTTGCATGGAATGTCATCATTGACAAACTGTACTACCCTTGGGAGTCTTACATGCTTCTTAGAGGTGTTCCTTCTAGACATTGTGAGGTCTGGAAGAGGCAACACCATTTGAACTATCCCTTTCCAGTTGTGGAAACCAAGTCCAGACAGTTAAGTGGTTTTCCCTTGCTGTTAACATAATACATTGAGGATCCTAGGCTATGAGTTGGAGTTTCCCAATTCATAGGTCACTGCTTTTTCTGAGATGAGACTCTATCTGTATTCTGATTATCAGTAAGTGGCTCTCTTCCTTTGTCTAGCTCCACATTGTCATAAAGACCTGAAAATGAATTGCTTTTATTTCATGGGATCATCTATTATATTACATGGTTATTGAAAAAAAGCAGAATCACAATTCTTTGGCCAATATACTTTCCATTCTCAAAGCACAATGCTTCTTTGAATCTCTGGTGTTGTGGAATGAGTCTGGGCTTTGAAGCAATCAGCCCTAGCTGTCTTGTTTACAAATTATGTGACCTTTGGCAGGTTTTTAAGTCCCTCTGATCTCTACTTCCTTCATGTGTCAGATAGACATAATCACGTATACCTGCTGGGTTGTTGCAGTTATGAAATTATGTAGGGATGGTGTATATGGTGCCTAGAAGAATGTCAAGCTCATTGTGGGAGCTAAGTCAACATAATACTTCTCTTCTTTCTTCTATCTGTCATTTGCTTTTTAATTCTTTCCCAGATCTTTAAAACTGTCTCATAACATAGTAACTGATAACAGTGGAAACTAATCTTTATCACTAATGCACAATCCATCTGGGAGAAAGCCATTTTTTCTTAAGTCAGGACTAATCAACAGGGCCTCATGACCCAGCTCTGTCCTGCCATGAGCTTGTAGGAACAGATGGAAAATGGGCTGGGCAGATGGAAAAACTCCATTTTCCAACAGGAATTATTTATTTGAGAAGTTGGAACCACTTGGAATGAATATTTTGAATTAAGGGGATGAAATATTGTAAGATTCACAACAGGGCCATGAAATTAACTAATGCATTGTGACTACCAGTGTCACTGTGAGGCAGGGAGTAGGAATAATAATGGGGCTTTTAAAAAATGGTCCAAAAGCATAAATTATTTACTCATGTGTGCCAGTGAATCCCTTGAAACTGTTCTGCTGATGGTATTATCCCTCATGCGCTTCCTAAGCAAGGCCGATCTCACTGCAAGTTCCTTTGTCTTTATGATCAGATTATAACAGAACACGAACATTATAAATTGCACATCTACCATTATAAGACCTGCTCAGTGTTAGACACTGTGTGTAAGGCTGTCTATATGTCATATCCAACCCTTATAATGCTCCTGCAAAGGCCTACTTTACAGATGAAGAGACTGAAATTCAGTATCATTAAATGTTTTGACCAAGTCACACAAGTAGTACGTAACAGGTTTTCCTGCATTCATTTTTGAGTCTCTGCCTGTCTCCTCAAATGATCCCCAAGTAATCAAAACATTCATCTGACCACATCACACTCCTTTGCTGCCTGTTTGGGGTCTTTGAAAGGCATCAGGGGTCTTTAAGATCTGCTCCTATTTTCTCTGGTTTTGCCTCCCTCACTTTCACCTGGCATCTCACGTGTGTAGGTAACCACAGTTTACTGTTCTCAGAACAGAGGGCAAATTCGTGTCTCAGAGGCACTACTATCTTGCTTGTTCTACTAGAAAATTTATCCCTGGCAGCCAAATACCCCACCCCATCCCCATCCTGGCCAAGCTTTTTCTTTCCCAGGACTCTGCTTAATCCTAAATCCTCCAGGAAACCTTCCCTGCCAGCAGCTGCCTTCCTCTTACTGGGTTGAGCCATGCACCCCTCTGCTGTGGCTGAGCACTCCTGTCTTTCCTCACACACAACACTTGCACACCATCGTACTCAACATTGTTGGTATCTGCCTTCTCTAATAGATTGTGATGTTGCCTTTCACATCCATGTGTGCTCAGTACGCAGTACAGCACCGAACACAGTGAAGGGTTTGTGTGTGTTCAACTGACAAGTGGATTGATAAGAATGAAAAATGCTTTGTTCTAACGTGTCCTTGTGGTATGTCTGCAGTACTTGTGATGACCTCACATCAATGAACAGCCAAGCTATCTACATAGGAATAAGTCACAATGCCTCATCAGGATCCCAGAAAAAGCTGAGGAAATCCAGGGTGTTGGCTGATTGGCATTCTCAGGATGAGAGAGATTGAGGTGGAAGAGAGGTAGATAGTAGTGGTCATAAATTTTCTGATCCCCTAAGTACTAGGGAGAAAAGCTATCCACAGATCAATTCCAGGTAAGTGTCAGTATTGGAAGGAAGTCTAGTGGTGTTTGGATAAGAGCATTGCCAGGGAAATCTGGACATATCTTTGGAAATTCACTCAAACTATTCGCTGAGGCCTTATACATAGTAGGTTCTCAGTAAATGCTTATTGAATAAAAAAGAAAGAAGTAGACAGAGCCGAGCTCCTCTTCCTTCCAGAGACAGAGTGGCCCACGGTAACTAGAAGCTCCAGAAAGAAGCTATTCCCAAGCCATTACATGTTCGTCCAGGCAGCCCAAAGTGGTGGTCATCACAGGCCTTGGGGCTGGGAAGATCTGTGATTAAGCAATGGCCAAACCCCTCTTTTGCCAAGCCTCACCCCTTCATTCATAAAGTAGAAAGAATTCCCGCCTCTCAGGGCTGTCACAAGTATTAGATTAGACCACGGAACCTGGCCTATGGCGTGCGTTCAATATTGAGAGTTCCTTTCCTTTGCCTTAGGTTCAGTGAACCTTGGCACAAGTCAGCAGGAAACAAGTCCCAAGCTGCACTGAGTGGGAACAAAGTTTCTTGCACTCTGCCAACCTGGCTCTTGGAACAGGGCAAACCTCCTGCTGGAAGCTGGATGGTAAGGCAGCATGCAGTAGGACTGGTGGGTCTAGCAAATAATGGGCACCAGGAGCTGTGCAAAAGAAAAGCAGGTCTTCACTTCTATCTCCAGTTCCTCCTGTAACTTTAGCAAAGTCATAGCACTTCTCTGAGTCTCTGCATCTGCATCTGCAGATGGTCACCATTCTTCTTGTGTTCCACTCCACCCCGACTGTTCCTGTGTGTTGTTCTGAGGATAGAGGGCACGCTGGGAAATGCCCTAGGTAATGCTGAGGTCACCATGGTTGACCTGGTCAGAGATTCATCCCTCCAGGAGGTAGGAGGAATCATGAGTGGGAGTTTCCAGAGCCTGAGATCCAACTTATACTCTGACTTTTGAAGGAGCACTCTGGAAACTCTCAGTGTGCATTGTACTTTGTTCGATGTATGGCAGAGAAATAGCAGGGGTTTAGTTAGACAGGGCCTTCTGGACCACAAGTCAGCTGGAGAAGATGCTGATGTGGTTACTAGAATGACTCTGGATACAAAAGAGCAGAGACCACAAATTTAGCCCAGGGGTAGTAGTACCTTATCTCTCCCCTTCTGCCATTGGGTTAATGAGGCCAAGACCTGGCAAATTCTCAGATCCTTCACAACACGACTTGAAAGGGACCACTGATCTTTCCCATCGTGAATCGATTTTCATCCGTCATGAGTCCATCTCAGGAAGCAACCAACCTTATAGGGTAGTCTACTTCATTGTTCATCAGTTCTGATTGTTAGTATGTCTTTTCAGATTAATTCAAAGTCAATCTCTCTGTAACTTCTTCCATTCCTACCTCCACTCCTGGCTCCTAAAGAGCAGAATACCTTTCCTGCCCGCTTTTCTTTTCCTTTAATCTCCCTCCCACATGCTGAATTTAAGGGCATGTGGTACCATGGCTGAGTAAGGAGTAGAAAGTGTTGTTAAGTAAGGTCAGCCCTGGTGGGAACAGATGATATGACTTAATTGGGATGGGCTGTTTTTTCAGAGGTTCACACATATGAAGTTAAAAGTGGAAGGTGAAGGTCAGGGTTTGAGATACGGAAAGTTTTATACAGTAGGGGATCTTTGATTTAGTTCTTGCAGGATAAAAAGGAATTTAGAAGTTGAAAGTGAGAGAAAAGGGTATTGCAAGAAGAGAAAGTTGCATGTGCAAAGGCCAAAAGCCAGGAACATGCATAATGTCTTAGAAGCAATGAGTTGTCCATGTGGCTGAAATAAAGATGGGAAAACAGAGGCAGATGAGGCAGGAGGGATGGGCAGCAGTGAGGCAAAGTGTCAATGAGCTGCTTGTTTCTAGCAAGATGTTAGCCAAGCTGCAATTGGTCTTAATGGGTGGGTAATGGCAGCCATGCAATTAGAATACAGTTTTGTATACTAATTTAAAAAATTTATTTAACAATATTTATTTCATATTCTGGATAGGCTAGGTCCTATTTGAGGCCCTGACACTTTGGGAGCACAGGGCCTGGGACATAGAGCATGCTTTAAATGTACTTGCTAAATGAATATGTGTGGTAGGTGACTTAAAAGACTTAAGGTGCTGAAACTTCACCTAGGAAAGCATTTCCTATAGTGTCTTCCATACAGCACTAGTTCTGAGAAGTGCTAAAATGGTATATTTGAAAATAAAAATGACTTTGGTCAAATTAATTTGGAGTAAACAAGAATAATTTGACTTTTTGTTTGGTTTTGTTTTTATTGTGTTAGTCCTTGGGCATTGAGACTTACTGTGGGGGGAGGGATATAGGCTACGGTGTTTCCTAAACTTGATCATTGAACACCTGTCTGGAAAAGCATCACCTGGCTTTAATATTCCAGGGAACACACTCTGAGAAACATCTACAGGCATCTGAAAGTAAATAAAGAAGTAGAATTGTTTTTGTCATGAAGAGCATGGTGGAAGGACAAAGAGTGGATAAGGTCCTGTTGCTTCTTAAACTATCTAGCCATGAAGGAACACGTATTACTTTAGTTCACATTCCACTAGTGAGAACTAGCCAAGAAGCCATGTCTATTTGCGAGAAGGACTGGAAATGAATCCCTGCTTGACAACTACTTTCCACCTTCAACTACCCATTATGAGAGAAGGAGCACAAATTTAGGTGGACAGCTATCTATCTCTGCCAATTTTGCTAAGGAAACAAAGACTTCGTGAGTGGGTTGGAGAGGGAAAGCCAGAAGATTTCAAATGGGCATTTCAAGCTGCAGCGTGTAAAAGGCTCTTGCTGGGAATTATGTTTGTTTTCCCTTTACTTGCCAGAGTGTATCAGTAAGCTTCTGCCATGGTAACAATCTCAAATCCTTAGTGGCTTATTTTTTGTTTATGTTCAAAGGATTATTTTTGTTTACGTGTATATTCATGTTGATGCCTTTGATGCTGACTTCTACTGTGCTCCATGCTGTCTTTACTTTGGGTCCTAGGCTGGTATCACAGGCTTATTGATGAAGAAAAAGAGAACATGGGAGAACCACATAATATCCTTTAAAGCTGCTATTAGGAGTTACCTGTTACTTCTACCAACCTTCACTGACTAAAGTAAGTGATCAGGCTCAACAGAATAGGGTTAATTCTCTCACTGGGTGGCAAGTCGTAAGTCATGGGCCAAGCGTGACCGACCTCAGTGGGGCTGGAAAGTATCATTCTCTGAGCAGAGGAAACAAACTGAACAACAGTTATTTTACAAACTAATAGAATAGACCATACAGGTGACTCAGAGTTATCACCTTTTGGGGTTAGGGCACTGGAAGATCTTATGGAAATGCTCACCAACTTCAGGCAATAGTCACCCCTCAATTGCTGGGAGTCACTCATTATGAAACAGACGATTTACATTTCAGTCATGTGAATGTCAGAGGTCAAATTCCTCTAGTTTGGGGCTCCCTTAGTACTTCTGGAGTCCTATGTTCAATATTCTCTGGAGGGGAGCACCCATGGTGAGGAAAGGATCCCAATCCTGGCTTACCAAGGGAGGGGGAGCATAGTATTTCCAGCCTAGGGAGCTTGTGCGTGTTGTAGGGGGGTGGACAACAGATCATAAAAAAACATCAGGTGGAAAAGAGATAATATGTGGCTTGCATAGGCTCCTCCCTTTCCTGGAAAGGCCATCTCCCTTCACTCACCTGGCATAATCCATTTCAACACTCCAGGCTGAGCCCAAGCCTCTTGTCCCCCAATAAGCTCCCATTGATTCACTCAAGTGGAGACTTGAATGAATTTGTTTATTTATTTATTTATTTATTTATTTATTTATTCCTTCTGTTGGGCACTCATTACTCCCAGGGTACATGTAAGAAAATGCCCATCACCCAAGTGCAGTTATTTACCTCCTTGCTCTCATAGGTGGAATTGCATCCTCGCATGAAAGTTCTGCTGGAGTCCTAACTTCCAGCACCTCAGAATGTGATCTTATTTGGAACTAGTCTTTTCAGAGGTGATCAAGTTAAAATGAGGCCCTTCATCCTTCTGGTGGGCCCTAATTCCATATGACTGGTGTCATACTGAAAAGGGGAAATCTGGACATAGAGAGACACATACTGAAGGAAAATACAATGTGAAGGTGAAGGCAGAGATCAAGGTCACACCTCAACAAGTCAGGGAATACTGAAGACATTAAACCAAAGAAGAGGCATGAAACAAATTCTCCCTTGTGGCCCTCAGAATCAACCCTTCCAGTACTTCGATTTGGGCTTCTAGCCTCCAGAACTACAAAATAATATAGTTTTGTTGTTTAAGCTGCCCAGTTTGCAGTACTTGGTTATGGCGGCCCTAGCAAACTGATACACTTGCCTACACATCTGTTCCCCCAAATCCACCCCCACCAAATCCCTCCCAAATTAAGGCAGTTCTGGAGGACAGAAATAAGGTTTCCTTTTCTTCTTTCTTTTTAATTATTCCTGATGCCTAGAAGGGCCAGGCGCAGATTTAGTCGTTGCTACAATTAATGATCACATTTTGCATTCTCTTTGGCCACAAGGAAGAGAAAAAGGGGACTAGGAGAGGGACTTGTTTTAGAAGAACAAGTTGGAGTTGTCCAGAGAGCAGAAAGCAAAAGATGACAAGTAGCAGGATCCACGTCCCTGATGGCGTCAAAGCATAGGGAGGCTGAAGGAAGCCCTGCTTAGGATGGATTCTATGAGAATGTTGGGAAATAGCTTTGCTGATTGTAATCTTCCAGAGATTGGCCTATTGATCAGTATTTTGGAATCTGGGTGAGTCAGAACTAGGCTAGGTGTCACCCTTGTGTAGCTGTTGAAGATAGTGTGGGAGAGTGGGGTGTGTGTTCTGAGCAAGAGCTTGGTTCAAAGCGCCAGTTTCTCTTTACCAGCTAAGTCTTGATCAGCCTTTGTCAGCGCTCAATCTGCCTGTGAATTTGCCTGGAATACATTCCCAGCAGCACCATCTGTTTGCGATTGTCCTACCATCTGACCATTTACCCTTTGTCAACTTCTTCCTCTGGGCACTCCTATTGCCAGTTGGAATCCACCCATGGAATCCACCCATTGTCCATCCTGGGTAAACTGAGTCTGGACAGAGACAGGACAGGAGAGAAAAGAAGAGGTGGGAGACATTCCAGTGTGCTAGCATTCTTGGCTAAGAGGTGTCTGGGGAGCCCCACTAAGCCTTCACACAGAACCTGGAGAGAGAGCATGTGGCCCAGCCAGAGCCATATTGTGCCCCAGGCAGTCTGATGGCTCCACAAATAATATTGATGCCTTTTGTTTGGAAACTCTTTGTGGAGGTTTCCCGTTTCCCAACAAACCACGCTTAATGCTGGGCCTCCCACAAGCCACTTCGCCTTTTGCACAGTCCCGTGGCCAACTGTGCAGGCAGATGAGGGCCCCTGAATGCTAATGAGAGGAATGGCTGGCATTCCTAAGGCACACCCGACTCTGGGAACCCCGCCTTTGTTGCTAAGGAGCATTGGAACTGTAGCTGAAAAGGCTCTTAGAAGAGAGGGAAGTGAAGAGAGGGAGAGAAGAAAGGAAAGTATTTGTTTTCAGAGCGTCACAGTTCTCTGGCCAGCTCCAAAGCTGTCCAATTTCTGATCCCAATTAGAATATCAAATCCCCTGTTATTGTTTCTCTTAATGATCTTGGGAAATTCCACAGAAGAGTCAGCAAGCACTTAGCAAACTCTTTGGACTGCACCAGCTCTGCAGTTGTGCTTTGGATAGTGTGAACATACCACGCCAGAGTCCTGAAAACCGCCTTTGTTCCAGTTCCCAGAAGGCAGTGATGAAGCTGGAGCATGAGAAGAGGGCAAAAAGCTGTTGGGTTTTCAAAATGTTCCTGTGGGGGCTCCACTCAGCAGATGACTGCCAGGTGCCCACTCGGCGGTGCATCTGAACTCTGCGTTGGACACAAAGACAGGAAGAAGTTGGCCCTGGCTTGCAGTCACCTCCAGACTTGCTGGGAGTGACAGACCACACATGCTAAAGAGAATTGTATGGGTTATTTGCTCTAACTGTGGTCACCACAGCAGTGAGGAGCTTGTAGTTATATAAGACGGGCTTCTGATCCTGGCTCAGTCACTCATAGCTATAAGTCCTTAGGCAAGTACATATACTATCCCAAGCCTCTGTTTTTCCCCTGTACAATAGGCCGGGTAATGCTAACATTGTTGGTTTACTTTGAGGACTAAGTATAGGAGAGAGAATGAGAAACAGGAATGTAGAACACATATTCTGTGCCCTCCAGGACCACACAGTCGGCGAACCATCTGTGGGCTTGGAAGATGTCTGTACCTGGAAAAGGCATTCAACCATTTGGCCAATTGGATGGGGTAAAATGAAATGCTGTATAAGACTAAAATAAGCTAGTTTTCCCTTATGGAGCATGCCTATGTGCCAGGCATAGTGCTAGGCAATTTGCATGTATTATCTCATTTAATATGAATGAGGCTTTTGGGTAAGTAGTGACTTGTGCAGGGTCACATGTCTGGGAAAGAGTCTGCCCAGCTGGTAAGATCTTGCCTTTGTCATTCTGTGCCCTTTCTTAAAGGCTGAGGCTTTTTGGGGAGTTGGGACATACCCAATTGACACAAGCATCTCCAGAGTGCACCGAAGGTTAACGAGGCCACTATCCACAGACACCCACTGAAGAAGGTTTTGCTGGAGGACACTGGTCAAGATTGACACTGGACTTTCCCAATGCAGTGTTTATTAGAAGTTCACAATGACACAACTCTGAGAAAAAAGGGAAAAAAGTAACAGCCTTTCTATAAGTAAACCATGAAGTTCCAGCATACAGATCATTATGATATTCTGAAGCACAATGACTTCCTAGCATTTCTTAGTAATTTTCTATCCACCAACACCCCTCTCCAGTGCTCCTTCATTATAATTCCCACTTTTTCTTGTATTTAGAGTTGAGCCCAATATCTCTCCCCTACTGAAAACTCCATTGCAGTACATCCTATATCTATTGTGATAGTTCTGAATAAAACCTGCCATATGACTTTAACAAGAATCAGAATAAATTTTTCTTTAAGACACACACACACACACACACACACACACCCCTTGGGGTAAAGTAGTGGAGAATCACAGATAGGAGATGATGCAAAAGTAATTGGTACTTGACTCTAGAAGGCAGATACATCTCAAAATTTGTTCTTGCTGTAGTAGTGGCCTGACTTCCCTATGCCATTTCACATAGACCATTGTTTAGTTATTTGGAAACTTCTTGAATGTTCAGCAGCTAAGAGAAAGGACATAAAAAAGGTCTATCTCTACTGCATGCAAGGAACTGTCCAAATGGAATTGCTTTCAGTGTTTATAACAATCCTGCAAACAGATGCGATTGCTTCTGTTTTATAGATGAAGGAACTGAACTCCAGGGGATTAAGCAACTTGTCGAGGCTGCCACCCACTAAGTGCAAGCGCTAGATTTTGGCTGTTTTTGAAGCTTGTTTATTCTTTTTCTACTCTCTGTGGAAATACGGGAGTGGGGGCGAGGTGGTGGAGTGACTGTGGATCTAGATCTGGCAAAAGTTACCCCACTTACAGAAGTATTCATTTAGCTAAGACTATAGGATACAGGTTATGCATAACCTGTGGTCACATGGCTCTGAGGCACTTTTCATGCTGTATTCCTATGTAAATGCAGCCCCTGCATTTGTGTAGCGTGGTGATGCTGAGGCTACTTATCAGAAACTATACTAGATACTTGATATTAAGAATTGGACAAGGTAAAATCGTTGCTGTTCAGGGCCTTATGATTTTGTCTAATAACCCCAACTTCAGATTTAGGGCCTTCTTTTACCCAAACTGCCTCTCCAACCCAATTACTCTCAGAAAAGAAGGGTAAAGTGGGACATTTTCCCTATCATTTGACCTATCCTTCCAAGGAAGCACTAACCTTCTGACAAATATTAACTGGCACGACCCAACAGTTTTCTTATCCTCACATCTCTGAGCCTGTTTCCTCATCTGTGAAACAGAGCTGTGAAACCTGGCTCATTGAATTGTCAGAGATGGACCAAACAAAATACGTCAGGTTCCTCAAACACAACAGTTGCTCAATGCATATTAAGGTTTTTGACCTACTGTTCTAATTTCCCTTACTTGGCATTTTGGTAGGATGAAAAAGCCATGTCTATTTGTTCACTCTTTTGAAACTAAAAGGCAGTTAAAAAGTCCAAGGGTTCTAGAAAGGTCGTCTTCAACAGTCGGCTTCAAGAGTTATTTTTTCTGGGCAACTTAAGGATTATAAAAACCAAAGCAGGTCAGACTAGAAGATCCTTAAAGAGCACTGATTTTAGTGGATCCACATAGTTTTGTTCTTGAGGTCTTGTCCATAAGAGTACATGAAGCACCTCGTTTTATAAAATGGAAAGAAAGGGATGCTCAGAGGGTTTTCTGTCTGATTTTACCCTTGACCTAACTTGTTCATTTTGTCTCGCACACAGTTTGGAAACTCAGCACCCTGGTCACCCAGTGTTAGTGATGGTGCTGGGAGCACATTGTCTCTGAAGCTCCAGGCCAGTGTTCTTCAATGAGCTCATGCTACCTGGATGGTGTGATACGTGTGTAACTGTGTGCTTGTGCTGGGTGGGAGGTGCAAAGTCAGGGGGATGTTAAGAACAGAAGAACTATGGGAACTGGTGGAAAGTTCCACCTGGATTTCCTGCCCAGACAGAGCAGAGGATGTTACCTATTCCCAAAACCCTTTGCCCCAAGGAGTCCTTCCTCAAAACTTCCATCTGGGACTTTGGGAAAATATCACTGGAGACAGTGTAACATTGTTTAGTTTTGTACTGCAGAAAATATTGGACTTGTTCAGAAAACCTCACTTGAAATTGTTCTACAACTGCTTAAGATTAAGATAATGTATTGGTAATACTTTTATTTTTCTTCTAATGTGGAAATCCATCCTAGAATAATGACCAGGAGAAAAGGTGATTTACCTATCCAAAACGATATATACAGGTCTACTAGGTTCTAGGCACTGTGGGGAAGGGGCAACATGTAATGTTTTTTTTTTTTTTTACTCTGTGGAATTGTGGGGTTTGAAATAACATCGTTTGATTAGCAATGCAGAAAAAAATCAAACATGTAATATTAATAATAAGCTTTATTAAAACAGAAGGAGATTCTAAATAGCTGGGTTCTTGCCACATCAGAAGAGAAAACTAGGTTTCCTCTGATCACTTTGAGCTGCTTATGGGCAAGTTTCATAGCCAGAAACCAAGCCCAAATCAAAAGCATCTACAATATCTGCGTTGGCCTCCACTCTGACAATGCCTCCGCCACTGTACTCAGGCTGGGGAGAAACACGTGTCCGGGTAAAAAGGGAGATAAGGGAAACATCTGTTCTCACAATATGGGCTTGTTATCATAGCTCCTTTAAGTACCGCAGTGCTGGCTCCAAGAGCATATTTTCTCCCAAACGGAATCTGCGCAAGGCCTGGTCGATTTTCCGAGGGCTCAGGGACAGGTTGTAAATGAGATTGTAGTTGTGAATGAGGCGTCTGGCTTGTTCCTTCTCCAGAACTCCTGTGATTGGATTGGGTAGGTGGAAGCATTTTTAAAGAGGACGGAGGGAAAACAGAGAAAACTATATATTAGCTTGAATGACTTCCAGGTAAAGACTAAATGCTAATATTCTGCAACTTTAAGCTTCTTAAAAATCAAGTGACATCTTAAAAATATTTGTAGTTGTGGGTATGCATCACAGATTTCAAGAAGAATCTGAGGGTGATTTCAGGGGAGAGAGAACAAGATGGGATCCAGTAAGAGCCACAGATAAATTCTAAAGCAATTTAAACTTTTCTTTGTAGCTATGAAACTTGTAAAGCCAATGGCCAATTTTTGAAACACTGGGCTGTCTAGTAAAAGTAATTGCTAATTGTCCTGATTTCTTTTTATCTTGTTAAAGTCTCCAAACATATTCCAAAATATGGAGGGATTAAACAGCTTATATTTAAAATACATTTCTCTAAACGTATTTATAGATGTTTCTTAGCATCCGCAGGGATTTGGTCCATGATATTCCTCTCCCCAACACTGATACCAACACTCATGGATGCTCAAGCCCCCAACATAAAATAGAGTAGTATTTGCATCTAATCTATACACATTCTCCTGTGTACTTTAAACCATCTCTGGATTACATGTAATACCTAATACAATGCAAATGATATGTAAATAGTTGTTATATTGTGTTTTAAAATTTGTATTATTTTTGTTGTCACATTATTGTATTTTATTTCTATTTTTTCAAATGTTTTTTATATATGGTAGGTTGAATCTGCAGATGCAGAATGCAAAGATGCAGAGGATTGACTGCCTTGTGACTCCCTCCAGCTTGCTGTGCAATCACAAGGAAAGCATCTAACTTCTCTCTTTTTTTTTTTTTCAGACAGTCTCACTCTGTCACCAGGCGCCAGGCTGGAGTGCAGTGGTGGGACCTCGGCTCGCTGCAACCTCCGCCTCCCGGGTTCGAGCAATTCTCCTGCCTCAGCCTCCTGAGTAGCTGGGATTACAGGCACACGCGACCACGCTCAGCTATTTTTTTTGTATTTTTAGTAGAGACGGGGTTTCACCATGTTGGCCAGGATGGTCTTGATCTCTTGACCTCGTCATCCACCCGCCTCAGCCTTCCAAAGTGCTGGGATTACAGGCAGGAGCCACGACACCCGGCCAGCATCTAACTTCTCATAGCTCAGAGTTTGAATCTGCATAATAGAGGTGGTAACGTGTATGATTGCAAGATATGCTCTGGTACCTACACATTATATACACCAACACCAATGTCAGTGTGCTTTCCACGTTAAGATCGAGTGGGTCGATTTTGATGGTTGTTGGGAGGAGCTGCAATGTGGATCATGGTATCACTGAAGATCAATAAGTCATATACAAGCCCCTAATTGGGAGTTTCTGTGTGTCAGATATGGTGTTTGGTAATATAGGGGATTTAAAGAATTGTTATGCTACCTCTGGAAGTTCTCTGACCCACGGAAGAGAGAAGTTTTGCAGAAAATTAACCATAATAATAATGATAATAACCAATATTTAAATATAAAATTTACTATGTCCCAGGAACTGCTCCAAGCATTTCACCAATGTTAACTAATCGAATCCTTACAAGAACCCGTTTCATAGAGGGAGAAACTAAAGCTGAGAGACTGCAAGTCTCTTGATTGCCTAAGGTTAACCACTACAGTACATTATGAAATGACGGGGAGGAGATTGCTTCAAGTAGGGGTCATTTATTTATTTATTTATTTTTTGAGACAAGGTCTTACTCTGTTGCCCAGGCCAGAGAGTAGAGGCACAATCATGGCTCACTGTAGCCTCGATCTCCTGGGCTCAAGTGTTCCTCCCACCTAACCATCATGAGTAGCTGGGTTCCCAGGTATGTGCCACCACTCTAAGCTAACGTTTTTATTTTTTGTAGAGATGAAGTTTCACTATGTTGCCCAGACTGGTCTTGAACTCCTGAGCTCAAGCAATCCTCCCACCTAGGCCTCAAAGTGCTGAGATTATAGGCATGTGCCACTGTCCCTGACCTCCTTTACTCTCCTTTATGTGTGCACAACTGTAAGAGTGATACTGAAATTCTCTCTTAAAGAATCCAGAGGCAGTGACTTGTCACTTTGCAGAAAGCCACTACTAGTCCATTAGAGTTGGGCAGTGGTAGGTACCTATCATCTCAGGTTAAGATATAAAATATTACTCGTTTTTAAATGTGCAAGCACTATTGAGCATGGTGCCACCCTCTCCACTATTGTCTAATGGTTATTCTTAACCGTAGGCCACAACAGGTGGGGTCCTAAGCTATTCTGTTCTATTCCAGTATGACCATTTTCTATTCTGTTCTGGTTTGTCCATTGCCTATTTATTTTATGCCTCTCTCATCAAAACAGTGGTCCTTTTATTTATGTAAACTTCATTCTTTAAGTTGGCCAATTGCATCTTCGAAGTTCTCTGGTTAGGATGGCTGTTCTCAGTCCTGTCTAGGTTTGCTTCCTCTGGCCATTTCCTCATACCCTGCCTCTGGAAATACAAGGCATGGATTTGGAATAAGTTTATGACTGTAAGACCTTGGGGAGATTACTTTAACTTTTGAGCCTCAGTTTCCTCAGCTTTACAATAGAGATAATTAGCCAGGTACAGTGATGTGTACACATATCTCCAGCTATTCAGTAGGCTGAGATGGGAGAATCTCTTGAGCCTAGGAGTTCAAGCCTATAGTGTGTTATAATCACATCTGTGAATAGCCACTGCACTGTAGCCTGGGTAACACAGTAACACCTTGCCTAACAAGCAAGAAAGTGGCCAGGTGTGGTGGCTCATCTGTAATCCCAGCACTTTGGGAGGTCAAGGATGCGAAGATTACTTGAGGCCAGGAGTTCAAGACCAGCCTGTATAACAAAGCAAGACTCCCATATCTATCAAAGAAAAAAAAAGAAATGAAAAAAGAAAAAGAAAAATTAGCTGGATGTGGTGGCATGCGTCAACTAAGGTGGGAGGATCATTTGAGCCTGGGAGGTTGATGCTGCAGTGAGTCATGATCATGCCACTGCATTCCAGATCAGGCAACAAAGTGAGGCTCCTGTCTCAAATAAATAAGTAAATAAATGTCAAAAGAATAAAAAAAGAGGTAAAGAAAGAGGAAAGAGAAAATAGGGGTAAATTCTGTGAAAATCAATAAAATATTAAGTTCATACAGTATCCAGTACTAGTAAGCACTCAATAATGTGGTAATTGTAATAATTATATCATCAATATTATTTAAAAATATATAAACATTACATATAATTATTATTACCATTTACATCATTTAGTTTATATTTTAATTAAAAATTAATAGTTATGTTAAAAATACATCTAGGAATCACAGTGGTATTTTCTATCTTCTAAGCTTGATAGAAGATTCCTAGAGTCAAGCAAAAAGTCCAAAAGAATGAAATTTGTAACCGTCTAATTTACTCTGTCATTAGGGGATGCCCAGAACAGCTGCATAAAATAGCCCTTACAATCCATCTTAGTGTTGGAAAGCCTGTCTTTTCCAACCAGAACCAAAACGAAAGAAATAATAAGAATGCTTTTTTTCTTTTTTTTTTTTTCTTTGAGATGGAGCCTGGCTCTGTCACCCAGGCTGAAATACAGTGGCGTGATCTCGACTCACTGCAACTTCCGTCTCCCAGGTCTCCCAGGTTCAAGTGATGTTCTTGCCTCAGCCTCCCAAGTAGCTGGTACTACAGGCGTCCACCACCATGCCTGGCTCATTTTTGTATTTTCAGTAGAGAAGGGGTTTCACCATGTTGGCCAGGCTGGTCTTGAACTCCTGACCTCAGTCTATCCACCCGCCTCAGCCTCCCAAAGTGCTGGGATTGCAGGCACAAGCCACCACACCCAACCATAAGAACCTTTTTAAAATCCACTTCACTGTACGGTTTACAAATAACTTTCAGTCTCTTGTCTCATTTGATCCTTTCTTAAAGCTGGGAATTATGTTTCATTATTATCAGTATTATTTTATAGATGAAGAAACAGGCTCAGAGAATGTAAGTGACTGGCTTTTACGGATCAACCACTGGTGGCATCTGGATTTGAATCTAAATCTTCTGATTAGAAAAACAAGCAAAATCTTGTGCTCTTTCTAGTATGTCATAGGACTTGGTGTAGCAGGGATTCACAAAGTGCTGGGCTTGAGTTATGGCTCACCATCCTACTGGCTATTATTGTACCACTTTGAGCTTGGCTTTCTCCTCTGTAAATAAGGATACTAATCCTTCAGCATGTTGTTGATGTGAGGATTTAGTGATGTAGTGTATGTAAAGTCCAGACTCATGCAGAGGGATTTCTTTAAGGCTCTCATTGCATTCTTCCTCCTTGAACTCTAAAACATTTTCTATCTAGCCTTTAGTTCAGTGGAAAAATTCCAAATGCAACATTCACCCAGACATTTATCTCAACCAATCTTTTTTTCTTTAGAAAACATGGCCAGTTATTCATAGTCATTCCTTATCCCTTCTCCTCAAGGCTATTTTGTTGACAACCCCCATTAGAGAATAAGCACAGTAGGTTCCCAGAAACAGTGATGTGATGATGGATGGCCTGTCCTCATCCTGGATGAAGAACATGCTGGCCTACATATTTCTTTGCACATAATAAAGAACAGTGATTCATCCATGGGCAAAGCAGGTATCATCTGCTCAGCATCTAGAATGGGGCTACGGTGGTCTGCTAAGTACTGTGGGTTAATAAACTAACAAAGTGACCTCAGTTAATCCTCTTTCCTCATTAAAGAGTTGTAGATTTTCCCAGATCTGGCTGACACATTCCTTGGCTGTTGAGGAACTAATGAATTTCATGGAAACAGAGAAAACAGGCGTAAATAGTGAAGAGGCCATGAGAAAGGCATTTCAAATCTGTCGGAATCTGCTTCCAAAGTCAACAAACTCCGTTTTTCCTCAGAACAGTTCAGAAGTATGAGAAAGCTCCCAGCCTTTGGAGAGTCTCTTAGCAACGAAGTTTATGATCCATCATCCATTGTCACAACTAAGCATTTGTTTCTTTAGAAGTGTCTTTTTCAAAAAAAATTGTTTTGTTATTGCTTGTAACCTCATCACCACTCTCATAGCACTGGTATGAATACCTAGACTCAGGGTTATTTCAACAACCTTTTTATCTCCTTCTCTCCAGTACCTTCCCTAAATCATCCATCTTAGTTTACATTATGCCCTCCTCTGCATGTATCTCTGGATATTAGGTAGAGAATGAAGGCTCATCCTATCTCTCAGGGTTCATAATAGGTTCTTCACTTTACTGTACATCCAGTGTGCACCTCCAGTCCTGTCTTCCTACTCTCTTCTCCATCATACACATTCCACCTTTTAACTTTTGCAGAAGACGACTTCAAACTCAGAATGACCTTTCTGACTATCCAAAGCCTACGTCATCTGAAGCCTCAGCTCAAGTTCTTTCTCTCCCGTGGAGCCCTCTCTGGGTCCCCGCCTCACATTGGATGGTAAGCTTCCTTTCAGACCTTCGCTTTCCTTTTGACTTTTGAACTCTCATTTGTGCCTTCATTTGTCTCACTCTTGGACTCAAGTGATCTTCTCACCTCAGCCTCCCAAAGTGCTGGGATTACAGGCGTGAGCCACCATGCCTAGCCATGTGCTTTCATTTGTAATACTTAATGTTGTATTTTAATTTTGTTTGTTTGTTTACTGGCATTGAGCTACTGCCAGTCTCTGTGCCATACCTAAAGGTAAGCTCCTTGAGGCCAAAGACCATGTCTCACCCTTTTCGGTTTTCCTCTTGGTTCAGCCTCTAACACGGTGTTGGTTCATAAAAGATTTTTAATAAATAACTTTATAATTCAACCAGATGAGCCTTTCAGTTAAAATTTTCAAGTTTTATTTTTCTTAGGTATAATTATTAAAAGTCATTGGATTTGGTATGGCAATTATATTTCCTGTGGTCTAGAATTTAGTTGCCTTGGAAATTCAAAGCAAAACAAAAACACACAAAGAGAATGAAAAGACAGACATTGCTATTGCCATCTGATTACTTCTAGATGGTACCAATGCATACACCAACTCTTCATGAACCATGCTACATAAGTAAATATGACAGTTTGGGACCATGTGCTTTTCTATCTGCTCCCTCTTTTCACAGGTTTCTGACCTGGTTCTAGACTTCCTTCTTTCTCTCCTTTCCACTTTCCCTTATTTCACTTTCTCTTTCATTCTGCACATAGTCATCAAGGATCCTTCTGAGGTACAACTTTATCACACCACTCCTCTGCTTAGAAACTCTTGGTACTCTCATTATCTTTGAATTGACTCCAAATTCCTTAGTCTGGCATTGAAAATCTTTCAATATCTGGCCCCATTCTATTTCCATCTTTATCATTTAATATTATTTTTAATAGTCCCATATTGAGCACCTTGCACTGAGCTTCACACACAGCATTTGCACCTTTGCCAGAAAAGGCTACTTCATTCCTTTGTGACCAAACTGCATTTTAAGTTTAATGATCGATTTAACATTAACAGAGCCTTCCCTGATGACCCCGCCAGAAGAAATTCACCTTTCTCTGAATGCCCACATAGCATACTCTAAAACATTTATCACCATCTATTTTGAATTTGGTTATTTATGCACATTGGCTCATGTATTTGTTTCCTAAAATAAAAACACTATGCAAGGTGCCAGGGATAAAAAAGGAATATAGTAGACTGGTGAGATAGTAGTAAGTCCCTAAATAAAAACATACAATATGTCGCAAATGATGATGAATGTTAAAGAATCCTAAGAGGCCATAGGAAAGTTGGCCTAGATCTGCCTGGGAGTCTCAGAGGAATCATGTTTGAATTCAAACATAAAAGATGTTAAGGCATTGATTAGCCAGAGGACAAGATGGGGAGTTGGCCGGGGGTGGGGTAGGTAGAGGGGGAACAAACAGCTCAGATGAAAGGCTGGGAGTTAGAAATGGCACAGGCATGTGTGAGACAAGGCCTGCTTGAGGCAAGGTAAGTTATTCATTATGACTGGGCAGGACATGCTGAGAGACTATCAATAGTCGGAGAAGAGATTGGCCAGGTGGATAGGGACCAGACAGCCTTGGTAAGGAGTTTGGAGTTCATTCTCTTAGCAGTGTGGTGTCTCTGAAGTATTTTAATCAGGGGAATTATAAAATTGGATTGCGAGTTTACTTTTTGGCAGTAGGGTGCAGAAGGCACTGGGAACACAAAGAAATTATAATCAACCTGATATTGAATTCAGGTCTGATTCATCTTCATATTTCCCGATGTGCTCAGCACAGTGCAGGGCACATGGTTTGTATACTCAGTGTATCATTTGTTCAAGAGGTGAAAGAAAATGAGGTGCCTGCTTTTAGACTAGAATACAATTAGAAAGCTATGCCAGCTTTAAAATTCATACTTCACCTGTGTTACTCAGGTCACACAGGTAGAGGGCGTTTTCCAGCTTCCTGAACCTGTCTATCCATGTTTCACATTCTTCGACCTCGTTCTTCACCAAGGGCTGGGAGACTGGCCTGATCTTTAAAGGGTTCCGAGGATCTTTGGGGGGTGAAGTTTCGGCAGGAGAGCTTTCTGGCTGCAGCTCCTCTTCTGGAGTTTTCTACCAAAACAACACAAGCATTGGCAACACGTTCACCACCCAGAGCTTCTCCAGTCTTTTGGCCAAAGATGAGGCCACACAACTAGCAAGATTTATTGCAAGGTTTGACTTTGGAAAGCTAAGAGGATGAGCTTCAAATCTTCAGTGCCATAAGATCATATCTGCCAAATCTTACTGGATACAAACATGTTAAGTGTGTGTGTTTAAAGATAAGGGTGACATCATGATTTTTATTCAGTTTTCATTTTTGACTTGCATGAAGCAAAGAACTTTGTAACTGCCTGAAACTTTTCATGGTGTTCTACTCCGTTTTGTACTAGTGGAGTCTGCAGGGGGTGGACTTCAGACAGTGCTCATACTTCTTGTTAGAAATACCTCTGGGTCGTGAGTTTGAAGTTTTTGACAAAAGACGATTGGAACAATAGTGATATTATCTTAGGCTTGTGGATCTATTTTAAAGGATGTTAAAGCACTCTTAGTCTGCCAGTCCTGTTCATTTAGCAAAGGAAGCTGGGGCCCAGAAAGTACAAGCGGTTTACTAAGGTCACACACATCTTATAGTAGACTCAAGACAAGAAGCAGGGCATAAGGCTAGCTCACCTTAGTGTCTTATTCTCATGGCCAGTATAAAATAGAGGTGTTTTATAATTTAATAGACATGTCAGCAGTGCCATGTAAGGCATCCTGACATTTACCATGTGCAGCAAGTGGACATCTATTATTTGATCTGCCCAGCCCACCTTTTGCAGAAATTGCCCTTTCTGCTGATCTACATGACTGTAGAAAGAACTGCCATGTTCTATCTGCATAGTTTAGGACTGGGCATCTAATGCAAAATGAGCCAATAAACCCATTTTCCAGGAAGTTTGGTATTATTTGTGAGAGAAAAATGGAGGCGATTCTGTGTGAGATACTGGAACTCTAGCAGGCTTTCCATTTTGTGTGCTGCAAATGACAAAAAGCTGGTATGTGGAGAAAGACAAGAGAATATGAAGCTGACAACAGACAGAAGAAAAAAAGATATAGGAAGTCTTGGTGTTAGAATCTCTGGTTTTAGTTCATTATTGCATTTCTGTCCTTTTGGAACATAATATGCTTCTCTATTATTCCAATAAATTAAGCTAGTACAGTTGGTTTTGTTCATTGCAATCTAAATATTCTTAACTAATTCACCATAAAATTATGCCTCTAACTTTTGTATACCATCTGTGTTCCCCCAACTTTCAAATGTCTGAATTTTTCCAATTTTGTACCTTTGTCTCAAACTTCTCACATATAAGCTGTGAGAATCCCAGAGCCTTAAAGAATCGTAAGTGCAATAAGATGCCAAGTTCTGAGCTGGTTAACAAACATGGATTAAGCTGCTGCTGGGGAATGTAAAGAATTCTTTTGTTTGAGATCATGGATTGCTATATGAAATTGTACTCACATGGATGACAAATAACTAGTATGTTTTAAGGAATTCCTATAAAAAGAATTCTACTTTGATAGAATCAATTTTGGGAAAAGCAGAAAGTTTTTATACGGTAAATTAGAATAGTGATTCTTATACTTTGTTTAAAGCATTGGACTACTTTAGAAATCAGATGAAAGCTTTAGGAAATCTGACCAGACTAATGCACATTTGCATACATTTTGATGGATGATTTTAGAGAGATCACAGGTACCCTTGGATCTGAGAAATTAATTTTAAGTAGTTTTATATTTCTTTAGATAGTTCAACAGTCTCTCTTTGATCACTGAAGACAAGGGAAAGGGGAGATTTGTAGGGGCCTGAATCAGGCTCAAGCAAGTAACTAACAAAGTAACTAACAAACCCTATACTGTTTTGGTCCCACTGTATCGGGATGAAGTTCACATTCCTTGCTTGACACGCAAAAAAATTTATATTCTAGTTCTTGCTTATCTCCCTAGCTTATCTTCTTTTAGTCCTATATATGTGTATAGGACTAAAATATATATATATATATCTTCTTCTTTGGCCAGCAAAACCTGAAAAATTGAAGCTGTTTTATACTTTTTTGCCTTTATAATGTGGTTACTTATGTTCTAAAAGCCCTTCTTGCCTTGATTGTTTGGGTTCTTACTCATTCTTCAAGACTCAGCTAATTGTTTACTTCCTATGGGAAGCTTTCCCCAACAACCCCAGGAAGGGCAAGAGGCAATTCCTTGTAGCCCCTCAATCCATCACAGCATTCCTACTGGATGTTGTCTATGTCTATTTCAGTATCACCTCCACTAGAGATTCAGAGGCTGGGCCTGTGAGATAGTTTTTAAGATATCCTTGAGGTATGGCTAGTGGTTGGCACACATTAGGTTGTCAAGACATGTTTAGTAAGTGAATAAGTGAATGAATGAGTGATTTTCTCAGGGACAATAGAAAACTTGCTTTACCAACCCCCTGCTTCAGTTTCCCTTTCTAAAAAGTGGGGCAATCAATTCTGTTTGTACAGGAATGTGAGAAGAATCAATTATCACAGAGATGCAATAAATTCCTTAAACAAGAGGCAAAATAAAAGAGCAAATATATTTTTTATAATCTTATTCACAACAGACTTAACACTCAAGGAGAAAAGCATTTGCTGTTGTTTCTTGCATGGCAAGAGGCTTGCCAAAATGGGTACTATTTTCTAAAATATTTCAACGTGTGAAGTGCATGAAGAGGCCTCCCGTCATTTTAAGATGAATTATGTTCTAATCCGGGCATTTAAAAAACAACAACAGAAAAACTCAGCCTGTTTTTAAATTCTGTCTACAATGTCTCCTGGCGAAATGCTGGGAATATTAAAATGGGGTTTAACTGCTTGCCAGATTTTTTTTCTTTCTTTCTTCTTTTTAATCAGAGAGGCTATTACATTTTAAAATGTGATGTCTGGGGAAAAGGTCACCCCCAGTTTCTGGAAGTTGGAATTATGATGTTAAAATCAAGCTCGTAACCACTCTTTATTTTAATGGCAGTTTGTGAATTGGTCACAAGCTTTGGAAGGACATCCAGACATGTGGTACAAGCCCAATTTCTTGGGGCAGTTGGCAAGCCCATCGCCAAGTGATGGTAATAGGTTTCTGCAAACCAGCGAGGACGGAAGCTAACCCATACTCACGGAGTTATGTTTTTCTCCCTTCTTTGCCCAGGGAGAATCTTGAAGTCAAAGGCAGTCTGACATCAAGGGTTTGGGAGAAAACCAAAACCCACAGGAGAGGGCCCTGTCCAGCATCAGAGAAAAGGCCAAGTATCCATGAAAACCTTCCCCCAAACTCTATATACCCAGGTGCATACCATATGTTCAGTTTTGCTTTGAGACAACTCAGGGACTTCAGGCTCCACTGGAGAGGCAGGGGCTTTCTTTTCATTCTTCCCTGAACAAGAATGAAAAAAAAAAAAAGGGAAGGGTTGAGCCTGGTCTCTTCATTTAACACACACATATACACCAGTCAACAGCAACAACAAAAACGGAGGCTTTGCTCTGTGGTTGGCACTGTGTTATGTAATGGGAACACACTGATGAGTGAGAAAAACCTGGTTCCCACCCTGGTGGACCTCAGATTTGGAAGTAGATGGCAAACAATGGCTCTAAATTATTATTTAGTTACAAGTTACTATAAATAAAAGAAAACTATGAGAAAACATGAACGTATTTAAGCTTATTTGGGGGCAGGGGTAACAGTGGTGGGGGTTTCGGAGGAAGTGACACAAATTTGCAAACTGAAGGATTGGTTTTAGTTGTGTTCGTGGCGCTTATCACTATTGAACAGGAGTTATTATCCAGGCAAAGGTGATGGTGGTGACGCACACAGAGCAGAGAATTTCAGAACAGCAGAGACAACAGCCTGCAGCAAGGCCCTGACTAAGAAAGGCTTTTATAACTTAGGGAGTTGAAGGGATCTCTTCCTGTTGTTCTGCCTCTTAAGAACCTCTGCCCCTCCTTTTATACACATGTGCGCCCAAAGGACCAGGCACAAGCTTCCTCATCTTCCTTCCTTCTCCTTTCAATAGTCAGTGGTACAGCATGGGAAGAGGTTGAACAGCCTCATCCATAATCCAGTGGATTCTGTTTTCCAGGTATTACTTGCTGCAGGTTGCTGCCTTCATGAATAGAAGAGATTTCCATGGGATGCAGGAAAAAAATGGACATTAAGACCTGTGGAAATCCTCTAAGCCTTACTGCAGGTATCCTTCATTGATCACTCAGTACCTTCCATCTGACGTGGTGACTTATGTATTTTGCAGGTCTGTGTGATGACCGTACAGAACAGATTTTGGGGAGCCTCAGCTTCATTATTCAGTGCGTAATTCAGATATGCCATTAACAAATACATATTATTTCTAAATTGAGCCTCACTACTTTTAGTAAAAATGATTTAATCAATACATTTTAAACAAAGGAGGCAGTGTACCATAGTGGTTGAGAGTATAAGCTCTGGAGCTAGATGCCTTGGCATTGATTCCTGGCTTCTTTCTTTGTTAGTTGCATGATCTTGAGCAAATTACTTGTCCTCTCTGTGCCTCAGTTTCCTCTTCTGTATCAAGGGGATAATGACACCTATAGGCTATTGTGAGGGTAAAATGGACTAGAAAGTGTAAAGCAAGTACCTGAAACATAGCAAGTGCTCAGTAAATGTTAACTAATAGTGTTATCTAGGTAAGGATATTTTTATTATACATAAATTCACTTATCAATTTTAAAGCCTTTAGTTAGATGGGCTTTTAGCATCACACTTATGAATCACTATGAAAGTTCTCCCTCAATTTTTTGATGAAGAAGACATGTGATTTCATAATCTTTGAAACCCCAGCACCCCTCATTAGAATTAAATACTAAATGAATGCATGGTGAATAAATGAATGATCATGGGTCCTAATATGCAGTTTGAAAAATAAAGTCACTAGATATATAGTGTCGTTTCTCTAATTCCTTTTCCAGTCCTGGGAAGGGAGTGATTTTTCTCTGTATTTCTTTACCCTCTAATGTCTACCCCAGATGCTATATAGAGCAAACCGTAATAGTGGCTAAAAGAAGAGTATCATGACATCCAGTTAGAGCAGCCCCTTCAAGGCAGATCTTATTTGATCTGTTGAACATTTAAGTTGTCATGAGAACCCATCCTCACCTAGTAGCATTGGCTACTGCTTAGTTTAACCAATATGTGAAAGAAAAGCTTTCTGTTTAATATGGGGGATAAAAGGTTCAAAAGACTCTGAATCATACAGCTCTCCAGTGAAAGGGATTCTGGAAGCAGTATGTGGTGTAAGGGGAGGAGGATGAACAGACAGACCTAACGTCTAACCCTGATTCTTCTCTTTACCAGTTTCAAGCTTTTGGATCCTAATTCTTTAATTTGTGAAATTACAGAAATTTGCAATAATATTGTGGAGATTAACAAAAACCCTAGGTAAAATGCCTAACACAGGGCAGATGCTCAATACAAGCTATTATTATCTATTGTTGTGTTGTTATTATTACGTGCCCTTAAGCAAATTGAGCTTCCCTGGAGAAGAGAAACTAACATGAATTATGATGTGCCAAATATTTTTTGGGACACTGTTCAATGCATCATTCTTTTAAAAATAAGATCTAGAACCTAGACTTTGTCCTCATCCAGTTCTTCTCTGCTGTCTGCACTTCTAAAACTTCCATTAGGAAAAAATACATACTAGCCTACTTGGTCTCTTTTAAGATTCCCTTTCTCCTTCCTAATACCTAACAGCATATAATGGCTTGCACATGTAAACGTTGTTTGAAAAACCTGAGGCAGAGCTATTTTTTTCTTTCTAACACAGCAAGAAGGATAAATAATAACCATCTGTCTAGTCTGCCAGTTGAAGATTTGTACCAGAGGAAATAAGCCAAGCCAGCTTCTAGAGATTTCCAGGTGTAGGAAGGGCCAGGCTTTACAGGGTTGCCAGGGGTTCTGATAGTCACATAGCCAGAGTTCCTGTCTGCCCTCACTAATGACTTGAAATCGGTAGTCTTTAGCACTGGCTGCATGTTAGACCCACCTGCGCAGCTTTGAAAAGTACCAGTGCTCAGGCATCACACCAGACCAACTAAGTCAGAATCTCAGGAGGTGAGAACCCAGCTCAGTACTTTTTACCCTCCCTATGTGATTCTAAACTAAAACCAGGGTAGAGAACAACTGATTTTAATAAAAGCTTCTGGCTTCAGTGGACCTACTCAATAAAGCTTTTGTGAGAAGGAAATTCATATATGTCAAATATCTATAAATGGCAGACATTTCCATATATTATAAAGAATTAACCCTGTGAGGTGAAAATCCCCATTTGACGGAAGAGGAAACTGAGGCAATGAACGTGTTAGTTCCCTCCTTAAGATGACAGAGGCAGGGTTATGTCTGTGACTCGAACTAATTCATTCATGTAACAAACATTTAAGTGCTTACTATATGGTAGGCACTATAAGACAGAATCTTTCCTTCATGGAGTGTGCATTCTAGTGGTAAGAACAAAGAGATGCATCAAAGAATGTCAGGTAGTGATAAGTGCTATAGACACAACCAAAACCAATGATTGGGGTGTGGAAAGTAATGACAGTTGCCATTGTAGGTAGGGAATTTACCAATGACTTCTTTAAAGAAGTGACATTTAAATAAAATCCTGAACAGAGGAGAAACAAGGGAGCAAGCTGTGAAAATCTATGGGTAAAGATCACTGGAGGAAAATGTTACAGCAAAGGCAAAGGCCATGAGGCAGGAGTGATTGGTGCATCAAGCAAAAACTGAGAGCAGAGCCTGGGTGAGGCAGAATGAAAAAGGAAGAGAAGTGGGTGAAGTGTTCACAGGGCTAAAAAGCCCTATGGGTCATGCCACGTGACTGAAGCTGATTTGTGTGTGTTTGCGTGAGTGTGTGTGCTTCTCAGCATTCATTTTTCTTTTCCTCTGGTGATTCTCTCCTTCATTATCCCCTTCTGAAGATAGCAACCATGTTTTGATTTGTGGTGACTACTCCTACTCCACTCCAGTGCACTGTGGTTTGGTTGGACTGACTCCCCACTTGCAAGTCCAGGCTTGATCTCTGATTAGTTTAAGCCTATCATGATATCCCAATCACAGTGTTGGTTCAACGATGGACGTAAAACTCAATCTAAGCCTCTATATGAGAAGAAATACTTGCTACAGTTCCTTAGATAACAAGGTTCTCTCCTTCTTGGGAGATCACCTGTCCAAAGAGTGTGCAGTGAAGATGTGATGACTGTAGCTACCCTAGCTGTTTTGCTGTTGTGGAATGTCTAATTGAGAAACTACCATGTAGAGCCTGAAGATGATGCCAACAGCAGGTAAAGCAGATCAGAAAGCCAGAAATAAGGCAGATCCTTGATTTTGACATTTGAATGGCTACAGCCCAAACCATTCCTGCAGCCCTTGTTGCTGCCAGAATTTTCAGCTAAATAAACCAAAATCTCTATATTGCCTAAGCCAACTGAGTTTGATATTCTGTCCCTTCAATAGAAGTAGTTCTCATTAGTAACTAGTATAAGCATTTTTTTTCTTAGTAAAAAGATGGCCAACTCTTCACCATTTTTCTGTTTTCTTGAGTTATAGATAAGTCTTAAAGAAATCTTTGAGGGGTGTCAATGAGCCTCTTTGGCTACTCTTCATTTCCTTTGAATTGTCCCTTGTCAGCAGCCATGCTGGAGCTCTGCTTTTTCCTTCTGTGTCATCTTCTTCCTCTCTCTCATTCACAGGCTCCACAGTGAAGAGATTCAAGTTTGAGGTCATACTTCGTTTTTGTGAAATACTATTTTAGACCTTAGACCTTACCATGTTTAGAGGGGCCTAAGCTCTTTTTATATTTGTCTTAATGGGAGTTCATCATATTTCTTAGATCTGTGGCTTAAAGTCTTTTACTGCTTTTGGAAACTTCTCAGTTACAATTGCTTCAACTTCAGCTTTATTCTCTTTCTCCTGTTTTTCTGTGACTTCGGTTGCATGTATGTTGGATGCTGTCACCATTTCCTATGCGACTCTTACATACTTTTTTTTTTTGGACACGGTCTCACTCTTTTGCACAAGCTGGAGTGCAGTGATATAACCAGAGCTCGCTGTAGCCTCAACCTCATGGGCACAAGCAATCTTCCTACCTCTGCCTCCCAAGTAACTGTGTCCAAAGGTATACACCTCCATGCCTGGCTAATTTCTTTATTATTTGTAGAGACAGGATTTTACCTTGTTGCCCAGGCTGGTCTCAAACTCCTGGGCTCAAATGATTCTCCCACTTTAGCCTCCCAAGATGTTAGGACTGTGTGAGCCACCACACCCAGGCTCTTACATACTTTTTAGTGTATTACATCCTAATTTTTCATCCATGCTTCAACCTGGTTATTTTCTATTGAACTATATTACAGTTCACTAGTCCTTTCCTCAGTGATGTCTAATCTGTTAAACCCATCTGTCGAGTTTTTAAATTTTAAATTTTATATGTTTAAGTCTAGATATTCCATTTGATTTAAATTCTTTGCTGAAAATTCCCCATCTTGTCATTTATTTTCTTGAACATATTAATTGCTGTTATTTCAAAATCTAAGTCCTGTTTTATGTCATCCCTGGCAATTTTTAATTGAAGCTGGACATATAGTATGGAAAAATTAAGCGATTTTGTATGATACCTCCTTCCATAGAGAGGGTTTCTCCTTCTTCTATCTGGTAGCTTAATTTGAATTCCAAATTAGTCTCAAACAAATATTCTTTCGTATTTTATCTAATCTTCTAGTTGTTCTTGCCAGGAAGTTTTGCCTGCTAGAAAGTAGTCTCTACTTGTCATTAGTATAAATCATAGATATTAAGTATTTATGTGAAAATTATGTATACATTGAAAAACCAGTTCCCAAGATGTTTATGATTCTTAATCATATAAATTTTCTAATAAAGGCAGTACACATAAAATGAGTCATTTTAATTAGGTTATCATAGCATCTTAGAGTGCAGAGAGGTCCTAGGAAAGAGAAAATTCACAATTCTACACATCCATAAAAAGTAACTTTCTTTAGTTTCTGTATAATGCGCCTCCATCACTTTCATAACATTTACCTGTAGAGCTAAAGAAGGGGCAGAAAAAATGGCTCACTCAGTGCTTAAGACCATTTAGTCATCACAGATCCAGCAGTAGAGAAATGGGAAGAGACCAAGACATTGTCTAAGTAAGTAAGCAGTGAGCTATCACAACAGTGCAACAACAGCAACACTACCCCAACTACGTAGCTCTGGAAGGTGACACGTTGCCTAAAAAAATTAGTGTTGCCTATTTTGTTTGTCAGAGTCATAATCACTGTATAAGATCAATAGGGCAGATTTGCGTTTTTCTTTTATATTTTTTCCCATTTTAGAAATAAGAAAAATGAGTCAGAGAGAAATAATATGTGTCCAAAAATAATAGTTGTTTAGTTTTGTGAGACTTCAATTTATCTTTTTACGTATTTTTTTATTTTTATTTTTGCTATTCCATATGCTGTGGTCTTAATGGTGTTCCACGTGCCCCCCTCCAAAATTTATATGTCGAATCCCTAATCTCAGAACGTGACCTAATTTGGAGATAGGGCCTTTAAAGAGGTGATTAAGTAAAAATGAAGCTGTTAGAGTGGGTTCCAATCCAATGTGACTGATCTTCTTATAAGAAGAGGAAATTTAGACCTATTGAGACACCAGGGATGCGTGTGTGTGCTTGTGCGCGCGCGCACACACACACACACACACACACACACACACACACACACACAGAGGAAAGCCATGTGAGGACCTATTAGATGATCCTAGCATTAGAAAAGGGCTACTGCTACAACGTTTTTCAGCACTGTCAACCCTAGCCATGTGTGAAACCTCAGATCAGATGAACAGCCGCATGGCGTCACTTCAATGGTCTCCTCATTGACAGCATGATGCTTTGTAAGAGATCCAAGCACAGCCACCTTCTTAGAGCCTTAAACTATGTTGCAGTCCAAGAATCAGCAGTGTAGAATCCCCTCTGAAATCCTTCCTCCAGCTGCTTGACATTTCCTTGTAGACCCTAGAATCATCTGTGTGGTGACTCTAGCTGCTAGATTCTGATGGTAGTACCCCTTTCTCCATGTTTCCTCAGCCTTAAGGTGGTAGCTGCTTCCTATGGTTACTAATGTCTGGATTACCTCCCTGTAGTGGATTGAATTGTGTCCTCCTGAAAAATATGTTCAAGTCCTAATCACTGGTATCTGTGAATCTGAGCTTATTTGGAAACAGGATCTTTTCATATGTAATCAAATTAAGAAGTCATTCTAGATTAGGGCAGACCCTACTTGGGATGACTGGTGTCTTTATAAGATAAAGAAGAGGAATGCTTGGATACAGAGACACAGAAGAGACAGAAGGCCTTGTGAAAACAAAGGCAGAGATTGGAGTTACACAATAACAAGCCAAAGGAGGCCTGGGCCTACTAGAAGCTGAAAAAGGCAAGAAAGAACTCTTCTTTAGAGTGTTCAGAGAGAGCCTGGCCCTGCACACACCCTGGTATTTCCAGTCTCCAGAACTGTGAGAGAATAAGCTTCTATTGTCTCAAGCCACTGAGACTGAGGTATTTTGTATGGCAGCCCTGGGAAATGAATGTACTCATCATATCCTTTTTTATATTTCAGCCTTCGGATACTTACATATCCAATCCCCTGTAGTAAGTTCCCTCTGTCTGAAATACCTATAGTAAGGTTTCTTAGGTTTTTCCACCTGGATACAGACATTTATTTAATCCTGGACACACACACACACACACACACACACACACACACACACACACGCACATTCAGTACTTTGTATTTTGATCCAAAGGGCAAGCAGTAAATGGTTGATGGATGTAGTAAACAGAAAAACTACAACAGCAGATTAATATCAGTGCATATTTTTTCACCTGTCATATTTAAAAGTTGCTAATTGCTAAATATTTTGCCCAATGCATCATTACAATTTTCACTTAATAATATGTCTTGGAAATCTTCCTATAGCAACCCAGCCATGTTATTTTACAACTGCATAGTTTATCAATTGGTTATATTGTAATTTAATTAAATGGTGCATGGAGGATCTATTATCTCCATTTTAAAAAATGTTTACAAAAAAAGCTACACACACACACACACACACACACACACATCTCAGAGGTTTTTTTGTTGAGACATCAGTAGAATAAACACCTAGCTATGAGCGACTGTGCATTTGAAATTCCAATAAATAATACTAACATCTATAAATGTTCTGCATTCATCCTTAAGGGCTACCACTAGAGAATGTCTCATGATAAAATAAAACTTGGAGAATTGTGCCTTTTATGATTCAACTGGGCTAAAAAAATAGCCATTAAGGTGATTTTCACTCCCATTTTTCCTTCACTGCGGAGCTGTTTACATTTCTGAGAGAAATGAGATGAAGCCCAACAAGAAAACCACTCAAGCTAGGCAGCATAGTCAACAATAGCCGTGGAAAATAGAAGATCTCTCTGGAGCAAAAAAATAATGGAACCCACCTGTAAGCAAATCAGATAACAAATCAGCAGAAGCTCTGCGCAGCATCTCAACAAAATTCTGCCACCTGTACAAGAAAAGGAAACATAAATTGGTAATCCATAGGATTGCCCTGAAAAAATGTCCAGTGAAGCTCTGTTTATATTGTTAGTGACGTTGAATACGCTTTTTGATACTTCTATCATTTAGGGTCAAATGCAGGAAACAGATACTACTTTATATATCTTTATTAGAAAGGTCTTTGATATAGGGAATTATTGCAAAGCCATCAGAATGGAAGTTGGAGCGTGTCACTAAGTTCAGGGTCCAGCCTCAGCAGATGTGGTCCAGAGATCAGGGAACAGCAGGAAAATCTGGCTGATGTCTCAGTTGCCCCTAGCTATGAAGTTGTCATCAGTTAGTACACACTGCCTTTTGGCCACTGGAAAAACAAACACTTGCCAGTTTCTGGAGTTGCTACTGCTGTTGATATAAATAAATAAGTAAACTGTGCCACTGGCCTCTCACCGATGCATCTGCCTTTCAAATCTCATGAAATTGCATCTCACTTATAGAACTTAAAACAGTTCTAAAGCTTAGTGTCAAGAGGGTTTCAGAAAGGTTCTTTTTAACCTTCATAAGTATGGAAAGCATTGCAATGCAGAAAAATCATAGAAGTGGATAAATATGGGTGCTGAGTGCAAGAACACAATAGTCAGTAAATTCCCAAGTTTAAATTACATTGAGTAATATGTCTGCAAGTGACAACCAGGTAATCATTTAAAGCTTAAAAAGCACTTTAGTAAAACTTCAACATTGAAAATCACTTCTATTTGCTTGTCCAGCATCCATGCTCCATTTATATAAAAATATGCTCTTCTCTGGGGTGACAGCTACTGGTTTCCTTTTGGATACAGTGTGGATAGGACTATGATATGGTCAAAGTCCCATACCCTACCTTAGCCAATGTTGTGACCCACCTCCTTTAGTTAATCTCAATCTATTTATCCTTCCCTCCTTTTATCCCTCCCTCTCTTCTCTCTCTCCCTCTGTCTCTGCCTCTATCTGTCTTAATATTTGGTTCTGGTCCTTCCTGAAATTTTATTTTCCTCCAATTTTGTGTTACTTCATATCCTTTGAAAATATTTCTCTTGATTGTGTTAGCAAAAGACAGTTTCTGTTGCTAGCAACCAAACCTCAACTAAGTATCTTTATCTTTCTCCATCTTGTCCACCAGAAGAAGTCAAGCAAAAATACAGAGCAAGCTTGGTTTGTAAAGGAGAAATTCTAATGTCATATGATATTATTATCTTTAAAGAAAATGATAAGTTAAATAGGTAACTAGCTTATTTTGCTTATGCCTTATGATGCCTTTCCTATATATGATATAACATTTAGAGAAATTATTTGGTCAGGATAAGTATCCTGACATTGGGCTTTGAACATGTGGCCTCCAGAGTTTCATGCCCTTTTAGGTACATGAATAGATAAGTGATGAATACGCAGGACTGCCAGTCAGATAAACTGATGACTGTATCAGATGCTGCAGGTCTAGGAAGGTAAGAGAAAGCTGAACAAGAAATAGCAAGCACTCTAGCGGAATATTAACAATTATGTAAAGATCTGATATTAGCACAGATCTGCAAATAAACTACAATAGAAGCATCTCCTGTCTTCTGCACTTCTTGCAATTTATTTTCAGACCCTTTAAAAATGTCCAGGTTTATGGCTACAGAACCTTCTGATCCTTTGATGAAAAAAAAATCACGCACAACAACAAATCTATATTCATTAATATTTACACATTACACAACATTTACTTTTTCAGATCTGTTAGGAGTTATTAGGTAGTGTTCTCTTAGATATCAGATATAATGTGACATAAGGCTCTGGATAAAATGGCACCAGAAACTTTCCTGCTCCTTCTTGATTATACACTGACACCAGGGGAAGCAGATTGAGGGAAAAATTTTAAGTATTAACTTGGATATTGCTTGATTTGAATGGTATAGGACTTACATGACCAATAAAATTTTTAAGATCCTTCTAATAAAATATTTATTTTTTCCCACGTTTTTTACATTACCCCAAGACCTTCAAAGTGCTGTTCACAACTTAAATGTGGGAGTGGGTTCTAATTGTCATAATAGGCACTATAATTCTAATAACAAAAATAAGTACCAAGCCTCCAATGTCAAGCCAGACAGGACAGGACTGGAGGACTTCTGTGAGCCTCATTCTAGACTCAGGCAGACCGAGTTCAATTCCACCTTAACTGAATTTATCAAGTGAAAATGGCATGGTGTGAATATTCTGAGTACTTTTTGTGCATTATCTCATTTAATTGAGACAAACATGTCTTATTTAATTGAGACAACCATCTTAGGGCGTGTGTAAGTGACTTGCCCAAGGGCACATATATAATAGGACAGCCAGAATTTATGCCCTGACTCCAAATCTCTGTGAACATAATGTGACTTAACTTCAGTTACATTTTTGTGAACTTTGCAGTTCCATGTACATGGCTGTAGTGTCTTCTGACATTTATTATTGCAGAAGTCTGATGTCAGTCTGATTTTTGGTCATTTATAATTAATTTTCTCTTTATTTGCTTTGGTTTAGTTTTATTGGGTTTTTGGCCTGGATCCTTGAATGATTGCCTTTGTCTTTATTGTGTAAAAGTTTTGTTGAAATAGATGTGCATACATTTTTCTTAATTTAGCTTTTATAACACTGAGTCTCCTCAGTCTGTATGGCTGTACCAGCTCTGCAGTTTCTTTAGTTGGGACTTCCTTTTTCTTTTTCCATTTTTTCTAGTTTTCTTTTTCACAATACCAAGACCTCTTATGTTGAGTTTCTATTCTTATTCTTTTATATCTACTATCCTAATTTTCTTCTTTGTTATTTTCCTCTAGATTTTGTGAAAACCTCTTAAGTTTGACATTATATATTGATTCCTGGTTATCTCTTAATTCTGCTATAGAAGTTTTATTTTTCTTGAAACCATATTTACCAAAGTTCTTTCTAGTTTCTTCTGTTCATGCTTTGTGCTTTTTAAGTTTCATTTTTGTGTCCTTTGGACACAAAATGTCTCATAATGTTGATTACTTTCCAATTCATTTCAATAGAGGACATGGATTCTTATACTCTTCAAAAAATGGTTTTCTAATTTTTTCTTAGAGTAGATCAATTTCAAAGGTCTGTTGAGATTTGGAACCTGCAGAATTGTGGCTCTGTTTCCATGTTTTGTAGTGTGTGTGTGTGTGTGTGTGTGTGTGTGTGTGTGTGTGTTTTAAATTAGGTATTGTGCTTCAAATGAGTATGTATTCACATTCAGTACAACCCAACAGATGAGTTGCATTGATTTCCTTTGGCCTTACTCACTGATCACTTAGACTTGAAGTCAAGGGCAGATGACAACTTTCATCCATTCCTGGTATCTCTCAGGCATACACCTGGTGCATTTCACTTGGTAGAACAGAGAAAGCATCTTCTCGCCACATTTGTTGGATATTGCACACCCCAAATTGGTATAGTATGCCATAAGCTATATGCTCCTCATCATATACAACTGACAGTGATCTTCCTCTCTGTTCAAACCTCTACAACTTTATTATCAGATATTACCTTCACCAGATGCAAGCACCATAGTCATATTTTTCCCTTCTCACCTCACTAACTTCAATTTTCTGCTGTCATTATTGACAGCTGAGCTCTCCAAACAGGCACAGGAGAGTAGCATACGGTTAAGCACACATGTGCGTATGCTTGGGCCGAGGAGGAAGAGAAGGGAGATGTGAGGAACCATAGTGCTCAGGCTGCAGAAGGAAAGAGCGCTTGTGCAATTTTCTGGTTGGTCAAGACTTGGGGTCTCCAAATCAAGGGGAAGATCGTGGTGAAGGGATAAAGTATCTTCTGTTTTTTTGCACTTCTTATAGGTGGGTAAGGCACAGCTTGGGGCAAACAACTCATTGATTTTCCCACATTCCATTTATTTATAGTTAGTGAAGATTTTTTTTTTGTATATTGACACCAGAGTGCCTGTTGATCAGTTTTTGCTACTCGTTTGTTGTCTCTTTTCTTTTTCATAGAAATTTTAGTTAGGGGTTGTTAGGTACATGCCATTTTATACAAAAAGCCCTACATATTAAAAAACCAAACAAACCTAAATGTACAAAACACACAAAATATAGGCTATTTTATTGACACATCCTTGTAATATTATGAAGGTAGTTTCAGTTGGCATGCTCTTCTATGAGGGTTATGAAGGCTTGAGTCAAAAGGTTTGCTGATTTGGTTCACCTCCCAAATCCATTACCTTTCTTGGCCTCCTGAAATGTATGCTCTAGTTATAATGAACAGTTTGTAGTTCTCCAAACTTATTTTTGTTTGTATTTTTGTCTCAGCACATACTGCTCATTCTCTCTGAAATACTCTTCCCCATCTCTCACCTGGTTAGCTCCTACAAATCCCACCAAGCTCATCTGAGACATAGTATAGAATATTGCTAAAGAGTCAGCTCTGTTTAGACTGCCAGGATCAGAAATTAAGTCCCATGATTTGAAGAATTCCCTTCAGAACCCTGTAATCCTCTACTTCAGCCAAGGGAAATAAAATATGCCAGAAGGAGGAGCCAGACAGGAAGATTACTGAAGAGGCCTTTAGCCTTTAGGGACCATATTAGTTTTCTGGGGCTGTGTTATGGTCTAAATGTTTATCTCTCCCGCACATTCATGTACTGAAATCCTCACTCCCATCACATTAGGAGGTATGGTCTTAGGGAAGTGATTTGCTCATGGGGGCAGAGCCCTCATGCATGGGATGAGCGTTCTTATAAAGGAGGCCAAGAAAGACCCTTTTCTACTTTCACCGTAGGAGGTGACTGTGAGAAAGCATCTGTCTCTAAAGAAGTGGACCCTCACCAAACACTAAATCTGCTTGTGCCTGGATCTTGGACTTCCTGGTCTCCAGAAATGTGAGAAATAAATTTCTGTTGTTTATAATGCACCCAGTCAATAGTATTTTGTTATAGTAGTCCAAATGGTCTAAGACAGGCTGCCATAACAAAATACTGCAGATCACATGGGTTAAAAAACAGAACTTTATTTTCTCACAGTTCTGGAGGCTAGAAGTCCAAGATCAATGTGTTAGTAGGTTTAGTTTCTTCCAAGGTCTCTCTCCTTGGCTTGCAGATGGCCACTTTCTTGCTGCATTCTCTGTGCATGGTCTTCTTTTTGTGCACCTGCATCCCTGGTGTCTCTTTGTGTGTCCAAATGTCCACTTTCTAGAAGGACACCATTCAGATTGGATTAGGACCCACCCTAACAGTCTCATTTTAACTCAGTTATCACTTTTTTAATTTTTTTGGGGGGGGACAGAGTCTTACTCTGTTATCCAAGTTGGAGTGCAGTGGCACAATCTCAGCTCACTACAAACTCTGCCTCCTAGGTTCAAGTGATTATTGTGCCTCAGCCTCCAGAGTAACTGGGACTACAGGCATGTGCCATTATGCCAGCTAATTTTTGTATTTTTAGTAGAGGCAGGGTTTTCCCAGGTTGGCCAAGCTGGTCTTGAACTCCTGCCCTCAAGTGATCCGCCCACCTTGGCCTCCCAAAGTGAGCTACTGTAACCAGTCTATCACTTCTTTAAAAGGCACTCCAAATATAGTCATATTCTGAAGTACTGGGGATTAAAACTTCAATATATAAACCTTGAAAGGATACAGTTCAGCCCTTAACAGACCTTTCAGAAAGAAGTAAGAGTCAAAGAAGCCTTACTTTTGAGAGTAATTTATTTAATGTCTCTAAACCTTAGTTTACTCATCTGTGAAGTGGTTCTAAAAGGAAAATCAACTCATGGGGCTCCTGAGGCTATTCCGTGTAGCCATATAGAACATCTAGCCTCCTGCCTGGGAGATTTTAGGTGCATATGTATCAATTTTTACCCAATCAAGTCAGGAGATTATTTTGGCCACGTCATTTAACCCTGCCACTGAGATACTCATTCACTTGCATTGTTTTTCTATGTTCTAGACTTCTTGTTCATGTACTAAGCTGTATTCTTCCCACCTTTCAGTTAACTGAGAGAAGTACAGCCTTCCCTAATATAGAGTCAATAAACTCTGAAATCTAAACAAATGAATTCTTATTATTCCCATTTGACAGGTGAGAAAATTAAGGAAGGGAAATTTGTTACTTACTCAAGTTCCCAAAGCTAGCGTATTTCAGAGCCAGGTTGCCATCTAGGACTCATGCTAGGTTTCCCCATAGATGGAGGCTTAAGAGGTGATAGAAAGGCTACACCAGTAAGGAAACGTTGCTTCCAAGCTCTGGGCTTCTTTGGATCATACCTGCCCCTGGAGCTTAAGTGTCTCCGTCTTTGGTATTCATACCTTACATGCCTCCTGGGCCCTGGAGGAGAGGGCAAGAGATACTAAACTCAAATCCAGAACTCCGTTCAGCATCAAGCCAAGGGTGAAGCCAGCTCTGGAACTCAGGCAGTTTGGCCAAAGCCTCTGTGCCTAGCCATTATCTTATAAACTGAGTTTCGTAGGACTTGTAAGAGAATCAGTATAGTGTAGTGACTAAGAGCCAAGGCTGAAGGTAGAGAGCCTGCATTTGACTTAGCCTTACTAATGAATTCATTTATCAATTGTGTGTTGGTTTTAGCCTCTGTGTGCCTCAGTTTCCTCACTTGAAAATCATGTAACTATTTCATGGGAAAGTTGCAAGAATTAAAAAAAGTTAATATTTATAAAGTACTTATTATTTTCTGGAAGAGAAAAGACAGCAGGTCTAGTTTCTAAGGCACAGCCAATGGGCAGATCTATACCACTTCTCTAGTACCTTGCTACCTAACACATTTCCTATTCCCTTTAAAAGTCATTGCTGAATCAAACACCTCATATTTCCTTTATCTTCTAAAATCCTCTGGTTGTTCCTGGGATTAGCAAAACCAGTCTTTTTCAACTTAATTGCACTCTCAATAATGGGCCAGATGTGTACGATAAGTCCTACTTGTGGCTGTGTCAATTGCTCCCCTCTATTCATGAAGCTTCCATAGCAGCTTTATTATTTATCCCTTCCCCCAACACAATTTGGCTTGTGTGCATGTGTTTTAAACTGGTTCGAAGCATTTAATTTTGCCAATACAATTTTAGAGCATTAGTTTGCCTCCTGTTCTCTCTCTGCCCTCCTTAATTACCATTTATTGCAAAGTCACACAGAAACATTAAATGCTAATTCTGATTTACATGTTCCTGGCCAAGAACACGGATAATAATTTTCATCCAACACAACCTGAACTCATTTTACATAAGGGTGATTCAGAGTAGAGATTTGAAATCGTAATCAAGTCTTTCTCAAAATCGCCTTACCCTGGCAGTCATTCACTAATGTCTCTGCTAATTGGTAGGCAAATGGCAAAAAAACAAATCTCAATGTTAAAACAACAACAACAACAACTTTGTAACAGTGTTTGTGAAATTGCTCCTCTTGTCAGCTCTTACAACATGACAGTTTAAGGAGGAAACACAACTCATTTTATTTGGTTAGATAGTGCTAATCCCACATCACCATAATCTCTCCTGATGTTTTATTGATTCTAAAGGACATTTAGTCAGGAAGCAGCTCAGCACTAGAATCCTGCTAATTAGCAAGCAGCCACATTCCAAATGGGTTCCCAATTGAACAGCAGATTAATGGACAATATGTACTAAAATAATGATTCGTGCATTCAGCTTCTAAAATGTGTGTCTAAATTGCATCTTTAATCTCTTAAGGATATAGGTTTGCATACAAAGCTCTTAACAAAATGGATTTGATTCAACAAAGGAAGCTTTAGCCAATGACTGTTTAGGGATGAAACAGGTTTATTTCTTGTAAATGCAATTCGTTTTTAGTTCTTGTGGTTTTGATATCCCTGAACATTTAAAAGTCAAAGACAGGTGAACAAAGAAATCTGTGTGCTTCTCTGATCTGCACAAAAACAGTGAGAAACTGAGAAACTCAAGAGTGTTGATAAGTAACCTTATTTGCTCCCCATTTTCTCTTGGTCTCATATTTCTGATTCTTAGGATCTTGGTTCTGTATCTCAATTTTTAATCAACAAGTATCTATTGAGTCTCTACTATGTATAGGTATAATGTGAGCTTTGATACTTACTTTTTCTTCCTTTAGATTGGTGTTTTTTTGGGATTCTTAATTTTAGTCTTATAATTTTCTACTCAGCTCTTAGCTCAGTTTTCTGCATTTCTAGCTTAACCACCCCTCTCACCTTCATCAAACCACCCCCAAGGTTTTAAAGAAGGCAGACTCTCATGTCCAAAGCTGGAACAGTGGAAATTCATTGGCTAAGCTCAATATCATATGTTCATTGATTGATGTGCCCCAAAACTTTTATCCTTTGTTTTTCTGTATTGCTCTTATCACCATGTGACATGCCATATATTCTAACTTATTTATTATTTATCTTCCCCATTAGAATATAAGTTTTATGAAGAAAGGGGTTTTGTTTTATTCATATCTATATTACTAGTGTGTAAGAGTAGTGCCTGGTATATAGTAGGCACCTAGTAAATGCTTGCTAAATAAATGAATAAGTAAATCCCTCTAACATTTACTGTGCACCTATCATGTGCCAATGATGTGGTTTGGCTCTGTGTTCCTCCACCCCCAAATCTCATGTCAAATTGTATCCCCCATGTGTTGAAGGAGGGACCGGGTGGCAGGTGATTGGATCATGGGGGCAAATTTCCCCCATGCGGTTCTCTTCATAGTTTTCACAAGATCTGACAGTTTAAAAGTGGCACATCCTCCTTCACTGTCTCTCTGTTTCTCCTGCTTTGCTGTGGTAAGATATGTGTGCTTTCCCTTTGCTTTTTGCCATGATTCTAAGTTTCCTGTGGCCTCTCAGCCATCCTTCCTGTTAACATTGTAAATCTGTAAGTCAGTTAAACCCCTTTTCTTCTAAATTACCTGGTCTCAAGTAGCTCCTTACAGTAAAGTAAAAATAGACTGATACAGAAAATTGGTACCAGGACACTGGGGGCACTGCTATAAAGATACTTGAAAATGTGGAAGTTACTTTGGAACTGGGTAATGGGCAGAGGTTGGAACATTTTCAAATGCTCAGAAGACAGGAACATGTTTGAAGGCTCAGAAGAAGACAGGAACATGTGAGGAAAAGTTTGGAACTTCCTAGAGATTCGTTGGATAGTTAGATTGAAATGCTGACAGTGATATGAACAACGACATCCAGGCTGAGTTGTTCTTAAATGAGGAAAAGATCACTCCTTCTATGCTTTAGCAAAGAGACTGACAGCATTTTGCCCCTGCCTTAGAGGTCTGTGGAACTTTGAACTTGAGAGAGATAATTTAGGATATCTGGCAGAAGAAATTTCTAAGCAGCAGAGCATTCAAGATGTGACCTGGCTGTTTCTAGAAGCGTAGTCATAAGCATTTACAAATAGATGGTTTAAAATTGCTGTTTATGTTTAAAAGGGAAGCAGAGCATAAAAGTTTGGAAAATGTGTAGTCTAACTGTAAGGTAGAAAGGAAAAGCATATTTTCTGGGGAGAAAGTCAAGCTGGCTGCAGAAATTTGCATAAGTGATGAGGAGCTATATATTAATAGCCAAGAGAATGCAGAAAATGTCTTCAGGGCATCTGAGAGATCTTCTAGGCAGTCCCTCCCATTACACGCCTGGAGGCTTAGGAGGAAAACATGGTTTCATGGGCTGGGCCCAGAGCCCCACTGTTCTGTGCAGCCTCAGGACATGGTGCCTGCTCTAGCTGTGGCTAAAAGGGATCAAGGTACAGCTCAAGCCATGGCTTCAGAGGGTGCAAATCCCAAGCCTTGGTAGCTTCCATGGGGTGTTGGGCCCATGGATGTGCAGAGAAGGCAAGAGTTTGGGAGTCTTTGCCTAGATTTCACAGGATGTATGGAAATGCCTGGCTGTTCAGGCAGAAGTCTGCTGCAGGGGTGGAGCCCTCATGGAGAACCTCTACTAGGGCAGTGGAGTAGGGAAATGTAGGATTGGAGCCTTTGTACGGAGTCCCCACTAGGTCATTACCTAGTGGAGTTGTGAAAAGAGGGCTACAATCTTCCAGACCCCAGAATGGTAGATCCACTGACAGCTTGCAACGATGTGCCTGAAAAAGCCCCAGGCATTCAATGCAAGCCTGTGAAACCAGCCAAAGAGCTGTACCCTGAAGAACTAGAGGGGCAGAGCTATCCAAGGCCTTAAGAGCCCATCCCTTGCATCAGCATGCTCTGAATGTGAAACATAGAGTCAAAAGAAATTATTTTGGAGTTATAAGATTTAATGACTGCCCTGCTTAGTTTTGGACTTACATGGGACCTGTAGCTCCTTTGTTTTGGCCAATTTCCCCCTTTTGGAATGGGGGCATTTACTCAATTCCTGTACCCCTATTGTATCTTGGAAGAAACTAACTTGTTTTTGATTGTACAGGCTCACAGGTAGAAGGGATTTACCTTGTCTCAGATGAGACATTGGACTTGGACTTTTGAGTTAATGCTGGAATGAGTTAAGACTTTGGGGGACTGTTGGGAATGCTTGGTTGGTTTTGAAATGTAAAAAGAACATAAGATTTGGGAGGGCCTGGGGGCAGAATGATATTATTTCTTTCTGTGTCGCCACCCAAATCTCATGTCAAATTGTAAACCCTATGTATTGAAGGAAGGAACTGGTATGAGGTGATTGGATCATGAAGGCAGATTTCCCCCCATGCTGTTTTGGTGATGGTGAGTGAGTTCTTATGAGGTCTGATGGTTTAAAACTGTGGCACTTCCCTCCTCACTTCTCTTTCTCTCTCCTACATTGCCACAATAAGACCTGTTTGGTTCCCCTTTGCCTTCCACCATGATTGTAAGTTTCCTGAGGCTTCCCAGCCATGGTTACTATACAGTCTGCAGAACTGTGAGTAAATTACTTCTTTTCTTTGGAAATTACCCAGTCTTAGATAGTTTCTTATAGCAGTGTGAGAACAGACTAATATAGCCAAGTACTAGGCTAGATGTTAGAAATACAGTGTGAGCAAAATAGTCATGCCCCTTGCTAGCACGAAGGTCACTGTGTAGACATTAAACTAACAAATCACACAAATACACACATAATGACAAATAGTGATAAGTGTTAGCAAATAAAATGACAGGGTACCATCATAGAGTATAGCACAAGAAACCCGATTTTGATGAGGTGAATAAGAAAGGCCTTCTCAAGTTGCTCATGAGATAAAGACTGGGAAGAATTTATGTATCTGCCTCCCTGGTAATATTTTGAGAAATTATGCCTGTAATTCAGTTCAAGTCAATGTATCCCCAACGTCCAATGCAGTTGAAGTCAATAAATATTTATTGAGAACCTGCTATGTGCCAGGCACTGCTCTAGACACTTTGGATACATCAATAAATAAAACAAAAACACTGCCTTCCCCATGGCACTATTGTCTACTGGGTAGATACAGATATTATCTGTATACATAATAAATCAGTAAGTTACCTAATTCATTAGAGGTTGGTAAGTGTATAAAAGAAAACAAAAGGAGAGTAGCTTAAGGGGAACAAAGGATGGGGACCACAGCTTTAAATAGGATGGTTAGTGTAGGCCTCATTGATAGGAGATATTTGAGCAAACACTTGAAGAAGGTGAGGAAGTTGGCATAAAGATATCTGTGGGAAGAGCTTTCAAGGCAGAGGAAATATTCAAAGGATAGGAGCTAAGGAGAATATCTGCATGGTGTGTTTGAGGAAGACAAGAGGCATGATGCAACTGGAACAGATTAGGGAAAGGAAGTTTTAGATGGAGCCAGAGAAGTGATGGGGGAGGAGCTTGTGTAGAGGACTTTTATTTTTTCCTTTTTTTGTTTTGCCTTCTATGTGTAATTACATACTCTTGCAGTGTTTTGAGCAGAGCAATCATGTGAACTGTTTTAGGTGTTTTAATAGAGTGCAATAGCTGACGAAGTGAGGACAAACTAGGTACAAGAGTAGATATGGAGTTCAGTTAGGAGGCTAGTACAGGAATCCAGGAGAAAAAATGAATGGGTGTAGTTAAGTAACAATAAAGGGGGTGACAGGGGACCAGATTCTGAATATGAGTTGATTTCCTAATTAAATAAATTAAATCAATAATTAATAATCTTTCAAAACAGAAAATACCAGGGCCAGTTGGGTTCACTGGTAATTTCTACCAAAAATTTAAGAAAGAAATTAAAGTAGTTTTCCCTTATCCACAGGGTATATATTCCAAGACCCATTGTGGATGCCTGAAACCACAGCTAGTACTGAAGCCTATTTATCCTATGCACAAATTTCTTTTCCCTTCTTTACAATTGTAGAAATAGATTTGTTCTTACTGTAGATAAGAATAAATTGTATGCAACCTCAGCATACAATTTTTTCCTCATTGAGAGCTTTCACCTTTTCACTTAATAAAGTACTTTACAGTTTATCTTTAGCATGCCCAAGTTGACAGCGTTACTACTTTTTGCTTTGAGGCCATTAATGAGCAAAATAAGAATCACTTGAACACAAGCACTCTGATACCACGACAGTCAATCCGATGACCAAGACAGCTACTGAGTAACATGGGGGTAGCATACACAGCATGGATATGTTGGATGAAGGAATGACTCATGTCCCAGGCAGAACCAAGCAGGACAGCATAAGATTTCTTCATGTTACTCTAAATGATGCACAACTTAAAACTTATAAATTGCTTATTTCTGGAATTTTCCATGTAATATTTTCAGACCACAGGTAACTGAAGTAATGGAAAATGAAACTACAGAAAAGGGAAGACTACTGTCGTTTGTCTTTTTCTCTGTGTGCTTTTAAGGTTTTTTCTTTACCACTGAGTTAAGGAATTTGATTACAATGAACTTTTGTTTGGTTATTTCAAATTTCTTGTGTCTGAAGTTCATCGAGATCCTTGGGTCCATGTCTTTACAGTTTTCTCCAGATTTGAAAATCTTGCAGCTATTATTTGTTCAACATTCCCTTCTTTCCTCTCTTCCTTTTGTGAGACTCCGATTTCCCATGTATTAGGTTGCCGGTGTCACAGGCTCAATGATGCTCTGCTGGTTTTTCTTTAATTTTTTCACACTGAGTTTTATTTTAGATACTGTCTATATCTATGTCATCAAGCCCACTTATTTGTTACTGTGTGTTTTATATTCCATTGCTTCCATCATTTTTTCCTTTAGGTACTGTATTTTTTAAATAAACCTTATTTTTTAGAGTAGTTTTAGATTTTACAGAAAAACATTAAAGATAGTACAGAGAATTCCACATACTTCATACTTGGTTTCCCTTTTTGTCAGTATCTTACATTAGTATGATACTATTGCTACAATTAATGGACAAATATTGACACATTATGATTAACTGAAGTCCAAAATTCCAATATCCTTAGTTTTTACCTAATATTCCCTTTCTGTTTCAGATTCCCTCCAGGCTAAACCATTACATTTAGTCTTAATGTCTTCTTATGTTCTTGCTGGCTGGGGCAGTTTCTCAGATCTTTCTCTTTTTTTTTTTTTTTTTTGAGACGGAGTTTTGCTCTTGTTACCCAGGCTGGAGTGCAATGGCGCGATCTCGGCTCACC
>NW_022436976.1:25899620-25974673 GCF_009761245.1 Sapajus apella | reverse complement strand
GCTCTTGTTACCCAGGCTGGAGTGCAATGGCGCGATCTCGGCTCACCGCAACCTCCACCTCCTGGGTTCAGGCAATTCTCCTGCCTCAGCCTCCTGAGTAGCTGGGATTACAGGCGCACGCCACCATGCCCAGGTAATTTTTTGTAGTTTTAGTAGAGACGGGGTTTCGCCTTGTTGACCAGGATGGTCTTGATCTCTTGACCTTGTGATCCACCCGCCTCGGCCTCCCAAAGTGCTGGGATTATAGGCATGAGCCACTGTGCCCGGCCCCTTTCTCATTTTTAATGGCCTTCATAATTTTGTGGAGCACTGGCTAGGCATTGTGTAGAATGTCCCTCTCTTGTGAACTGTTTGTTTAGTGTTTTTCACATTATTACATGTATTTTTTATCTTCAGAAGTTCTATTTGGATTTTTTAAATCTTCCATGTCTTTCATTATGCTCATGTTTTCCTATGCCTTCTTGAACATGTGAAGTATATTTATAAGTGCTCCGTTAACATGCTTGTTTACTAATTGTATTGTAGTGTTGTTTAGAAATCTGCTTCTAATAATTGTTTTTTTTTCTGAATAATAGGTCCTACTTTTCCTGCTTCTTTTTGTGCTTTGCAATTTTTGAATACATTTTAGAAATTGTGTTGTTTATATTGTTGATTGTTCAATATTTTCTGTTCCTTTGAGATTGGGGGGCTTTGTTTTTAGATGTAATTAAATTGCTCAAAAACATTTTGATCATTTTCAAGCTTTGTTAGAGTTTTAAGATTTGTTGAGTTTGTCTGGGGTAATTTGGCTCCATCATTACAATGCTGTGCGTTTTTAAGGTTTCTACGCAATACCGCATGTGTTATGAAATTTTCCTCACCAGCTGTGGAAACATGAAGTATTCCCAATCCCATGTAAGATCTAATAATGTTTCTACCTCATTTGGTTAGGATGTTACTTTCTCTGGCCTTGGGTAGTTGCCTCAAAATGAATGCATCAGCCAGCACTCACATGAAGATTTTGGGGTAACTCTTGGAAATCTCCAGTGAGGACTCCCTGGGGATTTCTTGCTACTATACTCCTCTGTACTGCATTTTAGTCTTTTTGACCTCCTCGAACTCGAAACGCTGTCCCTTTAACTCAGGGAGAATGCTGGGCTCTTCTTGAATTCCCGCTTCCTATGCAACAAGGCTTACTTGCTTTGTTTTTCTTCTCCCAGAAGTCATTGTTTCGTGCTGCTTGCTGTTCCATGTCTGAGAGTCTTCATATATTTTGTCCTAGTTCTAGTTGTTCAAGGGGGAATGGTAAATCTAGTCCCTGATAGTCGTAGGTTGTAAGTGGAAGTTTCCTGCTTTGTTTCTCTATGACAAGAAGACCCTTTGATCTCAGTAAAAGCAAACATTCTTAACTCTATCAAGCAATGAAATTGATTGTTTCACACATAGAACTCCTACTCTAAACAGGCCTATGTGTTTGGTATCCTAACAGAAGACAGAGTGAATATAATGTTCGGGCTGCTATCACAAAATATCATCACTAGGTAGGAGTCTAGAAAATCCAAGATGAAGATGCTGGCAGGTTAAGTTCTTGGTGAGGGCCCTCTTCCTGTCTTACAGATGTCTACCTTTTGTATCCTCATATGGCAGAGACAGGATGCTCTCATATCTGTTCCTCTAGTTACAAAGACAATAATTTCATCATAGGGGTTTCACCTTTATGACTTAATGTAAACTTAATCACCTCCCAAAGACAGTCTCAAAATGCCATCCTATTTGGGGTTGAAGCTTCATCATACCATTTGGGAAGGGGTGGTAGATACAAATATTCAGTTCTTAATAGAAGTTCACTTACTTTATTTCATTTTGGTAGCCCAAATCTTGATGGCTAAGCAATGTTTCCAGCAGGCTCAGGGGCAGATATAATCCATGCTTCCCACATATGCAAGTTAAAAAACAAAATTGATGTTTTAATAGAATAAATTAGTATTTAAGTTTTTCTCATAATTAGTAGCTATATGATTTTGACAAAGAATTACTATCCAGGAGTACTTTCTAACATTGAGAGATCCTTCAGGATATCATTTAGGGCAGGAATGTCCAACTAAATACTTACCAGCAAGTTTTTATTCAGTTGTCACAGAAGTATAATTCATTACTCAGAAGTCACTGTGTTTTGAAATTCTGAACTTACGTTTTTATCAGCCACAGAATGGATAGTCAATGCCTATGAATTATACGTACTTCATTATGCAGATAAATTGCTAAATGTTTTTGTATCATCCATTTTGATTTGGAAAACAAGCTTGTTGTAGTAGCGGGATTAATATTACTATATACATTTTATATATGAGGAAACAAAGACTTGGAGAGATTAAGTATTTTCTTAATGTCACATAGCTAATAAGTTGTGAAACTTAGTCTAGAAAGCAGATGTTCAGATAAATATTTGTTAAATGAATGAATGAGGTGTCATTGAAGTTTCTGAAGTTCATAATATATTTGAAATCTTGTCCTGAACTAGAGCACACTAGTTCAGTTCTCAGGTTGGTGGGTAAGTGACATTTAGACTCAAATATTTCAAACTTTTAGGGTGTGGTAACTTTTGTTGTGTATTTAGAACAATGGTTAAACATATAGCAATAGAATCAAGCAAATCTTATTTGAACACCACATCTGCTGCCTGTGATCTCTCTGACCTTGGGAAGTTACTTAACCTTTTTATGTCCTCCAACTTCATTTACTAAACGAGACTAGTACTTTCTACTTCCCAGGACTCTGTGAGGATTGATGATAAAATTAGCATTTAGAATAGTGCCAGGCTCTTAGTAGGCAGTTGATTAATATTTGATGAAATGAAGAAAAGACAGAGGGAGGAGAGAGGAAACAGAGGGAGAGAGGAAAGAAGAGAGAAGAGGGGAGAGTAGAGAAGTGAAATAGAGGAATGAAAGAAGGAAGAAGAGAGGAAACAAGGGAGAGAGAGAGAGAGGTAGGGGGCATCAAGGAAGGAAGGAAGGGGAGAAGAAAGTGAAAAAGAAATGTAGAGTTTAGTGTTTGGACTATTTACATTAAATTAGACATTCCTAATAATAACTATGCAAGTAAATAAATATATAAATAAATAATAGCAGTTACTAAATAGCTATTTAGTCCAAATATAACTACAGTTGAACATCCTTAATCCAAAAATCCAAAATCTGAAACTTTTTGAATGCTGACAGGACACCACAAGTGCAGAATTCCACACATTAGTACTTAACACAAACCTTGTTTCATGCACAAAATTGTTACAATTATTATATAAAATTATTCCAGGCTATGTGTATAAGTGGTATATGAAACATAAATGAATTTTGTGTTTAGATTTGAAGTTCTGTCCCCAAGATATCTCATTATGTATCTGTAACTATCCAAAATCCAACAAAAAATTCAAAACCCAAACCACTTCTGCTCCAAAATACTTCAGACAAGAGATATTTGACTTTTATTTTTAGTCATTGTTATTATTTTGAGGAAGTTCTGTCTAGTGCCTGTATTAAGCCTGTCATTTATATTGATGCTTCAACCTTCGTGGGGCTTTGTTGACCCTGGAGAGTCTGCCCTTCTTAAAGTGTGCCTTTCATCAGCTAAGCAACTTATCCAAAGCCCATACCTCAACCATCTCCTTTATGGATGCTCTCACAGAGCCACTATTTCCCTGCTGTAATCCCCCTGGGGCCAGATACAGAGCCTGCTGGTTATGCAAGCTAGCCTATCCTAAGCCTGCTTATCCTGCTCTGTTCATTCCTTCCCAGAAACCCACAAAAAAGTCTCATGCCCACATTCCCCTCACTCTCTCTGCCTTCTGACAGAACCTGGCACTTCCTCTGGCTCTGTGTGGTGTGGCGTGCCCTCTCCTCTCAGCAACCATGAGAAACAAACTATCTTTTCGGTAGCAATCATCTCATCTCCTGATCTGCTGGTCTCACCATACCTGAATAATCATAAAAATGACATTTTAAAATGACAACAAAAAGCTCATCTTCATTTGTCTTTATGAAAAGAAAGACAACCAATCTGGGTTTGAAACTTGCATATTCCTATGTATAGAGGAGAAATTTCAGGGAAGCTTAAAAGAGGAAAAAAAAAGATTGATTTGAAATATAAAACAATGAATAGAGTTTGCTAGAAGAATAAGGACTTGGGAGCATTCCAGGCAGAGGAAAACCATGTGTAAATAATGGGTGAGACAGAGCACGGTGCTTTTCAGAAGTAGCATATATTTTGACGTTATCCATTCTGCTATCATATACCTTTTCAGCAATTGTCTGTTATTTGTTGAGCATTTCTACAAGGCAGTAGCTTACTCAGGGCTGGGACTGGGTTTCTTTCATTTTCTTACACCATTGCCTAGCACAGTATTGAAAAATAAAGGTTCAATAATTATTGAATAAATGTATATATGGGTAAATGAGGGCATGAATGCATGAGCTGAATTCACTGAAGAGTGAAGTGTGCAGGAGTGGAGGCTAGCAAAAAATAAAGTTCAAGAGTCAGATTGGTCACACTATGCTATTTTACTCTATAAATAAGTGCTGCACTATCTTCATGATTAGAACATATTGACATATTTTTAAATATCAATATTAAGAGATTATTCTAAAAACAGATCACTTACTTCTGGCAACATTGAGTTTTGCTTTAGGCTAAAATGAACAACATGTTAGAAATAGTACATCAGGGTTCCTAGAAGCAGACTGATTGATAGCTGCTAAGAACTGACTGCTGCCAGTTACAGAGGTGCAACAGAAACCTCTACCAGAAAATCACAGCAATTCCATGTTAATCACGATTATTATTAAAATCCTTTAAAAAGTCAATATTCATAATGATGACCCTTGGTAAGAAAATGTTTCTATGTAATTTCTTCTGTTTAATAGGGAAATGTTTTTAATAGAAGTAAAATATCTGTTATTAAAGATAACGTGAAATAAATATTCATTTCCCCAAAATGGTCCTTGAAAGAGCAGTGTGCACTGTCTCAGCTCCCTCTTTTCCCACAGGTAGCTTCATTTGCATTTTATCCCTTCATTCTGTTTAAACTCTGTTTACCAAGTTACTAACAACCTCCATGATTTCAAATTTACTTAATACTTTTCAATCTTATTTATGGACGCTCTCGTTGCAGTATGGGACATGGTCTATCATGCCATCCTTCTCCAAACTCTCTTTGTTTTGTTTTCTGTTTTTGAACACTCTCATGTCTCCTTCGATTGTTTTGAATTTTCTTTGTTGGCTTCTCTTTGTTTACCTACTCCTTGGCAAAGAGTGCTCTCCCCAGCCTTCTTCTATTCTCACTTGCCAATACATCATTGGTTAATCTTAACTACTATGAATTCCACTCCATATTTAAAAGTTTTAAATCACTATTCAGTTTTCACCTCTCTACAAGATCAACATGTTCAAAACTGAACTCATCACTCCTTTGTCTACCTCTCACAATTTACTCCTTTTCTGTTTCCTATTTCAGAGAACGGCACCACCATCCATCAAGTTGCCAAAGGCAGAACCTTGGAAGTCATTCTCGATTTCTCTTCAGTCAGGGCCCACATCCAATTAGTCTTTGAGACTTTCTTTTCTACCTCCTTGGTGTCTCCATCCCTCCTGTTCCTGCCTTGGCTTAAACCCTCATAATTTCTTGCCTGGATTATTGAAACAGCCTTCTAAAAGATCTCTCTGCCCCTGTTTTTGCCTGCTTCTAATCAATTTTCCAAATTCGATTGGAATGCTCTTTTTTCCCATTGAATCTGATCATATTATTTATTTGTTTAATATCCTTCGATGATTCCTTTGGATCTTTAGCATAAAATTCACCCTTCTTAGAAAGACCCTTAATAAACTGGCTCCTACATTCCATTCTAAAGTTGACTTGAGCAGGACATATAGTTCCCTGATTTAGCCATGCTCTCATGTCAGTGCTTGCACATTGAGACTTTTATCCAGAACACTTTTCCCATCTCTTCCCCTGTCCCCCCATTTTTTGTTTGTTTTTGTTTTTTGTTTTGTTTTTGAGATGGAATCTCACTCTGTCACCCAGTCGGGAGTGCAGGAGCAGGATCTTGGCGCATGCAACCTCGGCCTCTTAGGTTCAAGCAATTCTCCTGCCTCAGCTTCCCGAGTAGCTGGGACTACAGTTGTGCACCACCACGCCCAGCTAATTTTTTTTATTTTTAGTAGAGACAGTGTTTCACCATATGTTGGCCAGAATGGTCTCAATCTCTTGACCTTGTGATCTGCCTGCCTCAGCCTCCCAAAGTGCTGGGATTACAGGCGTGAGCCACCATGCCAGGCCCCCTCTCTCCCCATTCTTGGCCAAACTTGCCTGTTCTTTAAGAGTCAGTGTTTACATCACCTCCTTTGGAGAGCTTTCAGGTGAGGACACGTTGGTGTTCCTTCTCTGTGTTCAAAGTTACTACCTATCACATAGAATTGTGATGACGTGTTTAAAACATTGCCTTTCTCCTGAGCTCCTGGAGAATTCAGGAGCCCAAACCATAAAAGTCTGTTGTCCCCAGTGCCTGTCACAATGCCCAGAACGCACTGAGTGATTATTATGTCAAATGCAAGAATGGATTAAATAGGTCATATTTATTGGAAAGGTGGCTGTTTCATTGAAAGAGGAGAAAGACTCAAAGTTAGTAAAAATCTTTTTTTATACTTTTAAGGCAGAGTGTACAGTTATAAAAAATACTAAATATGAAAAAACAACCTGAAAAACTATAGAAGGAGGTCTTTAGGTCCTGGTCAGCTTAAATACATGTCCTAGCTAGAGTCTTGACACAATAATGAACTTCACATTCACCAACCCAGGCTTTGTCAGTAAGGGGACTCCTTCCGAGTAATAATGAAGAAGCTACATGAAAATGAAGACGAAAGAGTAATTAAAACAGAAGGAGCTAGCTAGAACATAGCTAGCTTCTTCTGGGAGACAGGTTTGGGAGCAGCTTGGAAAGGGTTTGTACTGCGAAGCAGAAAGAGAATGAGTTCAAATGGTGAAGAATATGGATTGTGTATAAAAGGGTTAAACTGAGCCTGCATGCATGGAATGTCTTAGGTTCTACAACTCTATTGAAGCTACGCCTGACTTGGGTAATGGTCAGGGAAGTTAAAAATAAATGAATGTGTATCTACATTGCTTCAGCAGTCCTGACAGAAACCATCATTGCATTGAAGGTATGCGAGAGGAATAGGATGAGCAAGTGCACAGAATGAAGATGACGGATACTTGATACGCTTCTATACTGATCTTTATGAATGGTCAAATTCCACTGATTTTAGTGACAAGACCCACAGAAATCCTTTAAGACTGACTTTATTTATCTTGGGAGTTACAGATGACCTGTGAACCCTCTAAATGGTGGCTGTGTGGATGTGCTTTAAAATTTTTTTTTTTTAATCTTCCAAGAGAGAGAATGGATAGCTTTCATATTCTATGATTTTCTCTCCTGTACCCAAAGAAAATTCAGAGCTACTGGTCAAAACAACCCTCTCCCCCTCCCCCCCCCAAAAAAAATCCTTTTAACTCAGACATAACCTTTCCTGGTCCACTCTGAAGTCCCGTGTTCAGGAGTAAGGAAATTGAGGTGTGACAGTGGCTGCTTTTTGCTTCCAATGTTCCTTGGGCCTCAATTTGCCTCATGTTCTGGGGAAACAGAATTCTATTTAACATGCCTCCCAGAACTGTATTATACTCTGAGTGAGTTCCAGATGTCTTAAGAGATGCCAGATGGCTCACGAAAGGCAGACCAGCTTCAAGGAAAATGTACCCCATTTCCTTGGATTTGAACCACAAAGTTAAGCTTTCAGGGCCGGTTATCAGGAGAAGAACATTCAAGATTCAAGGTCTGCCCTGAAAACCAGACCTCAATGGGGCCATCATCACTTGACTGTGGGAATATTCTCCTTTCTTAGGCTGTTTGTAAGTAAGACTCTCACCAAACACTGATTTTTTTTTTTTAATGTAAGAAGGAAAGGAAGCATATTTAGTGAGGGCTTCGTAAATCAGATAATATGCTAAACGCTTTCACATATTTATTTTATTTAATCCTCAGATAGACACAGGAGGTAGATACTTGGGACCCAGATTTGCCAGTGGAAAACCTGAGACTCATAGAGGTTTGGTAAATATACTCTGATTTTCAAGTTGTTTATGTTTCATTCTATGAGTATCATCTGAGAATATTCAAGCTTCACCATTGGGTTATGTGGTTTCTAATCTAAGAAAAAATTGCTGCTAAGAATTTTTAGACTAAGAGTCTATTTCTGTAGATTTTCTCACAAGCAAGTAAAGGCCATATGTGATGTGTGGACTCCCCTGCAATGCTCTATCTCTCTCCTCATGAAATATGCTTGCATGTATAATATTCAAACACACACACACACACACACACACACACACACAGTTTTGCCTTTGCATAGTTGATTTTAAATATGGAGGTTGAAAGAAAAATGCTTTTTTCCTAGAATAATAACCCATTTTCAGCATATCATGTGCTTGCTCCTTAGTAAACATCACCGTTCTTTTAAATTCTCTGACTCCCTCAATTCTAACTTCTGTATACCTAGATGAAAGATATTTTCCAATCTTTCTAACAGGAAGTTTTTAGGCTACAATTTCCAACTCTTTCTAAACTTCTGGAATTCTAACTCTTGTGTATTGGACATAATGGACTCATCCAGATATCCTTTATCTAATGAAGTGCCATTTCTGGCTCTCAGTTTTCATAACTCTTCTTAACTTTGAATCCTGGCCATGCCACTTGTTTGCTGTGACTCTTGGGTGATTCAATTGGCCTCTTTGAGACTAGTTTTAAAAATATATGAAGTGGGTATTATAAGGGTTACCTAGATTTTGTAGCATTTTGTACAGAATTAACATTGTAAGTGTTACATGAGATAATGTAAGCAAAGCGTTTAGCACAACGCTTGGCACTTAGTAAAAGTGTAGTGGTGATGAGGTGTTGCTAATAGAGTTACAGTTGTGGTGGTAATGATTATTTTATCTGTATCCAAAGTAACCTTATGATGGAGTTTTTTTGGCTGCAGAAGTTCCATGAATTAATATGGTTCTGAATTCTCTTCCATGAAGCACATCTGCACTGCTAATTAATGCTCCAAAACAGCACGATAACCTGTATCGGCAGTAAATTACATCGGGCCCTAAAATTTGGTTTTCCTAAGGAATGGGACACACCACATGCTGTTCTCATTGGAAGCCAGGAAAGAGTGTGAGAAATAAACACTTGGCCTTGAAAAAATAGTTGCTTTCCATTATGAAATGTTATTTGGATGTTGTCATATTCTCTATTATTACCATAAAACAAAACCCAATATAAGTAATTTCTGGATCTACTTCACAATTCCTGTACATTTCACAATTTGTCAGCCTTGTTTTTCTTTTCTGCATTGTTTTTCTCAGGCAAAGAAAACAAACAATTGTGTAATGTAATCCACAGGCAGAATACAGATCAGCCCTGTGCCTTGTTACTATAGACCCAATGCCCTGAAGTATCCTTTATAGAGGAACAAATCTGAAATTGAATTTTGGTTACCTTAGGTGGAGGGAGGCAGCCAGAGAACGAGCGATCTTCTTTTCGAAAACTCAGATTGAGATTGTCTATGTTGAGTTTGCCATTGGTTGTCCTTAGTGCCATCTTCAAAATCTCCAACAGACTCCTGTTTACTTCTGGCTGTGTGCTGGAGTGTTGAGGTGGAGTGTTGATTGGAGGGGAAAGGGAGAAGGCTATGAAAGGATGATCCACTCAAAGCAGCTGCATGCTTTCGTACTACATCTCTCAACTTTGCTACACACTGTGAAACCAGAGAGCCCATCCACGAAGGCCTTCTTAGTCTTGGGAACCTGGTCATGAGGTTGCATGCAGACATTTCATAGCTTAACTCAAACCTGGTCCGTCTGAGTGAGCTCTACCATTTCTTTTCCAAGAGGCACCAACCAATCTGTCTACAACAATGGCCAAAATTCTTAATCTATCTTTATAACTTTTTTTTTCTAGGTTGAGACAGAAAATAAGTAATCGTAGTAATTTACTTTAGCTGCTTGATTTTACTTTTCTTCAACTCAGATAATTACTGATGGCAAATGAAATTTCTAAACTGCTCATTGCCACAAGCAAAGCAAGGAAGATTCCACCAGATCCCCATACCAAGGGAATCTAGTTCCCTTGGAGGAAATCCTGAACCAGCTGAATATCCTGCATTAACCTTGACTCTGCTCCTTATATCTGAAAACCCAGAAATGTTTAGGAGTAATTATTTACTGACAGTCTGGCATGCGAATGTACATAATTATTAAGATAGTCTGCCTAACTGACTATTGTTATTTTAAATAATAGTTGAAAAACAACAGAGTGAGATGTTATAGTCATTGATTTTATGAAACTGATTTGATACATTTACTCACTAACAGCCAAAGGTATTTGTTCCTCCAGATCCAGGTGGACTATTGCTTCCCCTGTGAAGTTTTTCCTGTTTTCCATTATCTCAAGTTAAACACCAAGTTCCCTAGAGGGACAGTCCATGACATTGCCCAACCTCTACCCATCTAAATTGGGTTTCTTTCAGCGGTATACTGGTAAATCTTTAACAATCAGCTCCACAAGATAAAGCCCTAATTTATTGCATTACTGATTTCCCTGGTGTGAATACTCCCACCATGGCTGATTTCAGACTACCACTGTGCATTGCTGAATGAGGAGTTGAGAAGAGGTGTGCATCATCGGCCCTCATGTCTGCCTCCTGCATACCCCTGATTGATATACTTATTCATAGTGCCTTGTTATTTTCCTTAATATATCTCCTTCAACTTGCAGTCACATCTCTATTTCCTTATTTTTTTCAAGTCTGACTTCCCTAGTAGTCTGCTCTAAGAGGTCAAGTCTGTTTTGTTCCTTACTGTTTCCTAGTGATCTTGTACAGTACCTGGAATTGATTCATTTCAGATGTATGTAACTTTGTCTAAAGGTCATATTATTTTCTTTTTTCTTTTCTTTTTTTTTTTTGGCTCTGTGACTCTCATACAAGCTTTGGCTCCAAATTACACTATTCTGAACTACTTAATAATACATATTTTCCAAAAGTTTAGTACAGAGAAGAAATAGTGGACATATGTATTTATTTTGATCACCAACTTTTGCATGTGCACTCACCTGTCCAAAAAGTTCCCCAGCTCATGAGATGGTCCACCTCTCACTATGGCAGAGGAGAATGCCAACTATTTGCTTTACCAGGCTATCTTTGCTGCAAGGGCACATGACCCAAACACTGCCAATCAAATGTCTCTGTTCCAGATCTGAATCATAAGTCTTCCTTCCTCTTTTCTTGCAAGGACAGTTTCTGGGGATAGGAATTCATGAAGCTTTGGTCCCTAGCTCAGTACACTGAGTACTGAATAGGCAGCTGTTGTATGGAACCCATTTACTGCAGCTGGTAGGGTTTCTTAGAAGGCCTGTTGGCAGGAATTTGTTTCATCTGGTCCAATTTAGGAGATGAGAGCTGTTGCCACCCCTGCTGCCACTGGCAATGCTGGAACCTTTTAAAACATCACAGAGCTACCCTATTAGAGGCTCTACCTGACAGAACATGGGAAGGGGATTTTCCTGATCCAGACATTAATTAATGAAGGGCCTGGCTTTATTACAGGCCATCAGTTGTGCATTTCTACAAACATACTGTATGGTTTTTAAAAGCAGCACATTCTCTGATGAGCTCAAAATCATTTCTTTATTTGCCTCTTCTATAGAATAGATATTCAGGTATCTATTATAGATAATAGATATTCAGGGGAAAGTAAGTTTCTATGAGCTCTTTAGATAATTGGAGGTGCCAGTTACATTCAACAAATATTACTGAGCATCTCCTGTATGCCAGGAACTATGTTAGAACTATGCTAGACACAGAGTTGGCCAGGACAGCCATGATTCTTAACCTCAAATGTCAAATAAATAACTGAAAATACCATAACAGCTATGAAGGGGAAGGACTATGGGACCATATAACAGAGATCTAACCTTGTCTAGGTATCAGCCAAAGCTTCCTGTCTAGGACTCATAAGACGTTATCTGCCAGGGAGTGGCCGTGTATTCTACTGCATGGTCTATGACCTCTCAGGGACAAAATTTTACAGTACGTATTATGTGAAGGTTAGTTTCTGATTGTTAAAAATGTCTAGGACTTTATGGGTCTCAGTAAGACAGTTGCTTCCAGAATGATATTTGACTGGAGTGCCCACATGGCAGTATTGTTTTCTTTAAAGCATGAGCCCTAAAGGAAGGGACTAGGCCTTGTCAATCCTGGAATTCACTGTGCCCAGCAAAGTAAGCCTACAAACAGCTCACATTCAATAAGTGTTGAAGTTATCACAGTCAAAGAGGGCACACTGCAGGAAAGAATCAAGTCCAACAGTTGGTCCAAAGACATTTCAAGAAAAAAAATAAAAAAACAACACCCCACCTTTCTCCTAGAGTAAAACACTTAACGCCAATGTCATGGCTCTTAACCACCATGTCACATTGTTTGTAGCTGAGAAGAGTGACTTCTACAAGAACAGTTAAAAATAATAAAAAGGCCGGGCACGGTGGCTCAAGCCTGTAATCCCAGCACTTTGGGAGGCCGAGGCGGGTGGATCACGAGGTCAAGAGATCGAGGCCATCCTGGTCAACATGGTGAAACCCTGTCTCTACTAAAAATACAAAAAACATTAGCTGGGCATGGTGGCGCGTGCCTGTAATCCCAGCAACTCAGGAGGTTGAGGCAGGAGAATTGCCTGAACCCAGGAGGCGGAGGTTGCGGTGAGCCAAGATTGCGCCATTGCACTCCAGCCTGGGTAACAAGAGCGAAACTCCGTCTCAAAAAAAAAATAATAATAATAATAATAACACTTATATAATACTTACTATGTACCAGGCACTGTCTTTTTAGAACTTTGCATTTATTAACTCAGTTACTCTTATAAATCAATGATATTCCCATTTTACAGCTGGAGAATGGAAGCACAGAAATGTCAAGGTCACATAGCCCCGGAATGGCAAAGACAATAGTCGAGGCCAGGCTTCTGCAATGGAGTCTATGTTCCTAACCACTGCAATTTGTCACCTTTTTTTGGAAAACAAGAGAATTTCATACTTTATTGCATTTCATCTCTGATTATATTCTTCACATCCTATTTTTATTTTGAGTAATTTCTTTCCTGTGCGATTATATGAAGTGACTATTGATGCCTGAACCTTAAACCTTTTTTTTACTAGTGTCTGCAACCCGGAGCTGACTGACTGAACATCTTTTTGGAATCACACTTTATAGATGAGCTCTGCACTTGTACACAATCATTTCTTATTTCATAATGAGGTTTTTCATTTTCACACAGCAACCTCATAAAAAGACACATGCTTGATGTTAAAAAACATATGCAATTGCTGCAAATAACTTTTTATGTTGGCCTGCGCACAAAAAGAGAGAGAGAGAAAACTCTGAGCATAAGCCAAGTGCTGGGGAAGAGCAAAGTGATTCTGCATTGAGTGAGGTGTTCGAGTGAACGCCTTCAAGATCCCTGCCAGCTCTAGGACTCTAGTGCCATGGACTGACTGTGTCCCCTCAAAGTTCTTGTGTTGAAATCCTAATACCAATGTGATAGTATCAGAAGGCTGGGCCTGTGGGATTTGGTCATGAGTCCTCATGAGTGGGATTAGTGCCTGTCTTAGTCTATTTTTGGGCTGCTATAACAGAATATCTGAGATTGGGTGATTTATAAAGAACAGATATTTTATTTCTTGGGTTCACAGGGGTAAGAAGTACAAGGTTGGTAGTATGCATCTTGCAAGGACCTTCTTGCTGCATCATTCTACGGTGGAAAGAAGAAGGGCAAGGAGAGGCAAGGGTGAGAGACAAACCCGCTTTTACAACAAATCCACTCTTGTAACTAACTCACTCCTGATATAATGACATTAATGCATTCAGGAAGGCAGAGCCCTATGACCTAATCACCGCTTGTTAGGTCCCATCTTCCAGTGCTGTTGTTGCATTAGGGATTAAGTTTCCAAGACCTGAACTTTGGGAAACACATTCAAACCATAGCAATATCTTTGTAAGGAGAAGCGAGAAAGCCAGCGCACTCTCTTTCTGTCATATGGGGGGATACAGAGAGAAGTCAGCAGTGTGCCTCCCGGGAGAGTCCTCCCCAGAACTCAACCATACTGGTGCCCTGATCTTAGACTTTCAGCCTTTGCTTCAGAACTGTGAATCATACATGTATGTTCTTTATAAGCCACCCAATTTATGGAACTTTTTTATAGCAACCCACAGAGACCAGGACACCTAGAAACCATATGCCCACAAAAAGGGAGAAGAGTACCTTTGGCTATGATTGCCATGACTTTCAGTTTTCCTCTGGTCTGCAACTGCTTTATTTTGCTGCAGATAGTCTGAAGCTGCACTGTTTAAAAACCAGAGTAGCTTCTCATAATTCACCTAAAAATTAAATATGAAACAGAACATCCTCATTTAATTTATATGTAAGGAAAGAGGCCTGCTAAGATAAAATGTATTTGGGGTATTTTTACCATTAAACATTTAAAAAAACACTTAAAAATATGATATCATAATTATTGATGCTTTTTAGCAAGTATTATTATTCACCCTTCTGAACAAATGGTAAAATTATACTTCCTGATTGTCTTGTGGTTGGGTAAGGCCATGTGACTAGTTCTGGCCAGTGTATTATAAGCAGAACTGAGACCCTGTGAGCTGACATGAGACCTCCAGGGCTCTTTTTCCCCTTCTGTCGTCCTGTCCAAAAATATTCTAAAGTGGCTGTTTCATCATCCTGGGTCCTGGAGCTAAACTGATGACAGTGTTGAGAAGAACTATGGCTGGCTCTATGGAAATATTAATGGAAAAAATAAGCTTTTGTTGCTGTAAGCCACAAACATTACTACAGCATAACCTAACCTTAGCCTCTCTTTCTATCCCCACTCTCTCCCTTGTTCTTTCTCACATATCTTACACATTTATTATATGTGATGTATTCAGCAGATATATTTAGATATATTGAGCAGATATATTCAGATAATCTGAAGACAAAAATTTACTAGGCTAAGTGAAAAATCTGAAGACCTTTTTTCTGCATAGGAAAGGACTGAAGGAATGTCATCCATTTCCACTGCTAGGCTGGATGTCGCCCCAGGGACTCTGGTGGACAGACAGCTCCAGGGTAGCAGAGGGGTGAGAAGTGGGAGAGGAAAGCTTGATAGGGTCCCGGATAGAAACTAGCTCTCAGGCCAGAAGATTCAGTTGAACTGAATATTCAAATAGGTTGTACTAATACATTCATATTGTGTTGCTAAATACTTCTCATAAATATATAACTAATTCTATTCTGTTGTGTTTATCGCATTACTAAATCCTGAGAATAAAATTGCAAGGTTGGTTTTGGCCTGGTTTTCTGGATGAGATCATTGAGGCATGGGAGCACTTAGTAGAGTGTGCTTCATGTCACAGAGCTAATGATGGTGGGATTGAGATTAAAGTCCAGGACTTCTTTCTTAAGGTCTGTGCTGTCTATTGCCTTGCTATTCATACATGCTCACTAATGATTATCTTATTGCTATTACTTCTTCCTATTTGAGGGTATTTTCCTCTGGCTCCCTGAATTTGGTGACACTTGGACTACACTTAATATTCAGACATAGGTATGAGCTTGGAAAATACAGTGCCCAGGGAACTCTGGCCCTGTTGTTGGGGAACTTGTGTCTTAGCATTGGGTCTGCCATTAATTCTCGGGGTCTCCTGAGCAAGTTCCAGGAAAACCTTTGGGCATCAGTTCCCTAATCAGTAAATTTCAAAGATACCTCCCACTTGTAACTTTCTAGGAAATTGTGATGGTAAGAAGGAGATCTTAGTTCAGTCCTCCCTTCTTAAGTTGGGTCCTGCAGACTGAGCTAGCTCATGAATGGACTTGAGTGGACCCATTATCCTGAATCTGTAACTACCCTAATATTGTTAAAAGCTGACAATGTAAGTTGGGGCAGGGGGACCCTTTAAAGATAAATTAAACAGAGTGAATAGACCTAAATCTATTTTCTATTCTAACTAGAAATTTCTACACATGAATATACATAAGATTTTAATCTTAATAGTCAGTGGTAAAGGTCATTTGCAAGAAAGTAGCTAACTTCTTAATCTGTTACCCTGGTGGGTACGAATTAAAGAAACAAAAGGAACACACACTTCCAATAGCAAGATGGCCATACCATTTCAGGAGAGCCGCTCTTAGAAAATCTCTGACAAAGGATTTTGACTGTTGGTAACTGTAGAGGGAGTTCATGCCTCAAAAAGAGGTGGCTCAGCTGAGATTGGAGAAGAAATCCTGAAGAGATTGGGTCCAGGGTCTTCAGCTCTGTCTGAAGCTTTTCTAGTAAGATGGATCTCAAAGGACGTGACTTGAGTTCTCTTCTGACCATGGCAAGAAGAAAAGTGTCTTCATTTGTTGTCCCACTCGGCCTCTGGCCAATATCCTAACACACGATGAAACACAAAGAGCAGGACTCTTCAATCAGCCAGCTAAAGACCAAAGCAAGGAAACAGAGGCACACTGGGGCTGGTATCTGAGCACCCACTCTCAGGCCTGGAGCAGGACAAGTCAGTGGCACTGAAAGTGAGCATTCAATCTGGTGTATTCATTATTTACAATGCATCAGCTCTTTTCCTTCAGGAGAAGAAAGCAAATCCTAGAGTGTATGGTCTGGTAGAAGATGCTTTAACATACATCGTTTGCCTTTTTCAAAATAACTGCTTTGATGGTATGAGAATTTAGAATAACACATTTTGGAGACCCATTGCAGCTGGGAGTTTAGTGTGGGTAATGCAAACCAAAGACGATATCTATAACCTGACTGAGTTAACTGGGACATGGCCCTTCCTGAGCTCAGCAGTTGCTAAAAGCAAGAAGCTTGGAGGAAGATGAGGAGTTCGGTTGAAATTTTTAAGATTTGCCTGTGAACTCCCCAGGACACTTCCTGGAAAGCTGACTGAATAAACAAAGTCTGGTGTCCATTTGTCCATTCTCAGACTGTCTTTAAATTTTTTTTTTTATGGAGGTGGGGTCTCACTATGTTGTCCAGGCTGGTCTCAAACTCCTGGCCTTCACTGATCCTCCCACCTTGGCTTCTCAAAGTGCTGACATTACAGGTGTGAGCCACTATGACCAGCCCTCAGACTGTCTTATCATCTGCTCCACATCAAAAAATACTGTCAACAAATAATACTCCTTCATGCACAATAGAAACAACTCAACAACTCTTAGAATACACACCTCATGTTGGTCAGAGCCGCCTCTCACCATCTGTTCCAAGGACCAGTCTCTAAGCTTTCTCCTGGGGATGCCATGTACATAGGATAGGGACTGGTCTCCGGTTGGTACAGAGCTGCAGTAGACGTCTGCTCGACTGGGAATCTTAACAGAGCAAGGACAAAGGGAAGCAAGGAGCAGAAGAGGACGTAGGGAAGAGAAAGAGGAAAGAAGGGAGAAAATGAGTAAGCTAACCAATTTCTTTAAGCACATTCCTAGTTCTAAATGAACTTCAGCCCATATATCATCAAGTCATTGAATCATCACTGAAGAAAGCTTGCCTTCACACCAATTTCAGCATTATGCACTTAACACATGTTAGACAAATATATTCACACTGAGGTATGTCTCATTTGGGCAGAAAATTATCTGTGACAGGCAAAAAAAAAATAGGTAAACATAAGGTATTTATCGGCAAATGTGAGGTTAATATTAGATGAAGATAAGGGTATCATTAGGCTGTTTTAATTAGCAGGTTCAGGATGGGAAGCAAAGGTAATTGTTAACTTTGACAAGAGATTAAAAAGCTCTTGTCAGGAGTAATATTATAATTCAGGAGTAATGTTATTAAAAGTTGCAAAAGAATAAATGATAGAAGTAGGATCAATAATAAAATCCTGTTCTCTCTTGCCATGGAGCATGGTATATTAATTGTGTTTTTAAATTTTTCATATTTTGTGGTGTTTTGACATCTTGAGAAAGTGTGCCTTGTTGGCTGGCGGGAGCTGCCCCTGCCAGGACTAGCTAATTTCTAGAGAAGTCAACATACAACTTGCCTGCTAACACGTCTTTCATATGCAAACCAGTCCTGAGCTGAAACCTCCAAATACCTCCTTTATTTAACTCCCACAAACAAAGCCTTTATTCTCTTGCCCTAAATAAATCCAGGACTAAGTTTCAGACAACCAGGGGTAGTCACTCTACCCCAGAATCTGGTGGAATTATTCTAACTTGCCAGTCCTAAGCTCTTTGCTGTGCCCTGCCTTGCCTTTCCCATGTAAACCCCAGAGAAAGGCTGTGGTTTGCGCTTTTCTCTCCTTGCTCCTCCTTCTGCCTCCTTGAAGTCATCAAGTGGCCTTACCTGGTGTGGAATCACCCATTCTCTTGTGAAATAAAAGCAATGAACTCTTGTTTCAAAGGCAATTGTCTCCAAGTCTGTTATCTCACCATATCCGATTGAAACAAAAATTCAGTACAAATTGAGATACAAGGTAGGTAGTACACACACACTTTTACATTTGAAAAGCCAAGGTTTGCAGAAGTTAAATAACTTTATTCCTTCATTTAAGAAACGTGTATGGTTTGTCTAGTGTGGGCCAGGCACTGTCATAAGCCCTACAGTGAAAAAAAAAAACAGACTCAGCCCCTGCTCTCACAGAGCTTGCAGATGGTGGGAGGCATAGCAAGTAATGATGATAATAGAAAACGGATTCTACAGGCCACTCTCAGAAAAGTCCATGGGTCCACCTGACCTGGACTTGGTGGTCCGGGTCTGAAGGCAATGACATCTAAATCTAGGCTGGCAAGATAACTCAGTTTTGGATTTGGATAGGCTAACAAGTGGGGAGGGAGGAGGAGAAGACAAGAGGATTACAGGAAGAGTGAACTGGATACAGAAAACCTCAAAAGTGCATTCCTGTGTGTAAGAGAGAGATGATGCTTTCAGAGCATAGTTTAACTTTTGGAAAAGGCAAAAGGAAATCTGGAGAGAGAGAGGGAGGAGAAAGGCAATGAATTACCTTTAGCCTTGTTAGCATCTGTGCTTTATTCTGAGGGCAATGGGAGCCATAAAAATATTATTAGTAGAGCAATGACTAGAGCAGACTTATTCAAAACTCCCTAGTAAATTGTGCAGACATGTGAATCCTGCTTTTCACAATTACCCTAGGATGAGGGAGATTCAATGTTCAGTCCACAGAGCAACTTCACTCTGTGAAATATTTGGCTAGGTATTTCAGACATATGGTTCACAGGACAATATGTTTCTTTGCAAATTATTTGTAATATAAAATATTTCCATTTTCAGCCACACCCAATGTTTTTTTTTTGCCTCTGAGAATGTATGTGTTTCTATATGATGGTGTTTTAAAGAAATGTTATCAATACTTCATCATTCCATGGGTCAAGGTATCTTTCAGTTGCCTTTGCTTTCATTTAAACATGAAAATGTATTAAGTGCCTTCATCCTTGACACTACAGATACAAATGAACAAGGCAGGTGTGACTCCTTTCATTATAGTTCTTTGGGCCTGGACATCATAGACTGAATTTTTGGCTTCACCTATGGAAAGAGGAAAATATGCCATACTTCCAGGAATGCTGTGAAGAATGGGTGTTATGTATTTTAAATATTTTATACATTCTAAAACTTTATAATATATTTATTTACTGTATTTTGTGTATCTCCCTCCCATAATATGACCTCCATGTGGTTCAGGACTCTGTCTTGTGCCTGGCTGACACCCCTACAGCCGGAACAGCCCTGAATCTGCTGAAAGACTAGAGTAACAGCATGGGAGAATAGGGAGGAGCTCTTGGTGCATGGGTGCAGGCTTGCTGTAGGCTGGGCTTTAGATTTCTCCCTTGATTTAAGTCACCTAGGGCTGTTGTTTTTCCAAAGCAAAGAGTGTTCCCAACATGTCAAAAAAGATAAAATGGGAAATTTTATTAAGATTCCCTGTTTCTGAACTTGGGATTTGTCAGAGCACCTACAAAGTCTCTAATACCATAGGTTTCTCTAATTTGGTTTACTTTGAATAACAAAATACCACTTGGGGACCAACACCATAGCCTGAAGTGACTTCAATCAATCCTAGTTGTGTGATGTTTGCCTAAAAGAACTGGTACAAATGAAGCACAGAAATCTAACACAGATTTATGTACTCTCCTGGGAGAGTTGGGACTTGTAAGAGTTGGAAATGTAAACAAGTCTTTTAAAGATTGCTTATAAATAAAACTATTTTTGAGTGTGTGTGGAATCACGCACACTCTCTTTCAAGAGAAGTGAACACAACAAATCATCTTAATATTATGCAATGGATAGCTGTGGTTTGGGAGAAAATTTCCAGACAGAGCATTAATTGCAGATGTGAAAAGTTGTTTCTTAAACAACGTAGACCAAGGTACTGGGGTGTTCTAGAAAGCTGTTAAATGGCTCAAAAATCGGCACTAGTGATAGTGAAGACAGCCATGAGAAACATCAAGTAAAAAGTCTGATACATTTTTTTAAGAAATGTAGACTTAGAAAAAAAGTGTTTCCAAATTAAATATTATATGTAACATGTGATTTTGAAATGTGCTTTAAACAAATTAATACAATACATATCAATTTCAATCATTTGACTATTTTACTCATATTTGTAAAAATGGATATTTTATTTACATTTTAACTTTTACTTTTGGAAACTTCAAGCACAGGCACACGTAGAGATAATGGCTTGATGAAACCCCCTGTGCTCATCACCAAGCTTCAATGATCAATTGACAATCTTATTTAAACCCGCGTTACCCCCTACAAGAGATTAAGTGAAGCCAGACAATGTGTTATATGTCCACATTATTTCAGCATGTGTCTATAAAGCAGTGGTTCTTAAAGTGTAGCCTTTGGGTCCGAAGCTTCAGCTTCACCTGGGAGTTGGTGAGAAATGAGAATTCTTGAGACTCAGCTCAGACCCTAAATAAAAATTTGTTGGATGGGGCACAGAAATCTGTGTTTGAATAAGTCCTCCAATACTTCTGATGCACACTGAAGTTTGAGAACCACTGCCCCAAGAATAAGAACTTTTAAAAAAATACACAATAACATTATAATACTTAAAAAATTTCTTAATATTAACAGTAATTCCTTAATATCACCAAATGTCTAATCAGTGTTTAAAATCCCCTAGTTGTCAGGTAAATCTTATTTCTATAGCTTGTATATTCAAAATAAGAACAATATATTGCAATAGGTTAATATCTCTTCTCCCTTCCCTCTCTCCCTCCCTCCCTTCTTTCTGTCTGTCTTTTTCTTTCTTTCTTTCTTTCTTTTTCACTGCAGCCTGGCCTGAACTCCTAGATTCAAGCAATCCTCCTCTCTCAGCCTCCCAAGTAGCTAGGACTAGAGGTGCACACCAGCACACCTGGCTAACGTTTTTAGTTTTTTGTAGAGATGGAGTCTTGCTATGTTGCCCAGAGTGGCCTTGAACTCCTGACCTGAAGCAATCCTCCTACCTTGACCTCCTAAAGTGTTGGGACTACAGGCATGAACCACTCCATCCAGCCTTACATCTTTTTAAATGTCTAGTCTTCACACGCTGCCCCTTCAATTACTAGTTTTTCTTGCAATTATTGAAGAAGCTGTGTTGTCTGCACTGTAGAGTTTTACATAGTCTGCATTTTGTTTCTGGCATCCCTGCACTGTTTAAAAAAAATGTTCCATTTATTTCCTGGAAAATGGTAGTTAAATCTAAAGTCTTATTCGTATTCAAGTTCACTTTTATTTGGCAAGACATTTTTATAGGTGGTATATTTCCCCATGGAAGCAAATGTTGTCTGATTGTCTTTTTTGGGTCATATTTACAAGCACTTATATGCATTGCTTAATTCCTTTTTTCTTTTCATTAGGGTTTTGCAAAATGGTGATAATCTTATCCCACCATTACTTCTTCATGTATTAACAGAAACAGTTCTTTAAAGGGAAACGTCCCTTCAACTATCACTTCAGTACAGTTTGCATAGAAAACGGCAAACTGAAAAAATGCTTGTTTTTTTTATTTACTGTTTTTTTTCTCAAATAAAGAGTTTGTTCCTTAACATTCTTCAGAGGTGACCAATGAGCTTTTGTTTTATTTTTGTTTTTTAAAATTATTGTGAATGTATACATTAAATCATATTTAATGTGTTTCAATCTATTGCAATTATTATTTTTATTGATGCCCAAATTATGCCACTTTCAACTGTGGGAGTCTCTTTAGGTTAAATCCTGAATCTTCTTAGGCAGGTCTTAAGAAGTTTTTGACATCTTCATTGCTTTTGGAACAAGTAGATATTCCAGGCTCAAAGCTGCAATTAGCTCTTGGAATTTTACCTAGCATAATGCAGGTGCAAGGCTACTCATTGCTTTAGGACTAGTCATTGTTTCTAAATTTTTCCAATGGCCAGAACTGGGAAATACATTTTAGAAAAGAGTTCATACTAATTTTTCAATTCAAATGTAGGACCATAGGGGTTTTATTTAATTTTATTAATACTATACCTATATTTTATTTCTTCTATGCCCCAAATCACAAGTCCTCCCCCCAAAAAAAGATAATGACTCACTTGCTTTATCACACAAAACATGCACACACAGAATAACAGTATCAATGTAACGGTCATTTAAAACATTTAAATGTATTTTTTTCACGAAATATTTTCCATATAGTAATTATTCCACTAGGGATATACTATGAAGTTATTGTGTTTTAAAATCATTTACAATAGTTCAATTCTGTTTGATTTTACTGCCAATTAATATATAGTTAGGTTCACGTGGCCTCCAATTTTCAAGGTGGCCCCATTGGTCCCTACTTCCTGGTTTCATGTCCTTCTGTAGTCTCCTTCATCTCCCCAACATTTAATTAAAATTGGTCTATGCAACCAATAGAATACTGTGGAACTGATGGTACATCACTTCTGAGATTAGGTTATAAAACTTATTGCAGCTTCCAATTTGATTGTGTAAAATCAATATCTCTCAGATTACTCATTTTTTGGGAAGCCAGCTACCATATCGCACACACCCCTAGAAAGAAGCTGACATGAGAAAAACTGAGAAATGTGGACACAGCCAGGAGGCCTCTGTCAATAGCCACTTGAATGAGGTTGGAAGCAGATCCTCTAGTTTGGCTCAAGCTTTCAAACGACTGCCTCCGTGGGTGAGATCTGGGGTAAAATTTTACAAGACTTTAAACCAAAATCTCTCATCTAAGCTACTCCTAGATTCCTTCCCCTGAGAAACAGTAGAAGGTAATACATGTGTATTGATTACATGAATGATTTTTAGGGCAATTTATTATATACCAAAAGGTAACAAAACCAGATTCATTTTATTTTGTTTTTGATTTTTACAAATTGATTTTCTTAACATTTAATTTTACTTTATAATTGTATAGTGTAAAATATTTATGTGGTTGCAAACCCAAACCTACAAGGTTTTTACCCCTTCATCGTGTTGCATCTATCCCCAAGAGATAACCACTTCTTAATAATGTTCTTAATTAATTCTTTCATTTTAAAAAACATAAGGTATATGTAGATCATAGATATATAGAGAGATAGATACCTGGTAGAATAATCTATGTATATTTTTCGACCTCACTTTTATTCAATTAAAAATGTATCCCATTACATTACTCCACATAAAGATATATAATTATATATAGTCTACATTTCTTTTTACAGTTTCATAGTACTCCATATATGGATGTATGTTAGTTTATTCAAATAGCCCATTATCTGTGGGAATTTAGGTTGTTTCTAATTTTTTGGTATGTATCTTCTGTATAAATCTTTTAATATTATATTTTTCAAGTGTATCTTTGGGATAGATTTCTCAAAGTGAGATTTTGTTGTCAAAAAATAAATGTAGATGTAGTTCTGCTAATTATTGTCAATTTTCCTTCCAAAATGGCTTTTCCATTTAACTTTTTTTTTTATCATTGTAGCAGTTTATCTGTTTCCCCATAATCTCCCAACAAAGTATATTATCAATATATACATTTTGCTGATTTATGTTATCAATTTCCTGGATTTTGCTAATGAGAAATTATATTTCAGGACAGAATTAATTTACATTCTACTTACTAAAAGCAAGTCCACATCTTTTGATATGTTTAAAGAACATTTACATTTGTCTTTCTGTAAATCACCTGTTCATATATTTTGCCCATTTTTCTAATAGTTTACTGCCCTTTTTCTTCTTTATTTTAAATAGAATGTTCTATAGATGAGAGATGTATTTGTCAATGATTCAAGTTGCAGATTTCCCCCCCACTTTGTCAGGTGTTTATGTACTTTGCTTACAGGAGTTCTGGCATATGGTGAAAATAATCACTCCTTTGGTGAAAATTATTACTGTTATTGTATCTATATTTTGAGTCATAGTTAAGAAAATTTCCCCTTATCCCAGATGATAGAGGAAATCACTCATGTTTACTTGTACTATTCAAATATTTTCATTTCTTTACACTTAAATCTCTGATGCATTTGGAATGTATCCTAATATACATCCTATATATGTATGGTATATTAGGAATAGACCAAACTTAAAAATTCTCATATACAAAACTACAATATGCCAGTGGGTTTTTACTGATTTTTTTCTTTTCAATTCCATTGGTCTTTCATGTATTCATGTGCCAAAACCACATTATTTTAAATATAGAGACTTTTTCTTTTAACATCTTGGAATGGTATCTTACCCATTACTCATTGTGTTTTCTTCTTTTCAGGGTTTTCCTGACTATTCAAGCTTGTTTGTTATTCCAAATTAACTTGCTGATCAATTTGGCTAGTTCTAAAACAAAACAAGATAAAAACCTAATACTATTTTTTTTATTGGAATCCCACCAAATTTATAAAGTACCTCAGGGAGAACTGACATTTTGATTATGTTAACATTTTATGTACAAGAAAACAGCGTGATTTTCCATTTGTTCAAATCTACTCTTGTGTCTTTCAGGAGTGCTTTATGTTTCATTCTCATAAAGGTTGGACATTTCTTGTTAAGTTTATGCCTGGGCATTTGATTTATTTATTTAGTCAATTTACTTCTACATTTATTTACTATTGTAAATGGTACCCTTTCTTCCATTTTATCTTCTAATTCATTTTTGTTCACATATATGCAGGCCATTGATTTGTGTTATCAATGTTATAATTTTCTAGTTTGCCAAATTCTCTTAATTGTTGTAGTAGTATTTTCATTAACTATCTTGAGATTTTAGACATACAATCTTATACTCTGAAAACAGTTTTATCTCTTCCTTTATAAGTAATATGCCTACAATTTCTTTCTCTTTTTTAATTGCATTGGCAAATACCTCCAGCATAATATTAAAAGCCTGTGGAGACAGAGGGCAGTCTTCTTCCAAACTGAAATGAGAAAATCTCTAGCGTTTTCAGATTGAACTAGATGTTGGCTTTGAGCCAATCTACAGAGAAAAGCATTTGGAGATAAAAATGAACAAGGAACAATTCTTATTCTCCGTGGTCTTACAGACTTGTGGAAGGAGACAGAGAAGGAAACAGTTTATTTTAATAGTATGACAACATTCACCATAGAAATATGCACAAATTCACTTGGAAATACATTAGGAAAGGCATTTACCTCAGTCTTGGAAATCAGAAATAATGATTCTTGATAGACCTGCTATGTAGTTGAGACACTTATATAATTATGAGTTAATCAAATAAAGATGGAGGGGAGAAAATTTTACCTAAAAAGAATAGCATGGGCAAAGGATTTGAGGTGAAAAGGAACAGAACTCTATGGAATATAATTTCAGTTTAGTGAGATATGGGGATGAAAGTGAAATAGAGAATAGATAAAGTTGAGCTAGAATGCTAAGTTAAGGAATTTTTTACCAGGCAAAATGGGGATTTAATGATGGCATTTAAGTGTTTTAAGCAGAGTTTATATTTGATCAAGTAGTTCCTCCTAAAAAAGATAGCATATATATCCCTGTCCCATGCATGTTGTGCTTGGCCATGTGGTTTGCTTTGGCTAATGAGATGCTAGTGGATTTGACACAAGCAAAAAGCAAAGACTTAAAATGTACTTGTGTGATTGAGTTTTTTCTCTTAAAATGTTTCCATCGTTATGAGAAAGGCATGCCTTGAGGAGTTCACTGGATTCAGAACAAGAAAACACAAAGCAGAGCTGAATCAAATCCACGGTTTAGAGCCAAGCCCAGCCCAAACCAACTGAGATAAATAAAAGCTGCTTACGCTCACATCTGTAGATGTAAGCATAAATGATTATTGTTATAAACCACTGAGTAGTGGGGTGATTTGTTATACAGCAGTATTTATCATAATAGCTGACGAATATAGAGAGAGACATTTAAAGAGAGAAAAGTCAGTTTGAAGATAATTAAAATCTCCCTGGTGAGACAAAATGGTGGTCTGATTATGGTTATGACAGAGGAAATAAAAGAAAGAGAAGGTTTTGAGAGACATGAAGGAGGTAGAATTTAAAGAACTCTGTGATTGGTTGGATATCAGGATTAGGGAGAGGGAGGAGGAAAGTATGTTCAGATTTCTTGCCGATACAATTGAGAGAGGGGTGAGGCCATTCTGTAAGACACAGATGACCAGAAGTCCAAGATCAAAGGCTCTACTTTGAGCTTGCTGAATCTGAGCTGCAAATGCGCAGCCAAGTAGAAATGTCCTCGACATCTGTCTATTCGTCTATAAAATAAAAATAATATCATGTGCATTTACCTACCTTGCAGGGCTATTGTGGAGAATGAACAAAGGAAAACACACAAAAGGGCTTGGAAAAGAACACCTTCCCAATCAACTGTGACAATTATTAAAATTGAAGCACAAACACTTTCATTTTCATGCTCCCAGATGCAAAAAGCACACTCCCATTTTATTTTTGAAACTTTGCTACTGAGTTTGTTGCTAGTCATACATTCTTTTTTATTCTTCTGAGAGAAAGCAGAGCTGATACTTCTGAGAAATGATATAAAAAATACATATCTTTTCAGAAAAAAATACCCATAAAAGCAGAATTTGGAGGTACAAAGATCCTAGGGCTAGCAGTCGGAATAGCCAAGCTCTTTTCTTGTGAGACCTTGGAGCATTTTAGCTGCCTGGTCCTCTCATTCTTCCTTTGTGAAAGGAAGGTTTGTACTTGTTTGTTTCTAGATATCTCACTACTCTTACATACACAGAACGAGGGATTCTCTTAACATCTTCAGTTTTACTTACTTCCTACCAGTGAGACTCTTCGAACTTACTCTGTAATTTAGAAAAGAGTTTCACACTTGCTCGTCCTCACGCATGTTAGCTCAATCTTTATCAGCAACTTCTCTTTTGGAGCAAATTCAGCTGGTCCAGATTGCCTGTTACGTCCCAGGCAGGAAAGCTTATTTTCATCTATATGTGACTGATAAGGATGTAGAAGGAGTTCTGATTGGTGTGCTTTTGCACTGCGGCAGGATTTCATTTACCACTTAGTCAAGCTGGTAATGAGGGTCTCTGTACCAGGCAACTGTGGTTGCCATCTGGCAGGCCAGCACCACACGCCCGCCCGGCAGACAGAACCAATTAGTAGGTCCCCACACCTCCCACAAGGCCTTCCTTGTTTGGTGGCTGGGTGTTAGCCCCCGCTGAGCCTCCCACCAGAAACCCTGTTGAATTCTGGGAGGGGAGGGGCAAATTTTCTCCCTGTACTGCAGAGCTAGCAAATAGTCCAGATCATGGAGGTCAAGAACAGCTTACCTAATGAACATGCTATGTATGGTAATGGCGAATGTAGAGTCCACGGAAGGAATGAGCAGCCTGATGTATTAGGAGGAGTGTCAAGAAACAGATTTCTATATATAAGAGGAAAACTAGAAATGGCTTAAGTGCCCATAAGGCGTTTGTTAAGTGAACTGTGTTATATCTGTAGAAAGGACTGTGTACAGTTTGGTGACTAAGGACCTAGAACCTGGGCTTGAATGTTGGGTCTGCCATTTCTCAGCTATGACTTTGAAAAGGCACTTGATCTCTCTGTTTCTCAGCTCTCTTAACCATGCACTAAAGATAGTAAGAGTTCCTACCTCACTGGGTGCTTGGGAATAGTACATTAGTTAATATCTGTAAAGAGCTCGGAATAGCTCCTGGCACATAGTAAATGCTATCCATCTAAGTGTTAGTTTTGAGTACAACTCTCGCACAACCATTAAAGATGATGCGTAGGATGATTTTTTTCACACCAAGGGGAGAATTTTTGATATAAAGTGAATCAAGTAGGATAACAAAGAGTATATATAATGATTCTCATTCTATATCTATGAGTGGAGGAAAAAGGAAGAAAGGGAAAGAAAACCACTAGTGTTTTCTAGCTGATCTTTTTTTCTTATTTATGCTTGCCTTCTGTTTTTCAAAAATTGCTACATGATTATGCAATGTTTCATAATTAGAAAGATCAGTAAAAATTTAAGAAGAAAAAGAAAACATAGATGAATATCTTATGTGCACACTTATGTGTTGCTTTATCCTTTCTGAATGTTGGTTTTATCGTCTATGCCATGGTGGTAGAAATAACAATGGCATCTGCCTCACAGGGTTAATTTGAAAGAGTAAATAATAAAATTTACCTGGAAGAAATTAGTCAATAATAAAGTCTTTTATAACCATATTACCAAGGTCATTCTTTGGAAGCAAATGCAACAAATATATTAATGCCAGAATCAAAATTAGGGTAAAAAGTTCCAAGGTCTTTGGAAATTCATAACGGATTATATCACATCTGCAGATTCACTATCTTTTGCTGTAAAGAAGGCCTAAATAAAAGAACTCAGCCAAATGGAGACTAAGAGGCTTCAGTGTCGGCTCCATCTGTGCCACTCATGTTTTGGGAAAGTCACTTTCATTTCTGGTCTTCAGTGTTCAACTAGAACTTACAGAGTATAGTCTGAGGTCCATAGATAGGCTGCTAACCACTCCAAAATTTGATCCTTTGCATGGTTCTTATGAGCACAAGATCACAAATCCATAGGCATTCATTTTCTCATATGACTAAAGACTAGCTAGTAGCTCAGTGATTTGAAAAGGGCTATTAAAATTACAAACTAAAAATAGTTATGTTAGAGTTTACTGCAGACCCTAATTCAGTATTTTACTAAAATATCTGGCTGCCACTTAATGCTTGGCAGCATTGCAAAACTCCTACTCTATGTATCTGTTTAATTGCAATTTCAGCAATTTTGGAAATGGTACTTTGTTATCAATGAATCATTAGTTTTCCCTCGATTTAGATCCAGTTTTCAATTGCTGCTTTATTTGCTTTTTAATTACAAATTGCTAATCATATAGATTCATCATTATCTAGTTTGTTATGAATTGCTTGGTTGATTGTTAGAGTGCAGTGATATATATTTCTATCAACAGAGTTTGGGGTCTATAATTTTTTTTGTAATTAGACGTGGTTGCATTGTATTTTTAAAATAAACTTTTTTTATAATGTAAAAGCAGACAGACTCTTACTCTCCAACACGCCCCAACTTTGCATGTATAGTAACACTTATCACTGTATTACTGAGTATCACTGAGCTAACCACAGGCAGAATAGGTTGACCAACTCCATTGGTTGTTATGACCAACTTCATTGGTGGTCATGACCAACTCCATTGTTGGACAGCAAAGATACAATATACAAAATGACCTTGAAATTCATTTTGAGATGGAAAAAATGATTCTAATTTCTATCTCCTGCAAAATATATCAATGGACATTTGTACAGTGTGTTTTGGTGTGAACCTATGTTTTTATTTGTATTTTCCTAATAAATTATCTTGATAAACTTGGTTATTTTTTGTTACTCACTTTTCCATCCAGGAATCTGCTATTATGTACTCCTGTTAGTAGTTTCTGGTTGTCTTCTGATTTCTGGTTGTTCTCTGTGTGCTTGTTCTCTTTCACATCATCTAGATTAACATTGGTTTGCTGATCAGTGAAGTTAATGGGAGCTGGGGGATCTCTGCTCATCTGTCTCGCATTATCAGTCATTGGTTCCTGGTGCATTGTCTGAGTTTCTGTATTAAAGTTCTCATTCTCATTGCTGTGAAGAAAGAATTTTGTACTTTGTTACTCATAGGCACACTCCTCATGCACTAGGCTGGCATGAGAATGGAAGGTGTTAGTTTGTTGTTGTGAACAGCAGTAACTCAGCATAGTGGAATGTGGAAGTAAACATTGGTTATTCGTCTATGTATCATTAACCATAGCAAGAATATGTTATTAATATTATCTTTTCGGCCTTTACCTTTTTCCTTGCCCTGTTCCTTATACTCATAATCTATCCATCTGCTTACTGTAAGAAATGGTCAGTACAAAAATTGAACCCTAATGGTTATCACATTTCTTACTTGTAAATGTAACAGGTATTTTCAGCCTTAGAATAGAAAGTCAAAACTGTCAGCTTCAGTTCTGCTCTGTGCCTCTTGCCTTGACACTTCCTTTTCTCCTGGTAGCCTTTCATTTAAGTTTAATATTAAACAGAGAAAAGAAAGAGAAAAAACTGTAGGACGATTCAAAGTAGTTCAAATAACAAACAAAGTTAAAGGTTCAGCCTTGTTTAATAACAAAAAGTCTTACCAATCAAAACAGTAACAAGGTACCATTTTAAACATAGAAGACAGATATAATTCTTACAGTGGGTGACCTGGCAAAACATATTAAGCGTCAAGAAGCAGAAACTCTGACATTGTAGAACAATCTTTAAGCATGTGTATTAAGGGGAAAAATGCAAAAAATTGGAAAACTTTAAATAGTTGATAATAGGTAGCTGTTTGACTATTTCATTCTTTGCTCATAATAGGGTATGTATAGTTATTTAAAAAATTATGAAAAATTTAATGACACAAGTATAAGTCCACTTATAAAAATAAGTGAAAATATGATTGTCTCAACTGTGTAAAATGCATGTGTGTAACACATGTGCCTATTCAATCTGGAAAACAATCTGCCAGAAGTTAACAATAAGTATCTCTGGGCGGTAGAACTCAGGGTATTACATTGCATTCTATTACACTACATCATGTCATATTATATTTTATAGTATTATTATTCTAAATTTTCTACATAAGAAAATATTATTTTATAATCAGAAAAAATAAGTTTCAAAGTAGCTATGCCTTGTACCTACAAGGCAGTCTATAAATTCTAGCTGTTATTTATAGATACAATGGAAAACATCCATTTACAAGCATATCATGTTGTCTGAATATAATATTCATTGATTTAAATAATACTTATTGAACTCCAATACTGTTGATTTGAATAAGACCAAATCATGGGCAATAATTTGAATGTATGTATATTTTTATAGTCACTCTCTTGGTGGTGGTAGCACAAGAGAAAAAGAAGGCCTAGGAAAGAACTCTGATGGACACCCACATTTAAAGAGGAAAGAAGAGCCTTAAAAAGTGGTTTAAAAAATTTCCAGTGAAGTAGAAGAGAAATCAGGAGAGTAGAAGGAAGACTTTGTAGAAAAGCAAGAGGATGTTTCCAGAGAGAGGACAACAGTATTGAATGCTGCTGAGAAAGGAAAATTCTGAAAAGAGTCCATTGGGTTAGACATAAGGATGGAGTCAGGAATTTTGGTATGGTGAGTTTCAATGAGGTAATGTAGGTGGGTGCTAGACTGAAGCAGATTGAAGAAAGAGCAGGGATAAGCAACTGTAGACAGGAAGTATAAAGACCTCTCTGAAGAAGTTTGGCTGCATGAAGGGAGAAAGAGGGGGTATCAGTTCAAAGATGGTAGGGAGTTTAACCTGTTGAAATGCCAATGGTGAATAGCCAGTTGAACTACAGAAAAGGAGAGGATATCATTGATGTTATATACAAGATGGACCTTGACAAGACGATATGGGAGTCATTGAGAGGACAGAGGCAGAAAGGAAACCTCAGGATAAGGTTGTAGGAAAATAGGTAAGGATGTAGGCAGATTTGTACATTTGATGACAAGAGGTTGATCAAGTTGCTGAAAGCTTGAATTTTCTCTCTGATAACAAGGTATGGTTACCTTGGGTCTCTGGGGTAGGATAGAAATTCTGAATTAGGGCAAATGGTTTGGGAGAGCTGCTATGAAGAGTGGAAGAGAGGTAATCAGAAAAATACGACATGTTGGTTGGGTCAACCGAGTGGCCAGTTAAGGTTGGAGACCGTGGATTTTTGTGAAATCAGTTTGAGAGGGTGAATAGCACTTTACCCAGTAGTCCTTGTGGACATGCAGAGAAGGCAGACAGTGGGGCTCACACAGAGCTGGGGCTTTGCCAGAAAAACACACTCAAATGATAATAGTGCAAGACCAGAATATGAGAAGGAGATTGTACATTTGACAAATAGTTTTTGCAATGGGAGAAAACATATATGTTCCCTGCCCTGAAGAAATTCAAATTTCATTTGGTTGTCTAAAGAGAATGCAAACAATAAAGCTAACAACTGGTAAAACTTGATTCTAGAAGTCAGGATAGTGGTTACCTTTGAAGGGAGATGTATAGCCCAGAAGAAAGCCTAATGGATTTCTGGGATGCTGGTACCATTTTGTTTCTTGATCTGGATGTTCCTTGCACGAGTATATATTTGTGAAAATTCAGTGAGTGGTAGACTTATGAGGTATACTTTTATGTCAACATATGTATATTATATTTCTGTAAAGTATTAGATTGGTATAAAATTTATGTAAGTAATATGAAACATATCCAGTTAGCATATAAATAAATGCCAAATGGACATTGCAAGGATTCAGTACTATTTGAAGTTCATAAGAGAAAGAAATAACTGTGGTTTGCAATGGTTACAAAAATAATAGTATTGCTGAACATTTAACATGACAGCCACAGTGTACTTATTTATATACATTAGATGATGTATTCCTTAAATCAACACTATAGTCAGATGTTCCTATTATTCTTATTTTAGGATGAAAAAAATAAGACCAGGACGTTTGATGTGATTGGCCTGATTCTATTTACATGGCTTTTCAGTAGGGGAGCCAGGATTTAAACCTGTCTACTTCATTGCACAGACTCAGATCCTATTGCCAGTAGAGTCAGAGGAAGGTCCATGGAGGTTTGGGATTATGTGAGGAGCTGAAAGTACAGGAGCAGGTAACCAAAGTAGGAAGTGCAAGATTTGAAGACAAAAATGGTCATGGGGCAGGGAGTTAACTCTTTTGGATAAAGGCAAGGACAATGGATTATCTTTGCTTTAATCACCTTCAAAATCCTTTTGTGGGCTGTGTCTGGACAGAATTGCTGGAGAAATGTAAAACGTATCTGCCTATCTTTTAGAACAGCCACTGTAGATGTAAAACCAAAAATAACCTCTTAAATCTGTTTCAAGTAAAAGCTGTATTTTAAAAAAATACATAGCACTTTAAAAATTATGAAAATGACTCTAGCTGAGAAACAGCATGTGTCTGTGGTTAGCACAAACAATTTGTCAACACGCATTGGTTGTTATGTTGTTCACAAACTCACAGTTCTTTCTTCTGGGCTTGTGTACTATCTACCTACATTACTGGAAATAGAAATTTACCATTTCAAAAGAAGGGAAAAAAAAGCCATCAATACTATCTTGGAAGCAAGACACAGCTAGCTTCTGCATATGTACTTCTGACCTCAGCTGCTGCTCTGGGGGTGCCCTGAAGAGTTTAGTGTCATCCAGGAATGAGAGCAATTAGCGAGGATTACTGTGTTGCTGGATGATAAATAAATGAGGAGAAAACTGTCCAATTGTTCCCCCTCTCACTGGGCTCTTTCTGCAAACCAGCCCATTAGAGTCACCCTCCACTAGAGCACAGAGTCTCAGGGTTAGAAAGAAACATTGCAAAGGCGTCAGGTAGCATCCTTTGCCCAAAGCAAGGTAGAGATCCCCCGCTGGCCCCACCTCCCATATAACTCCAGCTCACCAGATCTCACATTTGATTTGGATTACACCCCTGCTGAGAACATAAAATCTCAAATGAAGGACCCAGGGGGCTCAGCAAAAGGTCACCAGATGCCATCTTAAAGGTCTGCCAGCCTTGGCAGCGACTCAATGCCACCAATTTCCAACTGTGCGCCATCTAACAGGCCCTAAACCCTCTGGAGAAGACAGCCTAGAGTGTGCCAACACAGTGAATGGGGATCTAATTTCAGTAAATGAAAGCATGTTCTTATTTGTAAGTAATAAGAGATAATCAAGACAACCAGACTTTTCTCTTTATAAAAAGACGATAAAAAATAAAATCGGAAATGGGAGGGGAGTACAGCTGAAAAAACTCACCGAACGCCACATGGAAGCTGAAATGTGAAGCCTGTGCTAACGCAGCTAATGTTATTGTGTCGAAGTATGAAGGTTTTTTCTTTTTCTTTTTGCTTTGTTTTATGCCATGGAGCCATACCATGTACTAATGTCATAGAAATTTAGTCTTCAAAAAGATCTTAAAAATACTTTCATTCAACTCCCAAACCTATACTTGAGTCATTTCTTTAGCAATGTAATTATTTTAGCTAATATGCTCTATCTAAATGCTTATGTGTGTCAGCCACCACACATAAATTCTTTCATGTTGTGTGACTTTGAGAATCTCTGATTTTCAGGTTCTCAGCTGCAAGATGAGAAAAAATAATCCTTATCAAGATAAAATATATAAAATATTGAGCACCAAGCCTGGTGTTCCTTCACCAGCCCTGGACAAATAGTAATTTTATGTGAATCATAAGTTAAAGGGTTAGCTCCTTTATATACACGCTCCTCATCACTCAGGTACAAAGCCATGCTTCTTTCTCTGGACTCCCCAAATTTTCTTTATTGACAGGCGAAACTAAAGTTCAAAAAATTGAGGTTTTGTAGTAGATAGGAACTGAAGAAAATCTGTTTAAATAGATAAAAAGAGAGATAATTAATGCAATCTCTCTGGCCACCTTGTTATTTACCAAACACAGCAAATACAAATTTTAGAAATCACCCCTACTTTTAAAAAACAAAGATTAATTTGTATTAAAAATCTGTTCTGATAAAGCAGGGTTCTTCTCAATCACATTCCTTAATTTTATGGAAAACAAAACAAAACACCAAACATTGTTGCATCGTAATGCTCTCAGGTGGATTAGTACCAAGAGCTTTACGGACAGTGCAGCTTTGCCAGTCTGGAGCCAATGTCTATCGGCTAAAATGTAAATCTTGGAGCCAATATTTAATGGCTTGAAATTTAATCTCTTTTGCTCTTGCATTCTCTCCTGTTTTGCTTTTGCAAGTCTAAGCAAAATGACTGGGCAACTGCCTGGCCTGTTCACCAATGATCTCTGTCCTGTAGGGCACAGTTTCTGAGCCAGGTCTTCTATCCATGCTCTGAAAGGATGCAGCATGAACAGTTCTCTGCATCACATCTGGATGCATCCACATGGTCTACGGGAATGAGGAGCAATCATTATTGCTATGTTATTTTGTTTAATCAGATTGAACTAAATCAGGAATATATAAAAAGACGTTGGATTTAAAAAAAATATACTCTATCAATATACATCTGTTATCTCAAAATCTTAGCTGGCAAAACTAAAGGTGGCCAAATATTATTGTATCTTTTTATGTAGAGCTTCCATATACACACACGGGAAGTTTTGTTTTGTTTTGAAACACAGATTGATTGTAATCAACCTTTCTAATCTCTTAAAATTTTTTTCTGTGGGAAGAAAGTTGCCCAGATACTATGGCAAGAGACTGAAGGCACACTCTGTCCCAGCATAATAAAAAATGATAGTTTTTATCTTAGTTATAAAAATGATAGCAAATAGATTTACTGGTTACCTAGTTGTAGCAATTATATATTTACTGATTACTTAGTTATAGAAATGACACCGAATAGATATGAGATTCAATCACATAATTATATAATCAATCTTATTACATCACTATTTCTATTAATCTTTGCTTTAGTGCAAGAACATTTTAGTCTTATACTATAGACATAATCAGGTGAAATACAATTCGGAACTGAAGGGACATTGTGAGAAGTGATCAGGAGGTGAGAATAAATGCCTTGCGGTAAGGCCAACACCTGGGAAGTTACCCGTTACTTAGCTAGCAGGCTGTGAGGGGGAGTTTCCCTTTCACTGGGGAGTTTCTGAGAAAACTGCTCTGCCAGCTCTTGAGGAAGGTCTGACACTAGTCAGGCCGACCCGCAGGCATCCAGGGGTTTAAACACCTCTCCTTGATGCTGTACTCCAATGGTCACCATCCTTGTCCACTTTCATGTTCCACTTTCCCACTCGATGTTTCCCTGTAAATTTTTAGAAGCTTGAGAAGTAAGAATAGAGGAATCCTAAAGGCCTTTTGATCTCTGTGATAAGTGCACAGAAACATACTGACGTGTGTGCCTCGCCTCCTTGAAGTGGCTACCTGAGAGGGAGGGGCCCTCTGTACTGTACCCACGTGACCCTCTGTACTATACCCATGTGACCCCCTGAACTGTACCCACGTGGCCCCGCCGTATTGTTGGAATGTGATTTGCTTGACCCCTACCCATCACTCTCCTGACCCTGCCCCCCTGCCTTGTATACAATAAATATCAGTGAGTCCAGGCTTTCGGGGCCACTGCTGGACTCTGGCCTTCGGTAGCAGTGGTCCCCCGAGCCCAGCTGAATTACCCTCTTATCTCTGTGTTCTTGCTTCTTTCTTTTCTACGATCTATCATCTCCGCACACAAAAGAACACCCACGAGACCCTGTGGGGCTGGACACTGCATTTTTCCAATTGACAAAATAATGCAGATATCTTTACAGGCCAATACTTCTATTTTGACACCAACATTTTAAATGTGTAATGGTATTTCACTATATAGATGTACAAGAGTTTATTTAACTTGTCCTATATTGTTGAACATTAATTTGGTTTCCAATTTTTTTCTTTTTATTTCACTCTTGTTGCCTAGGCTAGAATGCAATGGTGCAATCCTGGTTCACTGCAACCTCCGCCTCCCAGGTTCAAGAAATTTTCCTGCCTCGGCCTCCCAAGTAGCTGGGATTACAGACATGCATCACCACGCCCAGCTAATATTTTGTATTTTTAGTAGAGACGGGGTTTCTCCATGTTGGTCAGGCTGGTCTCAAACTCCCAACCTCAGGTGATCCACCCTCCTTGGCCTCCCAAAGTGCTGGGATTACAGGGTTGAACCACCGCGCCTGGCCTTCCAAATTTTTATAATTTAAATGTTGCTGCTGTGCTGGAGATGTTGCTTTTGCACCTATATCCTGACCAACCTTTTCAACCACAGAAAATTGACCTCTGTGACCTTACTCTATCAATAGTGCCCGTGAGGCTGGGCATAGTGGCTCACACTTAAAGTCTCATACTTTGGGAGGCACAAGTAAGAATATCACTTGAAACCAGGAGCTCCAGTCCAGCCTGGACGACATGGTCAGACCCCATCTTTACCAAAATAAAAAAAAAAAAAAATAGCCGGGCATGGTGGTGTACACCTGCAGTCCCAGTTTCTTGGAAAGCTGAGGCAGGAGGATTGCTTGAGCCCAGGAGTTCCAGGCTGCAATGTGCTATGATCCCTCCATTGTACTCTAGCCTGGGTGATGGACTGAGATCCTGTTTCTAAGAAAAAACAGTGCCTATGTCTTATGATTCTGGGTGGTTTGGGCCAATAGGTAGCCCTGGCAGGAGGAGTTTTCCTCCCTGCAAAGTTGACTCAGGCTACCTGTGTCTCTTGACCAAAGGTCACTCTACTTTTCTCAAGATGACCCGAGCTACAGAACGCTTCCTTAAGTTTTGATAATATTCCCCTGCTCTCCTCTCTTCAGACCTAGTGCTCCTACCAACCTTGCAGCTTGTAGCCTGTGATTTCTGCACCATACCTTGCAGTTCGCTTAATCTCAGCATACATCTTTGTAATTAGTCCTTTTAAACTAAAGCCATCCTGGTTTGAATGTATAATCTGTTTCCTATTGGGACCCAGACACAACACAAATTTTCGGGTAAATCTTTGAAACCAAACCATTACACCCATCCATAATCATTTCCACAGAATTAATTCATAGATACAGATTTTATGCTAAAGTACATACATTTTTAAGGCTTTCAATAAGTGCACTTTAAAAAATACACTATCATATGAGTATTTTCTCTAAACAGCTGCCAGTCCTGGGTATATTCATTATAAAAACATTCCTAATTTGATTTGTAAAAAATATTTCATGACTATTTAGATTTATTTTTTTATCATGCAGGTTGAGCCTCCTCCCATTTCTCCTATTGCCTATCTAGGTCTATTGCCAATTATTGAAATCAGGCTGTTCAAATTTTTCCCATCGATTTGGAAAAGCTCTTTATGCATTTAGGAGTTAATTAATTTTCTGTCACATATGTTGTAAACAGTATTTTGTTTTTGACTTTGACTTTGTATTATATTTTTAAAAATATATAGATTCAAATGGTAAAAGTAACTGTTATCTCATAGTCTCAATATTTGGAACCAATGGGCACTTAGAAGTTTTCTAAAACATTTATTTAACATTCGCTCACATAATGCTCTGTACTCTTATTTACAGACTTATGACCAGAACAACAGTATATTATGCTTCTTTATACTTCTCACAGAGCCTAGAATAAACACACCAACAAAAACAAACAAAAGTGATTCTAGGATATTAATACAGAAGCAGTTTAATGCAGTGGAAAGGGCTTAATAGAAGTATGATTTTAGCATATTACTTTATCATTTTGAACTTGTAAAAATGGAGATAACTATCTTCTGTGATATTATTGTTCAGTTTTAATGAGAGATTGAGTTCAATGATATTCAGCTATTGTGTAGATTACATAGTGAGAAAAGTAATAAACTAAGATAAGGTTTATTGATTAGTTGTTTCTAAAAAAATAATAAATGGGATACTGAAATTTTTCAATAACAAAATTTTTCCATAGTTTATGTATGGACTATAATTGTTCATTGCTACCATCTCCTGCCTGGATTATTATAATAATTATCTAAATGCTTTCTCTTTATTTGTGTCACTCCCAAGTTACTCATCACTTAGCAGGCAGAAGTATCCTTTAGGAAACATAAATACAATGTTAGGATCATTGCTCTCAATTTTCCAATGGTTTCCCATACTACCTAGAACAAAATCCAAAGTTTCTACTATGACCACGCTGGCCATGATCCGAGCCCCGCTGGCTTCTCTGATCTTGTTTCCTGCCACTCTCCCCGTTCCCCACTGTGCTCCACAAACAATGGTTTTCCTGCTCATTCTTAAACATACCAAGAGGCTTTATTTGACTATTCTCTCTCCTTAGAATGCTCTTTCTTCAGCTATTTGGATGATTTACTTCCTCTGTAGGTCTGTGGAGTCACTAGGATGGAGGTGAATACCTGTGGTATCACTTGGTGCAGGCTGGACCTCAGAGGCAGGAAAGCAACAGGTATATGGGTTCCCTGATCCTGAGCATTGTACTCCTGGTGAGCGATGATGTTCTAGTTTTTATGAGTGTGATGGCCAATAATAAGTGTCAACTTGATTGGATTGAAGGATGCAAAGTATTGATCCTGGGTGTGTCTGTGAGAGTGTTACCAAAGGAGATTACCATTTGAGTCAGTGGACTGGGAAAGATAGACCCACCCTTAATCTGGGTGAGCACCATCCAGTCAGCTGCCAGCACAGCTAGAATATAAAGCAGAGAGAAAAACATGAAAAGGCTAGGCTGGCCTAGCCCCCCAGCCTACGTCTTTCTCCCTTGATGGATGCTTCCTGCTCTCCAACATTGAACTGCAAGTTCTTCAGTTTTGGAACTCAGACTGGCTCTCCTTGCTCTTCAACTTGCAGACGGTCTATTGTGGGACCCTGTGATTATGTGAGTTAATGCTTAATAAACTCATATGTATATATGTCTCCTATTAGTTCTGCTCGTGACTAATGTAATGAGGCAAGCATGAGGCAACATTATACAAAAAAAAATATTGCTTGGGCTCCAGGTGGTCAACTTAGGTGCCATCTGTTTGTAACAGTTAATAATGAGAATGCCAGATGCCCAATATCTGGCAAACTTGAGGCCCATGAATAGTTGCAGCCTCTTTTTCTGGAGTAGGGGAGGGAAGAAGATACTATTAACTTTATGGAGAGTTTAAATCTGGTAGAGCCATATCCACTTGGATTAAGGCTGGACTACTCTTAGCTCACTGCTAGCTAATTTGGGATAATTCTCATTGCATAATTCTAGCTGCTTATCTCCACACAGTCTCAGTTCAACTGTCTCTTGCTCAGAGACAGTTTGTGGGAACACCCTTTAAAAGCTGATAGATCCTTGGGTTCCTTTATTTTTCCTTATTGCACTATCTCTACATGAATAGTCATTGTTTATCTGTCTATTATGTGTTTCATATCACTAGAACTTTAGGCACACTTCTGTGTCTCCACGGCTTGGCACTCAGTAGATGCTCAGTTAATATTTGTGAAAAAGAAGTTGATGGAATTCCATGTATGCATTTATTTCTAAAACTGTTAACATTAATACTTAAAGAAGTCTGAGACAAGTCACAAAGAATTTATTATTATAAAGCGTTTTGGGGAGTTCAAAAATGACAGTATATGGGCTCTAGGACAATCACATGGGAAAATGCCCGAACTTTGCAATTCTTGGCTATAAATATCAATGCAAATTGCAGGCAAACCTCAGAAATTTGTGGTTTGGTTCCAGAGTGCTATAATGAAGCAAATTTCACAGCAAAGTGATTCACATACTCTTTTTTGGTTTCACAGTGCATATAAAAGTTATGTTTACACTGTACCGTACTCCATTACATGTGTAATAGCACTGTCTAAAAAACAATGCACATACCTTAATTTAAAATACTTTATTGCTAAAATGTGCTAATAATCATCTCTGAGCCTTCAGCAAGTCCTAATCTTTCTGCTAGTGGAGGGGCTTGCCTCAGTGTTGATGCCTGCTGACTGATGAGGGTGGTAGTTGCTGTAGGTTATGGTGGTTGTGGCAATTTCTTAAGACAACAATGAAGTTTTCTGCATCCATTGACTCATCACTTTAAAAAAGATTTCTCTGTAACATATGATGCTGTTTGATAGCATTTTACCCACAGGGAAACTTCTTAAGATTTGAATCAATCTTCTCAAAGACTGCCACTGCTTTATCAACTAAATTTATATAATATTCTAAATCCTTTGTTGTCAATTCAACAATGTTCGCCAGCATCTTTGCCAGGAGTTGAATTTATTGCAAAAACAAAACAAAACAAAACAAAACAAAACAAAACAAAGAAAACAAAACAAAAACCACTTTCTTTGTTAATCTGTAAGAAGCAACTCCTCATCTACCCAAGTTTTATCATGAGATTGCAGCAATTCAGTCACATCTTCAGGCTCCACTTCTAATTCTAGTTCTCATTATTTTCACCACACCTGCAGTGATCCTCAAAGTCATGCATGATTCAACCTATTCCAAACTCTTGTTAATATTGCTATTTTGACATCCTCCCATGAATTACCAATGTTTTTTTTTTTAATTATTATTATACTTTAAGTTCTGGGATACATGTGCAGAACATGCAGATTTGTTACATAGGTATACACGTGCAGTGGTGGTTTGCTGCACCCATCAACCCGTCATCTACATTAGGTATTTCTCACCCTGCCCCTCACCCCCAAACAGGCTCTGGTATGTTACATTCACCTCCCTGTGTCTATGTGTTCTCATTGTTCAAACCCCACTTATGAGTGACAACATGTGGTGTTTGGTTTTCTGTTTCTGTGTTAGTTTGCTGAGAATGATGGTTTCCAACTTCATCCATGTCCCTGCAAAGGACATGAACTCATTCTTTTACATGGCTGCATAGTATTCCATGGTGTATATGTGCCACATTTTCTTTATCCAGTCTAACGTTGATGGGCATTTGGGTTGATTCCAAGTCTTTGCTATTGTGAATAGTGCTGCAATAAGCATAAGTGTGCATGTGTCTTTATAGTAGAATGATTTATAACACTTTGGATATATATCCAGTAATATATATATCCAGTGGGTATATATCCAGTAATGGGATTGCTGGATCAAATGCTATTTCTGGTTCTAGATCCTTGAGGAATCGCCACACTGTCTTCCACAATGGTTGAATGAATTTACACTCCCACCAACAGTGTAAAAGTTTTCCTATTTCTCTACATCCTCACCAGCATCTGTTGTTTCCTGACTTTTTAACGATTGCCATTCTAACAGGCATGAGATGGTATCTCATTGTGGTTTTGATTTGCATTTCTCTAACAACCAGTGATAATGAGCTTTTTTTTTTTTTTTTCATTTTGTTGGCTGCATAAATGTCTTCTTTTGAGAACTGTCTGCTCATATCCTTTGCTCACTTTTTGATAAGGTTCTTTTTTTTTTTTTTGTAAATTTGTTAAGTTCCCTGTAGTTCTGGATATTAGCCCTTTGTCAGATAGATAAATTGCAATTTTTTTCTCCCATTCTGTAGCTTGCCTGTTTGCTCTGATAACAGTTTATTTTCCTGTGCAGAAACTCTTTAGTTTGATTAGATTCATTTGTCAACACTGGCTTTTGTTGCCATTGCTTTTGGTGTTTTAGTCATGAAGTCTTTGCCCATGCCTATGTCCTGAATGGTATTGCCTAGATTTTCTTCTAGGGATTTTTATGGTTTTAGGGTTTTACATTTAAGCCTTTAATCTATCTTGAGTTAATTTATATAAGGTGTAAGGAAGGGGTCCAGTTTCAGTTTTCTGCATATGGCTAGCCAGTTTTCCAACGCCATTTATTAAATAGGGACTGCTTTCTCCATTGCTATTTTTGTCAGGTTTGCTGAAGATTAGATTTTTATAGATGTGGTGCATTATTTCTGAGGCCTTTATTCTGTTTAACAGATCTTTCATAATGCCCTCTGCTGCCCCCACCTTTAGTGTGTCAGGGTTCCCCCTAAAATGTGGCACCCACAATAAAGTGTGCAGTATTCCACTGTGTTCTGTGTAGAGTGAGCCTCCACATCCCTCTATCTTAATACCCTTGACTCATGCTAAGCTCAAATAAAGGCAATAACTGAACGTTTGTTCCCTATAACCATTTCCATGTACACTTCTCCAAAGACAACTTTTGCATATATTTCTGTTTGTTTAATCTTGTTGGTTAGCTTATTTCCCTGCCAAAGCTTCTCAGCTTTCTGCTACCTGTAGATTTACTAAAACAATTTGTCTATCTTCCTTTGATTGTGTATTAAAAACTGTTGAAAAAGAACAGGATCAGACACACAAAATCCTCCCCACCTCCAGCAAGTTGTATTTACATCAGTTGTTCCATCACCACTTTGGTGGTGTATCACTTATCTAAACACTATCCAATCTAGAGTCAACTGCTTTGCTTCAGGTCTTTGTGAGAAAGATGTGCCCAATGGCTCACAAATCAACACCTACTGTCTTTAACATTCTCTTCATTTTGGCAATGATGGGAATGGAACCATTTTGGCATAATCTATTTTTAGTCAATGCCTACCTACTCTTGGTGATCATCCTTTCACGTTTTATTTTCACAACTAATATATTTAATTCTTTGGCCTAAAGTTTTGCCAGAAATTTCCCAGAAGCCCCTGACTCTGTAGTATTATTACTAGCTTCTATCTCCTTTTTGAAAACGAGAATACCTGTCTCCTGTCACATGGCACGTTACTCATCAAGGTTCCATAGTAACATCTGCATGCTATTTTAACAGCATGGGCCTTTAGATTTGGATTTATTTAAAGCAACTAAACATTATATTTCTAGATCTTTATTTTTCTTGGCAGCCATGTTACTCTAATTTATTTAATAGGCTTTTACCATGTACAAGATTTAATCCTCTGTTCTGGGGATACAGTTGTGCAAATACAATTTACAGTGAAATAGGAAGACAAAAATGCATAAGAAGTTGTAAGCATATATTAATCCTTATGGGCATTACAGGTACCCCCAGGTGGGGCAGGCAAATATGGGTTTAGTGGTGGCAGCACATCATTAGATTTTCATTTTAGAAAGATCACATTGGCCATACTTGAGAATGGGGCTTCTCAAATTGGAAGGTGCGGAGGAGTCACCTGAAAATCCAGGTTTAAAGTAAGATTCTGATTCATACATCAGGAAGGGAGCTGAGGTTCTGTTTCTAACAAGTTCACAGCTGAGACTGATGCTGGAGATCCATGGACTACATATTCAGGAGCAAAGCTTTAGAGCGTCAATTAGAGAGCCTGAAGATTGGAGACAGAGAACTAGGTTGGAAGCTGTTATAGAGACCTAGGAGAAAGACAATGATGGCACAACCGAGAGGAAACTTGTTTCACTCTTTAAAGCCTATAGATTAATCTCCTTTGTGAAACGTATGTACGCTAAAGATAAGTATTTTTCTTTGATCTATGAACAATTACACAGTTTAACTTGAGGAAGGAGGGAAGGAGAGCTCCATTCCAGTCTTAGTTCTTAATAATCAGCCTAGAACTTCAGGTGCTCACTTTAAGACCACTGAGGCCTTAGTTATCTCATCTTATCTGGAAAGTGGGAGACTGGTTGTTATGGGTTGAACTATGGCCCTGCCAAGTTTCCTGTGTTTATATTCTAACCCCATCCCTCGGTATATGATCTTATTTGGAAATATGGTTATTACAGAGGTAATGAGTTGAGATGAGGTCATATTAGATGAGGGTTGGCCCCCAATCTAATGGATTGGTGTCTTTATAAAAAGGGGAAATTGGACAAGATGCAGATGCAGGGAGAAAGCCATGTAATGCTTGGAGATATGCTACACAAACCAAGGAACTGCCAGAAGCAAAAGGAGGCCTACAACACATAGGTTCTTCCCTGGGATCTTCATAGGCACCTTCTATGGATATTTTGACTTCAGACTTCCGGCTTCCAGAACTTGAGACCATGAATGTCTGTTGTTCTAAGCCACCCAGTTTGTTATATGTGATTATGGCAGCCCCAGTAAGCTAATATAGTGGGCTGCATCTGAAAGGCCACCTTCAGGTCTGACATACTATCCCATCATCAACACATATCCTACAGGAAATGGTACATGGTTTTTTTTCGTTTTGGAGATGACTTTCTTTTTTGATGCTTACTTATACTTCTTAAGTGAATTTTTACTAATGGGTTCCACTTATTCAACCCGAAGAAAATACCCTCTTGAGGCCCTGGTTTATGAGGACAAATACTTTTGGGAAGACAGATTCTGTGACATGAACGACATGACAGTGGCAGCACTTTCCTTACCTGAGCAACAAGAAGCCTTTTAAGAATTGCTTAGTTTTAAACACACAGGCATATTTTAGCAATGCACATTAATTATCCTATGTAATCCCAGCAACAGTAACATGAAATCTATAGGAAACACAATAAACAAACAAAAGACCTGTCTTACTGCCTTAAAAAATGCCAGTTTTTATAGTATAAAAGGAGAGAGAGAACTGCATCTTTTATTTTACAATTAATTTAGCTGATGTAATACACTTTTTTTTTCCTGATTCCCAAAGTTTAGAAAACAAAATGGGGAAAGCCACCTTCCTGTAAGACAAGCTAAATCTTCACTATTTAAAAAATTAAGGACTCCTCCCCACTTTCCATTTAAAAACTTATTAAGCTCTGTACCCTTGGAAAAAGCAAGGGGTTTCAGAGAGAATAAGGCTAAACAAACAACCTAAGGAAGGAAAGGAATTAGAAATAATATAGTCTTGCAGGTAGAAGATCTGAGCCAGGTGTCCAAACTAATTTTATTTACTTTTCTTGACAGTGACAGGGATTTGACAGATCTCAAAATAATCACTTATCATGTGACAGTGTCTTAGTTTCCTCATCTACAAAACAGACATAAACTGCATCATAGGCATAGAATATAAAAGGGACATCAAGCATTCCTCAGAAAGAGGTTTGATTTTTTTGTTACATGTTTTATATCTATAGAAAGGCTTCAATAATAATAGCATAATTATTTACTAAGTGTGTTGTTTATGATAGACACTGGAGAGGTGCTTTGCATACTTTTTATCCTTTAATCCCCACAATAACCCTATTACTAGATAGGCGTTGTTTTATCCCCACTTCATATATGTAGAATCCAAGGCCTAAGATGTTAATTCATTTTTCCAATGTCAAAAAGCAAGAAAGAATCAGATCTAAGATTCAAATTCGCACCTCTCAGCTCTGTAGGGATCCCAAATGTACGACTCACCTGCTACAAACCTCAGTTCCTATGCAGTGGCAGACATTAACTGATTATAGCAGTCACTTTGGAATCTCTCTAGACCTTACAATATTGGTGATGGGGAAGTAGAACTAATGTGCCTTTCTAAAGACTTATTAAAGCTTGTGCTTCATAACAGCAGTCTTGATGACCTGCATTCAGAGATTTTGATTCAGCAGACCTTGAATTGGCTCCTGAATCTTTATTTTTAAGGACTCTCTTGGTGATTCTGATGATAGTCAGGTTTAGTAAAAATTGCTTCTTGCACTTATGTTCAATGATACCATATCTTTGTATATTTGTTCAGTATATGAGTTTCTGAAATAGAAGATAGAGCCAAAGAAATAATCCTAGGACAGAAAAGCGATTTTTGACTAGCTACTACTTATGGAATGTCTACTGTAAGAAAGACAGATCTAGTACCTTCCCTTCTTTTTGGAGCCACCAAAGCTCTGTAAAAAAGAGCTAGTGCTGAAATATCTAGTGAATATTAGAGATCTGAGTGTTGCCTCTTAAATGTGACTGTGATGGGTTTGGAAGAGAAGAAAGACATCTTAGCCATAATCTGAGAATCCCCTGCTTAGAGACGTATCAAATACAAACAGGAATAAGTGAAGCAATTTATGATTCTGTATTAATCCTACTCCTTTAATCCACAACAAATTGACTAATAAACCTCCCCCACTCCCCCCAAAATTACTACATGTGGTAGATTACAAACTCGATGAGAAAAAGCAGCAATGCTCCATTAATATTTATAAATGTAGCAATGCTCATATTTCCTATCTATTTGGAAAATCAGCCCAAGTAATTAAGGAGTATGGGGAGTTATAAAGATGAAAAATATCAGGAAAACAGTGCACAACACTATTTTACTTCTACTGTTGCATCTTAATGACTTTGCTTTCCATGGATGGCATTTTTTAACTTTAAATTTCTGGGTTAAAACAAAATAATAAAACTTCATTATTATCCAAGCAACATAGATATTTTTCAAATATGGACTTACATCTCTGGCTTCTCCACAAGGTATCGAAAATGTTTACTTCCAATGATTTTCACCATAATCTCAGGCATTGCATTTGATCCACGGGGAGTCTTCCACACTGCAGACATGATTCTCTTCAAAATTCCTTCAAATCCTTAGGGATGAAAATAAGTAAATTATTCCTCTTGATTTTCTATTAGGGAACTGCATCATCCTTGTCAATAACAACAAACAATAATAATAGGAGAAAGTGCTTCTCCTATATTACCTCACTTAATACTCCTAAAAAAGGCATGAGAAAGATACTTTTAATTACTGTTATCATTTTTGTTCTACAGTTGAGGAAACAGGCGAAGTGTAGCTATGTGACTTTACTCACATGGCATCGCATCACTGGTAATTAGCAGACTTGGGAATCTCACCTAAGAGGTCTGCACAGCAGATCTACTGAGTCATTAGGTGACTCTACCTTCCTGTACTGCAGGATGGGATTCCTGTGAGGTCAGAGCAGAAACTAGGGCATTAGTGTAACATATGAAGAATCCATATTCAGTTCTGATGTTTAGTTTTCCCATTTATGAGATCAGCATAATTCCAGGTCTGTTTTCAGGAATGTGGGAGTGAATCCAAGGAGATAATGCATCTGAAGGAAAACCGTACACAAGGAAGAGAGACTTTTGTTGTGATCACTGATCTCTTTCTACAACAATCTGAGGAATCCGAAATTTAGTTCCTGCACAAGATAAGCACTGGGTGTTTAAACAGAGTGATGCCAAGGGAAACTCAGAAGTTCAGTAAACCTGGTCACAAGCTGAACACTCCCTTTTAGAATCACCCAGAGACTGAAAAGGCTTTAGAAATAATTCTACTGCAAAAGCGACTTCACAGATTGGAAAACTAAGGCCCAGAGAGGGTGTGCTATCTGACAAGGATCATGGCAAGAATGAAGGGCAGGACTGTTTCCAGTATTTGGGTCTGATGGCTAGGCCACGGTTCGTCCCCAAAGTCCAATACTAAAGACCTGCTGTGCGAGGGCAACCCCCATCTCAGGGACCTGCAGCCTCTCTGCACCTGTCTGGAATCGTCCAAACCCAGAATTAGTGATCCTCAAGTCCCCTCCCTGCCCGAAGCTGCGCGTCGGCTCTGAGATCTTTCCTCGGAGAGAACAGAGGGGGGGCCTTACCGCTAGGGCGGCGTTCCCACCCTGGCAGCTCAGAGGTGCGCGGTCTGTGCTTCTGGGGAACGGACAGGGCCTGGGGACTGAGCCCAGGAATCCGGCCAATCACAGGACCTGCTTTGCGGGCGGCGCCTGTTCCACCCTGGTCGCTAAGGACGCAGAAGGCTGTTTCTGGGCGGGGACCAGGTTTTTCTCCACTTCCGAGGCAATGAACCCAGGTTGTGGCTGCTGACGGGCGAAGAGCCTAGGTGTTTTTGACCTGTGCCTTCTGTCTTCCTCGGAGATCTGCGGGAGTCCTTCTAGAAACCTATCTTGCTCACCTGTGTGGTCACCCTTGTCCTGCCCTTCCTCTGAGGCTTCGTTTGCCTTTGTGAGTTTGCACGTAGTTGAGATTCGAGGTTCAAATCCAGACGTCTCCACGTTATGGCTTGAGTAAATCCCTTCTTTTTCCTGAGATTGTTTCCTCATCTGTAAAATGGGCCAAAATAATAACAGGGCCTAATTGGGAGTTGGTGACTAAATTAAATCAGAATATCATAGATTGGTAATAATAACGTTGAGTACTATCTCTATGCCAGATCCCTTTTGTGAGCTGAATAACTCTCACTTCACAAGTTAATCGTTGTAAATAAAAGTCTCATTTTATTTTAAAGAGAAAAGAAACAAGTTGGGGTGTTGATAAATTATCCCAAACCCCACAAATTCAAGTACAGAGCTAAGATTAGAATACAGATCTGCATATCCTAAATTTCTAGACAGTTGTTATTATACTAGAAGAAACTTCAGCAGACATAGGTAAAGACATTTTACATGGACTCCCAAAATGTATTTTCATCTGCAACACAGGCAGCAGTAGCCCCAGCATTTGTACTGCTGCCTCCTAATGTCTAGCTGTACTGTGCTTTACAGGCAAATGTATCATCCACTGACACAAGCAGCCAGAGGTGGACAACACAGTCAGCTCCCCTCCAGGGGCTCACTCTCTAGTGGGTGGGACACACAGCTACATTCTATGATATACAAAGTACTAAAGGAGCAGAGGAGCCCAGACAGCTCCCTTCTCACTCCTCCCTCCCCACCTTCATGTTGCTTCTAGATCAGTCTTCCCAAGGCCAAACTCTGACAAGCCTCCTCCTCTACTCATATGTCTGAAAGATCTCATCAGCCATAGCAGGTGCCTGTGGTTTCAAGACCTTTCACTACCTGACTTCAAGCTAGATCTCTAGCTCGATCTCCCACTACTTCTACACTTGTTATGCTGCATCCAACTCAGTCTACCGACTGGCCGGAATCTCTCTTTCATATCTCTGCCTCTGTGTCTTTGTTCACTTTGTTTCCTCTGCCTATAATGTCCTTCCATTTCTCATTGTGTCAGCCTGTCTATCCATTCTTTAAGTTGGATCTCAAATGGTGTGTGCACTTAGAAATTACATACCCTGAGTTCAAATCCTTGGCCTGCTAGTTCAATGTAATGTTGGGCAAATCACTTATCTCCGTGCTTTAGTTTCCTCTTCTATACAATCAGTATGACTTTTTGTGAAGTTTAAGTAAGTTGTATATAAGAAAGGGACTTAGAACAATGCCTGACACATAATGAGCACTATAAATGTTTGCTATTATTTTGCAAGAAGCCAAACTGGATTCCAGAGCTGAAAGTGGCATCTCCATCTTATAGATAACTTATGGTTTCTCTCTTAGGAAATTTGTCTTTCTTTGTCTGAGAGTGTGGTATTCATTTGCTTTGGTTGTTGTGGCTTCTTGTGCTATGCTGTGGAGGGCTGAATAATGCCTCTCCCTCTAAATGTCCACTTTCTAATCCCCAGAACCTGTAAATATTACCTTATATGGCAAAAGAAACTTTGCAGATGTGGTTAAGTGAAAAACTTGAGAGGGGGAGATTATCTAAATTTTTCATGTAAGCCCTAAATGTAATCATAAGTGTCTTTATAGTAGGGAGGCGAGAGAGATTTGATGACAGAAGAGGAAGTACTTGTGACAATGGGAGCAAAAGGATACAGGGATTTGAGGAAAGGATCACGAGCCAAAGAATGCGGGTGGCCTCTGGAAGCTAGAAAAGGCAAGGAATCTGATTCTCCTCAAGACCCCCAGAAGGAATCTGCTCTGCTGACTCCTTGACTTTAGCCCAGTGAGACTGATTCTGGACATCTGACCTTCAAAAATGTAAGACAATACATTTGTGTGTGGTAATTTATTATAGCATCCATGGGAAAATGTAATGTCATGCTATGAAAGGACTATTCTTTTCTTTTTCTTCTCTGTTTTTTAAATATACAGAACCATGGCTAGATTACCATGGGATCTACGAAATGTTTTGGCCGAATGAATGAAGGAGAATAGGACCAAAAGTAAATGTTAAAATTTCTTTCTGAAAAATACTCTAATGAACCTGGTACTCATGGGAGTTTTGTCTACTTAGTACGCTTCTCTATTCTTTCTTTCTGAAAATCGAATGCTTTCTTTGGGAACCTCTTTTCCCATTTCAAGGAGTCATTGTAGGCATTGTCAGTCAAAGTGTGGCTTCCATCTCACTTCTTCATATAACTGATTATGCTTTATGGCTGAAAAAGGCCCGAGTTCTTACCGGTGACCAATGCAATTGACCTTTGAACAACACAGAGGTTAGGGGTGATGACTCCTCATGCAGTGAAAATCTGCATATAACTTTTCACTCCCTCAAAACTTAACTACTTATAGACTGATGTTGACTGGAAGCCTAACTGATAATATCATAAAGTTAATTAACACATATTTTATATGTTACATGTATTACATAATATGTTTTCATGATAAAGTAAGATAGAGAAAAGAAAATCTTATTTAGAAAATTACAAGAAAGAGAAAATGTGGTTATTAAATGAAAGTGATCATCATAAAGGTGTTTATCCTCAACATTTTCATATGAAGTATGCTGAAGAGGTGGGGAAAGAGGAGGGATTAATCTTGCTATTTTGGAGGTGACAGAGCTGGAAGAAAATCTGCCTATAAGTGTACCTGCACAGTTCAAACCTTGTTGTTCAAGGATCAATTGTATACACATATAGGAAGAAAAAAAAATGTCTGTCTGTTAAGATTACCAGATTGTGAGGATAAGGTGTTGATGCCTTTAGCAAATATCTGCATCAACACATACTGCAATTTTTCAGAGAGGAAGAATAAGTCAGCCAATAGGGAAAAGCAGAACTGAAAACAGAGCCAGTGTGGGGAAGGACAGGAAAGCAAAGAGCCTGGATCCAACTATGCCTGACATTAGATGAGTTTCATTAATCTTTATTCAAAGAGACCTAACATAGAGACTCTTAAATTTCAGGTTATTAAATTTTATCTATGGGATACAGTTAATTGATTGGATGGCATTTTGAGTTTTCCTATAAATTCTGTGATAAAGTTTGAAGGAGCAAATTGGTTTTGACCAAATTAGTTATTCTACTAAAGATTATCCTTTGATGTTATCTTGACTCAATAGGTTTTACAAATGCCAACTTGAAACATAGTGGCATTGGTATGAGGCTTTCTATTGGGCAGTTCTTCTACCAGTTTGATGGTATTCAGGTGAAATCGGATATATTTTTCAGACCAGAGGGAATCTCTGCTTTGCCACTCTCTAGGCAAGTGACCTTGAATTTATCTGTAAGGTAGAGACAATAATAATTAGCCTCTAAGTTTATTATCGGGATTCAAGATAATGTACCTGGAGGCCCCTGACATGCAATAGCTTATAATAAATTATATTCCTATCTATAACAACAGCAGCTAATATTTAGTGACTATTTAGCATGTGCCAGACACTGAGCTAAGAGCTTTTCATTCAACATCCCATTTCATCTTCACAACAACCTTATGAAAAAAGACTATGTGAGAATATTTTCTCATATCAGAGATGAGGAACCTGAGGCTTAGAGAAGGTAACGAATTTACTGAAGAGAATGTAGCTAGGAAAAGTAAGAAGCACAATAAAAAATCCACGTGATTCTAGAAGTAGACTCTATAGCCCCTCCTCCATACTCCCTTTGTGGATGTTAGTCAGCCATTATTACTATAAATGTGTATTAATGTTAATATTTTTTATTGCTGATGTTTTAAGGCTTTACATTCCTGACAGAATGCAGGTTTGTGACAGAATTCCTAAGGAGTGGTCTTTTCTTATCTGGTATTTTCTACTTTACACTCTACTTTATGAAATGACACAACCACGAAACATCTCTCCAGTGGTTTATATTAAACAAGGCAAAAAAAAAAAAAAAATCTGTGCAATAAATGTCTCCATAAGATTAAATACTGTGGTTAAAGCTGCCTTCTTGGATTCAACAGCTTTAGATTACGAGACACCAGAGAAAGATTCTACAGAGACATCTCCATCCGAGTCAGCACTCTCTCTTTTCTTTCCAAAGAAAGATGAATAGCTGTAATAAGGGGCCCAAAGAATACCCCCACCTAAAACTTCACAATTTTACATTTACCATCAAGCAGATAAGGAAGGGAAAAAATGGTCTCCAATGTTTTGTTTTTGCCCTTATAAGTCAAAGTAGAATGAGTTTATAAATAGGAAGCAATAAAGAACTGCTCTTTTGAACAGTTTAATCATAGATCTATAAAACTGAGGCATTTTACAGTGAAGTCACTGTCCAAATAGAGGAGAGGCAAAAACTGATGTTAAACTGAACTGTATTACAAAGATAGGGGGGTGTTACATTTGTTTTTTCTCCAAGAGACATACAGGACCCAAGCCACTAATCTTTATGAGTAATGGGAAACTTCAGGTAAAAAGACAAGCAAAGGCAGGCTGACTTCAAATAGAATGCAAATATGGTCAAGTTTCTTTTCTCCTTAAAATGCTCTCTTGGCTCTGGAAAAACAAGACTGTATAGCATACTGATTAGATGGGCCGACTTTGGTCCCTATGGTGGTTTTCTAGGGCTGCTATAATGAAGTACCACAAAGTGAGTAGATTGAATAACAGAAATGCATTGTCTCACAGTTATGGAGGCTAGGAGTCCGAGGTCAACGTATTGGCAGGGCTGGCTACTTCAAATGGTGGTGAAGGAGGATCTGTTCCATGCCTCTCTCCTAGCTTCTGGGGGTTTGCTGGAAGCCTGTGACGTTGCTTGGCTTATAAATCTCCGTCTTCATGTTCACATGATGTTCTGCTTGTGTGTGTGTCTAATCACCTCTGCAACAACCCTACTTATATATAAAGTCACGTTGTGAGATCTGATGGTCAGAGCTAGGACTTCAACAAATAAATTGGAGGGGAACACCATTCAACCCTTAACAGGGTCCAAAACCTGGTTTTCATTTAATGTGATGTTATTTCAGGCAACTACTTTGCCTTTCTGTGACTTTATTTCTCCATGAATAATATCAATATGTACCATAATGTGAGGATAAAATGAGTTAACATGTTTAGAATAGTGTTTGGTACTGCAAGAGTTTACTGCTATTAGTGTTACTTCTTTCCCTGTACATATTTTATGGGGTACAGGTGATATTTCAATACTTGTGTACAATGTATAATGATTACATCAGCATACTTAACATGTCCATGGCCTCAAATTTATTATTTATTTGTGTTGAAAACATCCCAAAACTTCTCTTCTAGCTGTCTGAAGATATATGTAAATTATTGTTAACCTTAGTAACCTTACAGGGCTAAAGTACACTAGAGTTCACGTTCTTTATTATGGCCTCTTTGATTTGGCTTTGCTCACCTCCCCAAACTCATGTCCCATGTTCTCTCCTAACCTAATAAACTTCAACGGGAGTTACCTGCCATTCCTCAGCCTTCCATAGAGTTTTACCTCCACATGCCTCTGCGGAGTCTTTTTGTCGTCGTTATACCTGAAAAGTCTTTTGTGTGACTCGGTTTCTGACTTTTAAGATCATGTCCATGTTACTGACCCTGCAAAGGCATTTATCCTCAATGCCCCCAGTCAGATGGGTCACTCCTTTTAGTAAACCAGCAGTTTTATTAAATCTACGATTTTGATAGTAATTATGGCTTTAGAATCCTTTTCTCCTGCTCAATTGTTGATGATAAATAAATATGTCTTACTCCCCACATAGCCCATTCTGAACACAGTGATAATACGTAGTATGTGATCACAAATGTATATAACATACATGAGAGAAAAGAAACATATGATGGATGACTTCCAGTAGTATAATGTGATTATGATAAGCACATTATCATAGCAGCTACTATTTATTTATGGTTTGCTATGGGTAGTCATTGGATGAGGTACTTTATGTATGACACTTGATTTAATTTCAGTAACGATCCTATAAGGGATGTAGAGTATTATTTTCTCTGTTCTACTGATGAGGAATCTAATCTCAGAGGGTTGGATTATCCAGGACCTTGGTTGTACATAGTTGAAACTCCACTATAGCTAACTGCAGCAAAAAGGGAATTTCTCATGAAACTAAGCAGAGAAATGAACCCAGGCCTCTGGAGCAGTCAGGGACCATGGAGGGGAATTTTTTTGTTGGACTCTTTTCTCTGCTCCTCTGTGTATCAGCTTTGTTTATTCTTCTCTGTAGCAAGTATTAGCGTTTTCTCATCCCCCAGGCCACATGTTAGGGGATAAAACATGCTCATAAATAATCACCAGAAAGAATGTCACTAATCATAATTCACAAGCTTCATTTTTGCCCAAGGGGCTGGCAAAACCTAGAATTTCTTAGTTCCATTTGCTAGAGGTGAAATTATGGTTGGTTCAAATTAGGTCAGGAAATATCTGAACCAATGAATTGTTGTATTGGGGGGATGGAGCTGGTGGGTGGTAGAATCATGTACCAAATTGTTAGTAGGAGCTACTGGAAGAGTTCGTACCCAGACAGTTATAAGGTGCAGGTACCCAGTGGAGGTTAACCTGATGGGAGGTTGAATAACTTGCCCAAGATCTTACAGCAAATAACTGGTAGTGCAATGATTCAAATTCACATGTGCCTGACTCCAAAGAATCTCGTTGGAGGCTTATGTTTTAAAATTCTATGGTATAGCAATAGAGGCCTGGAAAAGGTGGTTGTAATAAAGTTCAAGAGAATGGCCACAGAGAAGAAGTTCTAAACCAGATAAAGACCATCTGGCCACCTCTGCCATTAGCTTACCCTGCCCTAGATTGTTAGGAATGTTACCTGCTTTTAAGTGTTAACATCTGTGAATAGAACTACAGTGCTACATACTGAATGTGCTCCCCAAAATTCATATGTTGAAACCCTAACCCCCAAGGCGATGGTATTAGGAGATGGGGCCTTTGGGAGGAGGCTAGTTCATGAAGACAGGGCCCTCATGGACGGGTTTAGTGTCCTTATAAAGGACACTCCACTGCTTTCTTGCCCCTTCCACCATGGGAAAATACAGCAAGAAAAAGGCTGTCTATGAACCAAGAAACAGGCTTTCTTCAGGCACTGAATCTGCTGCAATTTGATCTTGGACTTCTTAGTCTCCAGAACCATGAGAAATAAATTTCTGTTGTTTATAAACCACCCAGTTTGTAGTATTTTTATTATAGTAATCTGAACAGACCAAGACACTGAGAAACTCAAGCTTGAAATAAAACTCACCAGTTATCGGATCTGGCCATTCTTCCACCCAGCCAGGTAGAGCATGAATATTCCTTGTAACATTCTATCCCAGTGATGCTGGAGGCTTCAGGCTATATGGTAGAAAAATTAAGAATGCTGATTCTGAGGCCAGAAGGTTTAGATTCAAATCTTGGTTCTGCCAATCATTACCCTCAAGTCCTGGGGCAATGACCTTAGCATTTATGCTTTAGTATCTTAATCTGTAAAGAGAATATAATAACAGCAATATTATTCTTTTTTAAGCAACATTTATTGCACATTTATCATGTACAGGCCTCTTATAAGTGTTTTTTATTTATCAATACATTTATTATCATAATAGGCAGGGAGTATTATTTTCAATTAAGGAAGCTGAGTTAGAAACAAGTCAAGTGCCTTATCCAAGATTTCAGGTAGTGATGGTGCTGGAATTTAAAAACATGCAGTCTGGCTACAGAGCTTATGCATTATCCACCACATGACACTGTCTCCCTGCTGCTCTTGGAAACAGCAAGTGACATAACATACATAAGGCAGTTAGCACAGGTCCTGGTACACTCTACATTCCCAATAAAGTTAATGCTGCTGCTACCCTTCTTTCAGTTCCAATTTTCTTACTACCGGCCCCCAAACCCAAGTGCCATAAAATCCCCAGTTCCTAAATGCTGTGGGACAAGAGGAAAGATGTCTCTATTTCCTGATACTGCTTCCTGGCCTAGAAGAGAGGTCTTGTGTATATACAGGACTTTTCAACATCACCACCCACTAATAAACACGGCCTGGTTAGGGTAAAGGTCTCCCTTTTTTAAAAGGGGAATGAAAAAATGATTGAATAAAGGAATACTTCTTGACCCCTTTAGACACCCCCAAGTGGCCCAAAATGATTTTTTTGATAAAACTTACTAAATTCATAATACTGGTACCTCTATGTCTATCAAATATTTATTGAATGTAATTTTAAGGCACCATGGTAAGTTGTGGAGGATACAGTGATGAATCAGATTCAAATGCCCCTCTCAAGATTGCCAGCAGGAGGGATAAAACATGCTCATAAATAATAATTAGATATGATATATAGTAAGAAAGGGTAACAAAAAATAAATTTGAAAATTCAAAGGAAAGAGAAATCACTTCAAGATTATAGGATTGGGAAAGATTTCATTGAAGAGTTAACAGATGAGTCGAATCTTTAACAGACAGGTAGTAATTGACATGGGAGAAGGGAAGGTAATACACTACACAGGGGAATCACATAAGTAGAAACATAAAAAACAGGAAATGGAATGTGGCCAGGGAATCACATCTAGGTCTATTTGGAGAATGCAGAAGACAAAATTGCAAAGGTAGGTTTGGGCCAGATTATACACTTTGAGTATCAGATGACAATGCTTATGTTACTTTTGACTACAACAGAGAGATGTATGTGTTATCTTACAGTATGAATGAAATAACCTCAACCACTGTGTTAATCAGAGGAGGCCAAGTTACACTGTGTTAACAGGCAACACCTACAGCTTCGTGGCTTAAGAAACCAAAAATGTAATTTTCATTCACACAAATTCTGTTGTGGATTTGGGCAATTCTCCAGGGTGATTATCCTCTATGTGTTGGCTCAACAATCTGGTCTATGTGGACCCTATAGCACCTCCCTCTCAACACATGCTTCCATGATGCCTGTGGAAAGACAAGAAAGTGCTGGAAGGTCACTCACCTGGAATGAAGTGCTTTGCCTTAGGAGAGACACTCACATTGTTGCTGCATGCACTCCATTGGCCTGAATCAATGACACCCTTACACCCTGTGCTTGGAAAGAGAGAATTGGACAATAATGAGCCCTAGTAATGTTTATCACACCCACACTTGCAGAAAATTCACTATGATTCAGAACAAATTTATATTTACAAACAAAATATAGATATGCATGATAGCTGATATTAACAGAAATTTTCCCATCTGTTGCATTTACCGCTTTCAAATAAAGAAAATGTTGTTTACAGTTTATCCACCCACAGTACATGTGGAAGAAAGATACCTACTTATTTCTGTGATCTGCCTGTTATTATCTATAGAATGGCATAAATTGGTGTACCTCAAGTGTGAAGTAGGCTTTGTTGGTATGCAGCTGACGCAGCATTTGGCTTCTGCTGCACACTGCAGTCCAACGATGATAATTTAACCTTCTTGTCAGAATGTGATGAGACAGAAACCCATGCTTACAGAATGAAGCACACATAAGTAATGGGTATTCATACAGCCTTCTATATGTGGTACATGGTCACATGGCCTCAAAATGTCTGAGTTTTACATAGGGTGGAATGTAGAGCTTGTAGAATTTAATCAGAAGTACCTGAGCTTTGAAGTCAGTGATGACTTAGAATCCTAAAGCTACAGGCTAATTGCCCATGACTGGGAGCCTCAGTTTCTTCATTTTACAAATGACATTGATAACAGAATTGTTGCAACATGTATTGCTAATAATAGGCAAAGTTAATTGAGAGTCTGGTGTGTGCCAAGCACCCAACAACTTTCTTTCTCTTTTATTTCCTTCCTTTCTTCCTTTCTTCCTTCCTTCCTTCTTTCCTTCTTTCCTTCTTTATTTCCTTCCTTCCTTCCTTCCTTCCTTCCTTCCTTCCCTCCCTCCTTTCCTCAGTCCCTCTCTCCCTCCCTCCTTCCTTCCTTCCTTCGTCCTTCCTTCTTTCCTATCCTTCCTCCCTCCCTTCCTCCCTCCCTTCCTTCCTTGCTTTCTCCCTTCCTCTCACCCTCCCTCTCTCCTTCCCTCACTTCCTTTCTCCCTCCTTCTTTCTTTCCCTCCCTCCCTCTCTCTATCTGTCAATGGATCTGTCCTCTAGTTATCTAATCTGTATCAATCAGCAACATGTATAAGAAAGCATAGTTAATTCAGTTCATATGTAGTAGGAGGGGACATTCCAGTTTGAGTCTAAACTAGGGATTTACATGTATCTGATAAACTGAACTGGTAAGTAAAGCCTTAGGGAGTGGATTTGTATAAAGTTTTTTTCCATGGGTGGAAAGTGTTGTTGAAGGAGAAAACTAAAGTGGTTTTATGTGGTACCTAGGACAGAGTCTGAAAAAAGGTTGGACATTAGAGTGTTTGTCTGAAATTTAGGTATTCTACTCATGCACCCCAGTCTGTTCTATACATAGCTAGAAGTGGATGATAAAGGAGTGATGTGAGGAGACTCTGAGACATGAGAACACAAGTAGCACTTGTTTAGTGAACAGGTGACAAAGAGTTACACAAAAGGGAAAAGCAAAAATATCTCTCATTCTTTGGCATGAAGTCCATGTGGCCTCAGCACTGTGAGAATCATAAGGAATGCAGCTCTGTTGTAGTCTCTTGAGGGTTTGATGCTTTGAGCACTTTGGACCATAGCATCCTCCTGGAGAACACCCTCCAAGTGCTATTCTCAAGTGGCTTCCATGATATTCTCAAAGGAGAAAAAAAATTCAACAAAAGTGTAGTGTTGGTGTGGTGGTGAAAATGCATGGAATATCCACTGGTATGCTTTGATATTTATGGGTGACTATATTGTTAATATCAGATCCATTAATTCTCACTCAGGGCCTAATATGAAGGAGCTCAGAAAATGTCATATTAAACAATGAAAGAAAGAATAAATAATTGCCCCAATCCTCAAGTTACAGGGGTGCTTTTCAGTGGAGGCGTACTGGCATTCTGAATGGGACATGCTTCATTTTGCAGGGCCGTCCAGAACATTGCAGGACATTTAGCAACTCCAGCCACTGAGAACGGATACCAAGAGTGCACTGCATTCTTCATTTTTGTGACCATCAAAACACATCCCCTTATTTCAAATGCTCTTTGTGGAGATGTTACTCTATTGGGATGAAAAATACTTAATCTGATGTGACTAAACATCGCTGTGCTGTCTTGGAACCAGTATTTCCATAGGAAACCATAGAGCCTCAGTAGAATGAGATTTTTCCCCCACTTTATATGCTGAGTACAGTGCGGCTGGGGTTTTCTCTTACTGCCTTTGCTTGCTGCTCTTAAATCTCACAGAAAGAAGTTTCACTGCCTAAATGTCCAGCAATCAATGAGTGGATACCTACATTGTGGCATGTATATACCACGGACTACTACTCAGCCATATAAAGGAACAAAATAATGTCATTCACAGCAACCGGGATGGAATTGGAGACCATTATTCTAAGTGAAGTAGCTCAGGAATGGAAAAACCAAACATTGTATGTTTTCACTTATAAGTGGGAGCTAAGCTATGAGAATGCAAAAGTATAAGAATGATATAATGAACTTGGGTACTCAGGGGGAAGGCTGAGAGGGGTGAGGGATGAAAGATGACACATTGGGTACAGTGTACACCACTCAGATGATGGATGCACCAAAATCTCAGAAATTACCCCTAAAGAACTTAACCATGTAACCAAAAACAACCTGATCCTCCAAAACTATTGAATTAAAAAAAAATAATAAAAATTAAAAAGAAGTTCCACTGGACATTCCAGTGTACTTGTCCAGGGCAATGAGTCTCTGCTAAGATCAACTCAGTGCTTTCCTAAGGAACCCATCTTTGGGTTCCTTGACACCACTGACTTCTTGGTCCTTGTGGTCAGAAGACTGGAAGCTTCAGTCCATTGGATTCCAACTAGTAGAGATTTTGAAACATGGAGTCAAATTGGGAGCCAAAATGTCATCTTTATTTACTGCACAGTAGATATGAAAGATCAGGGATCTTTGGATAAAATAGATTTGGGATCTTTCTACTTCCTCCAAGTTAAGATTAGGTCCTGCCTGTGGATCTAGCTGATCTTGCAGAACAGAAACTGAATACATGTAATTAGTGGGGAGCTTGTTGGGTCACAGGCTAAGTCATCAGCAGAACATAATGGAGAAAGAGAGGCTGTTTCTCTTAATGCTGGGCCATTCTTCTCCTTATAAAAACAGGTCTAAATCTATATCAGTTTTCAGGATCAGCATTAACTGCACCTCCTCTGGGGTGTAGAGAGGAGTGGAAGTATTTTTCTTCATGATCTGAGGTGTGATGTTTAATACTGAGTGTCAACTCAGTTGAATTGAGGATGCAAAGTATTGTTCCTGTTTGTGTCTATGAGGGTGTTGCCAAAGGAGATTAACATTTGAGCCAGTGGAATGGAAAAGCCAGACCCACACTCAATCTGGGTGGGCATCATCTAATCAGCTGCCAGCACAGCTGGAATAAAAGCAGGCAGAAGAACATGAAAAGACTAGACTGGCTGAGGCTTCTGGCCTTCATCTTTCACCTGTGCTAGATGCTTCCTGTCCTCAACCATTGGACTCCAAGTTCTTCAGTTTTTGGACTCTTGGACTTATACCAGTGGTTTGCCAGGGGCTGCCAGGCCTTCAGCCACAGACTGGAAGCTGCACTGTCAGCTTCCTTTGTTTTGAGGTTTTGGAACTCGGACTGGTTTCCTTGATCCTCACTTGCAGATGGCCTATTGTGGGACTTCACCTTGTGATTACGTGAGTCAATACTCCTTAATAAACTCCCTTTCATATACACATCTGTCCTATTAATCCTGTCCCTCTAGAGAATGCTGACTAATAAATACGTGACGTATAATATGGATAAGAAAGAAAAAAGATTACTCCCTTTAATACTTATGTGTTACTTCATCATATCATTACACTTTGTTATTTTCCTATTGTGTCATTACAAAACAGAATCCTAAGTCTTAGAGAAGTATTTTGCATAGGCCATCCGGCTAATAAGTGACAGAGTCTGGATTTGAACCTAAGTTTGTCTCACTCTCAAAGCTGTGTGTGTATATATATATATCATTTTGCATGTGTATGTACATATATGCTTACATATATAAATATATATCCATATATGTAAATATACATATTTACATATATAAATATACATGTCTATGTAGGTATATATAGTTACACAGATGGAGCTTTTAGTTTTCAATCATCTTCAGTTGAGACCTCTTAGGATTGGAGATTCAGGCAATTTCATGCCACAGACTCTTTAACAAGACACCAGTTGCTTGCTTCAAAGTCTATACATTATGTATTATTTGATATCTTTGCTTCAGATGGCATATTAGTTTGCTAGGGCTGCCATAATGATGTACCACAGACTGGGTGGCTTAAACAACAGACATTTATTTTCTCACAGTTCTGGAGGCCAGAGCCCAAGATCAAGGTGTTGGCAGGTTTGGTTTCTTCTGAGGCCTCTCTCCTTGGCTTGCAGATGGCTGCCTTCTTGCTGTATCCTCATATAGTCTTTCTTCTGTGTGCCTGCATCTCTGTAGTCTATATGTACAAATTTCCTTTTTTTAATAAGGACACAGGTCAGAATGGATTACAGCCCATTCTAATGGTTTCATGTTAAATCAATCACCTCTCTTAACACCATATCTCCAAATATAGTCATGTTTTGAGGTACTTGGGGATTAGGGCTTCAACACATAAATTTTTGGAGGTCACAATCCAGCTCATAACAAATGGGTTGATATTAAAAAGAAAAGCAGAATGATTATTTAGGGTCACATAGGTAGAATAGCCCATTGATACTATAGGCCATCATCCATATTAGGGTCTCCTAGATTTTGGCTGGAATAGTGTGTGTCGGGGGGTGAGTGTGTGTACTGGGGAAGCTAGTTAGATTATTTAGATGGAGAAAATAGAATGGTGTGTGTGTGTGCATGCACACATATGTGTGTACACTGGGGGAGATATTTAGGTTATTTACATGGAGAAAATAGAATGAATCAGGCAGGAGAGAAAGATGTCTTTCTGGATTATTTATTTGTATCTTATACTTACAAATAAAAATACTCTTTTTCGCTTCTTGAAACTCCAAGCAATCAAACTGCCAGTTTTAATCTAGACCACTCGGTGGCAGTAAAACAGAAATGTCTGCAAAGAAAGCAGAAATCCCTTCAGAATTATAATAAGTTTTATAGATCAAGACAACTTCAGTTGTAAAACATGGTGTATCAATTGGCGTATTTGCTGATCAAACCTTTACAAGGTTTGAATAGGCTCATAAATACTGGTTTCCCTAGTTTGGCCTACTCATACTTCATGCTTCTGTTTAGCATGAATGGGATGCTGGATATCTTGGAGGGATGGAAATCCAGCAAACGGTTGAAATATCAAAGCAATATACTACTGCCAATTTGTTTTCCTGTGACTGAGGAAAAATACATGTAGATGCTTCGATTCGATGTACTACTCAAACAAGCAGAATCTGCTGCATTCAAAGCTGAGCCATTTCCCATCCATAGCATAACCCAGTCTGGAGTTGACCAACAGTTAAATCATTTTGCTACTTGATTTTTATAAGTGGGTTCCAATTCCCTTATTATTCCAACAAGAGTATTATTATGCAGAGATAATTTCATTTTTTGTAAATGGCTATTGGCTGATAAAATAAGGCTTCGTGATAAATAGGTACAATTGTAGGGCAGGAAGTGACATTCAAACACACCTTTCATCAAAATGTAGATTTCATGTGGTTGGTTGAAAAGAAGGCGGATTTGGTTTATGATTGTCAACATTGAACAACGGGGAAACTGAGGTCTAGGTCTTCAGTACCTTGCCCAGGGACATCTTACTGGTAAGTGGCTTAGCCCAACTGTGACTTTTCATTAGATTATAAAGTCCATGAGAGTAGTAGCATGCTGTCATCATCATTGTAAAAATAACAATAATAACAACATCAATAATAGTCCCTTTTGAATTCCCAGTTCTTAGACCAGTACGTGGTAACTGATAGATATTAACTAAAGGTTTGATCAATAAATGCATGTATAAGAGGACCTGAGTAATTGTAAAACAAACCTGAATAATTATAATGTAATTCAATTACTAAGGTTTTAAGGGCTGTGGAGTTATAAAAGACAGGCCATTTAAACTCAGGACACTAAGCTTTTTGTGTTTTAGTCTGTTTTTTAGAGTTGCTCATATTCGCCTCTCTTTTTTCACATTCCAGATGTTCATATCAGATTGCAATGGGCAATGTGGGCCTGGTTTAGGCAGTGTGTGGAAAGGAAATATAGGTCTCAGTATCCAACAGATTCTGGCTCTGCCCCTTAATACCTGTATGACCTTGAACATACCCCTCAGCATCTCTCTACATCACTGTCCTCTAAAAAATGAGAACCAGTAAGCTACTCCATAGATATGTGATGAGGATTCATTGAAATAGGTCATAAAAATCACCCAGTAGGTGAGCAACAAACATGATTTTAATAAGAATTTTCAGAAGGGTGGGCAACTGAAATACCAAAGCATTGAAAAGAGATATGTGAAATCTTGAATGCTGCCTTCATGAAAGATGTGCATGAGGGATAAAGATGCCATGCAGAAGGGTCTTCAGTGTGATCCTGATACTACAGGTGGCAGAATAAGGAGGTCTTTCTCAATGGTGGAAAGAGACTTTTAAGGTTTGCTTTGAAAGCAAAGGGATATTTTTCTTTAGTTACTAGCATTCAGCATACATACAAATGTGATTTTAGAGCTCCACTGTCTTCACCTGCAAGTTCAAACCCTGAAAACGTTTCTCCTAGTGACCCATTCCCAGACTGCTGTGTAGAAAACTGCTGTGTAGGTGTTGTGCTATGTTTTACTGCTTTTCCTTTGTCAAGTGACAACTTCACTGTTCATCAGAGATAAAGGAAGGTAAAAATTAAGAAACAAATTTGGGAAGTGGGAGAGCTTAGGTCTTGTTATTTATTTAGACTTACATAAGTCTACATAGATAACTATTGACTATTGTGTTCACAGAAGAAGATAAAAGTTAAGAATATGGTCTGGAAGTCAAAAGACGTGATTGAAATTCTTGCTTCAGGTTTCCCTAAGTCTGTGATTTTGCACTAACTTCTTTAAGCCTCAAATAATGGATATAAAAATGCCTACCTTGCAGGACTGAAACAAAAAAAACCCAGACCCTGATACTTAGGAGTTATTGGACTGCTGCAATTGTATATTTTGCATGCAAGTATAGATTATGTCAGTGAATCTGATAGCTAGCATGGTAAAGAGCAAGGTGTATATATCCTTGGCTTTATTGGCAGTTTCTGCCTCTATTTCCCTCTCTTCTTTCCTTTCTACCTCTCTTTCAGTTCATCTGGTATATTTCTTTTTCTCTTTCCTTCTTTATCAAACATATTTTGAGAATTAACCATATCCCTACAGCTGAGCAATCAAAACTTGTTTACAAAGTACTGTCACACACATTCATTTACTTTCTACATAGGTTTCATTTTACCAAACATATTCATATACACTTATTTTGTTTTATTTTAGTACATGTTATTACATATATACACAGAAACATGCACAAATCACTAGTGAACAATAATTTTTAGAAAGTACAATGCACCTATTTAAGCAGCACCAAGACCAAGAACGAAGAGCATTTCCTGTATACTTTTTGTGCTGCATCCTACTCAAAAGTCACTGCTCTTCTGAGTTCCAGCAGCTTGAATTGGTTTTGACTGTTTTTGAACTTTATTAAGTGGAATTGCATATTTTATTCTCTTAGGTAAGATTTATTTTACTCAATTATGTTTGCAACATTACCTGTTTTACTGCATGTGGTAAATATAGTTTGTTCTTTATTGCTGTTGTATTGCATTTTTAAAATATCCATTCTCCTATTAAAAAGCATTTGGGTTGTTTCCAGTTTTGGGAGGATCTATGAATTATTGTGTTTGCCTGTTGATATACATAAAACAGAAACACATTTCTGTTGACTATATACTTAGAAGCTGAAGTGCTGGGTCATAGAGTATCTGTTTTGTTAGCTTTGCTAGATAATGCCTAAAGGTTTTTCAGAGTAGTTCAAATAATATACTCTCTTCCCAGTGGGTAGAAGGTAGCTCTATATACTTACCAAAGTTTGTAATGTCTGAAATTTTATACCTAGTCTATTGGATGTTTAATGGTACTGTTTTTGATATTTCAATTTGCATTTTTCTAATGTCTAATGAAGTTGAGTATCTTTTCATATGCTTATTGGTCATTTGGACATTTTCCTTTGTGAAATGCCTATTTTGGTTGTGCCTCTCTCTTCTTGCTTTGTAGACTTATTATTATTATTTTTTTAATCTGGGTATGGGTTCTTTGTCATATATGGCAAACATATTCTTCTATTCTGTCACTTGACTTTTTCTATTTAAAATTAATTATTTTTATTTTTTAGTTTTTCCTCACCCACAGCCTTTTGATCTGACTTTCCACTCTCTCAATACTTTTTTGGCATATAAGAGTTATTAATTTATAATTTTTAATATTATTGATTTTGTGTTCTGTTTAATAAATTTGTGTTTCTTACCCTAAGATCATAAAAACGTATTTTTTGTTTTCTTCTAGAAGGTTTAATGTTCCACATTTTCATATTTAGATCTGTTTTTCACTGATAATTGTTTTTGTTGTTTCTTGTTGGGAAATAATTGAGATTCACATTTTTTAATAATAATTTCCAATTGAGCCAGTACCATTTATTGTAAAAATCATTCTCAACTGCACTTCAGAGAAATAACTATCAAAATCAATTGACCATATATTATAAATATATCCTTGAACTATTTCTTCTGTTATAATTATGTATCTATCAACACACCAAAACTTCAATGTTTTAATTAATGTAGATGTAAACAAATTTTGAAAACTTATAGGTAAATATCTCAGTATTGTCTTTTTTTCCTACAATTTTCTTTGCTATACTTAGCCTTTTGCATTTCAACACACATTCTAGAATCAGATGGTCTTTTTTCACCAAAGAAATAAATAATTCTATAGGGATGTTGAGTGATATAGTATTAAATCAACAGATCAATTCTGAAGGAAATTAACATTGTTATAGTGTGAGTTGTCAAATTCATGAACATGGTATATCCCTCCCTTTATTTTGATTTTCTTTAATTTCTCTCAGTAATGTTTCACAGTTGTGAGTGTGAAAGTCTTGCATCTTTCATTAATTTTTCCTAAGTATTTTGTGTCTTGGATGTTATTGCAAATGGTAACATTTTTCAAAATTTTACTTTCCATTTACTACTGTTACATAAAATCAATTATGTAATTAATTAATATCAATCTCACTTGTTTCACTTGCTAATTCTATTTGTATATTCGTTTAGATTGTCTATTGCATACAATCATGTTATATGTAAAGGCATTTTAATTTCCTCTATAGCAATTCTTCCTTCTATTTTTTTTCTTACATTATTATACCAGCCAAATCAACAAGTACAATGTTAAATAGAAATGATAATATCAAGCACCCTTGTTTCATTCACAATTTTAGGGAGAAAGTTTCCGGTATTTCACTCTTAAGTATGATGTTTGATATAAGAATTTAAAAATATTATTTGTCCAGTTAAGAAAGTTAACTCTATTCCAAATTTGCTAGGAGTTTTTAGAATAAAGGGTGTTGAATTTTATTAAATGCTTTCTTCTGTTGAGATTATCATATAATTTTATTCTTTATTTAATTAATGTGCTGTCTTAAAAGGATGGAACTAAAAAAAAAAAAACCCTGTTTGGCTTTGGTGTATTATCATTTTTGCATAACACTGGATTGGGCTTGCCAATATATCATTCATGATTTTTATATGGTCCCAAGAGAGATTGCTCTGACAATAATACCCTTGCCAAGTTGTTGTATCAGGGTTATTCTGCCCTTATAACATTAACTCACCTTTTCTATGTCTAGAAAAATTTGTGGAAGATTGATGTATTTAATTCTTAAATACATGAAGAATGGACCAGTGAAGCTGTCTGAGCCTAGAGATTAATGGAATGTTTTAAGTTATTAGAGATTTAACTTTTTTAAATAGATCTAGATTATTTTCTACTTATTCTTTTGTCAGTGTAGGAGTTTTTAAAAAAAGAAATTTGGCAATTTTATTTAAACTTTAACATTTATTGGCATAAAACTATTCATAATATCCTCATTATCTATCTTTTCAAAAAGTTTGTTTTTTTAAAAAAGGATAAAAAATATATGTTGTAATATACTTTTTCATGCCTAGTTATGTTTCTCTCTTCTATCAGTCTTGCAAGATGTTTATTCACTTTTAATCTAATCATTTTAATTTATTTTCTCTATTGTATTTTTTCATTTCATTATTTTCTTCTTTTTTTAATCTCCTACCTTTTACTTTTTGAATTAATTAGACCACTGAGTTTTGGCTTTTTAAAATTTATTTTAATGTGTGCATTTAACCCAATCCCCATTTGCCTCAAGAATACTTGCTAGTGGCACTTGTGGCTGCAGCTTTTACCCCAAGACAAAACAGTGTGACAAGAAGGAGGGGACAATGTTGTCACCATTCCACAATAATACGGTGATTGAAGTAGACAACAGAAATTGAAAGAAAACTAAGAAGCCATGTATCATTGTGGATTACAACGAGAATATGAGAGCAGTGGACTTAGATGATCAGATGCTCACTTCTTATCCAACTGAGTGCAAAAGGCACAAGCTTTGATATAAGAAATTCTTTCGCCACCTTCTAAACATTCCAGTGCTGAACTCCCAGGTCCTGCTCGAGAAGGATTGCCTGGGCACACAACGAGCCATGCATAGAATGACCTTGATGGAAAGAATGCTGGAAAAGCATCACAAGGCAAGGCAGCAACATCTTTGAGGTCCTCGGTGCTCTGCGGATGTCACATCTCTTCACCTGTCTGGAAGGCATTTCCCCTATAGCATACCACAAACATCAGGGAAACTGAATCTAACTGGTAGCTGCAAAGTTTACTGCTGGCACAACGATGAGGATGCCAGATCATATTTTGTGCAGAATGTGATGTTATTCTTTGTGTTGTTGGGTGCTTTGAAATTTACCACACAAGAAAGGAGCTATTAAATAGTGATCATCATATACATTTCTGTTACATTAGGATTAGTGACAAGTTCTATGTAGAAATAACTCTAAGAACAGTTTTTGTATTTATTTTCACATTGAAACTCAGTCAGATTTCCTTCAGCCTCAAAGAGCATATTTATGTAAAATGAAATGAGCACTGGCAGCAAGCTGCTCGTTTTTTTTTTTTGTTTGTTTGTTTTTTTCCTGAATGGGAAGGATACATATTTTCATCTAAGACTAATTTAGCAGTATCCTGCAAATTTTGTATATTATGTTTTATTATAATTCAATACAAAATATTTTCTAATTTCATTTGTGACTTATTCTTTGACACAAGGGCCATTTAGAAATATTTTGCATTATTTCTAGTCTTAGAGGTTTTCTATTTAGGCTTTTTGTTATTGATTTCTAGCTATGAATCAGTGACATCAGAGGACATATTCTGTATGACTCTAATTGTTTGGGAGTTGTTGAGATGTGTTTATGGTCTAGCATATGGTCAATTTTGATAAATGTTCTATGTACACTTAAAAAGAAGATGCATTATGTCATTGCTTTCACTTGCAGTATACTAATTTGTCAATTAGTTCCAGTGTGTTATTTGTGTTTTTCAAATCTTCTCTTCTTACTGATATTTTTGTCAGCCAATATGTCAATTATTAAGAGAGTTCTATTAATATTTCTATGATTGTAGATTTATTTTTCTTTTACTTGTTTCAATTTATATTTCATACTTTGTGAAGCTATGCAATTTGTGAAGCTTCACAAATGTCATAATTTGTGAAGCTATGAAGCTATTCATTTTAATGTGTTAAATATTTTATTTCATGAAATAGCCTTTTTAAATTTTTAGCAATGTGTTTGCCTTTAAGCCTACATTGTCTGATTTTGGAATGGCTACATAATTTTTTTAATGGTTGTATCATATATATTTTTTAAAACTGCGGCGGTAGCTACTTAGCACTCACTCTTCTAGGATGTGCCAAAGCATTCCACTGAGTGCATCTGAAGGCACCTCCTGCAGGTTTCTTTTAATTGACTTGTGGAGCAGGCAGGAAGTGTGGGGAAGTTAGTAGTTCTCCAAATGCAATCTTCCACCACTGAGATACTGAGATATGTGAGTTTCAGGATAAATACCCCACCTTCATAATGCCTCAGTTGAGATAACTGTGATGTACATTTTGTATCACCTCTCAGTGGTTTATAGCAGGATTCAGTTACAGTTGCCTGAAGAATTAAACTGTTCATTAGTGCATCCTGTATTTCTTCCTTTCTGCGTCTGATTTTCCCTCTCCCCTGCGTATGATCTGATCATCACCTGATAATTGACTATAGTATTTGCGCCCAAATTCTTGTGTCAGAGCCTGCGTCTCTGGAATTCCAGCATAAGAAGCCATCCTTTTACGCACCATCTGTCTATGTCTTTACATTTAAAGAGCGTTTCTTACAAGGAACATACTGTTATGTTTTGTTTCATCCAATTTAATAATCTTTGTATTTAATTGAAATGTTTAGTCCAATTATATTTAATGCATTAACTAGCAAATTTGTGTGTTCTACTTTCTCTATTATGTCTTTTATTTTAGTATTTTGACTCAATTAATTAATTATTCATTATTTTATCAGGGTTTTAGTGGATATCCTAAAAATTACAAAAAAAATTCTTAACTAATTATAGTCTAATATAAATTAGACTTTTACCGCTTTTTGGACCTTGCTAACATTTAGAACATTTATATCATGTTTGTTGTCCTTCTGATGTTACTAGTGTGAAGCAATATAACATATACATATAAGATTTCACATAACATTATTACTGTTTTGTACAGACAATATTTATTTAGGTTTACCTACTTATATAGCTTTTTTCATCACCCTTAATTACTTTCTACATTTTCATTTCATTGTCTGGGATGATTTTCCTGCTGTCTAAAGAAATACCTTTAGCATTTCTTATTGTGGTTCTGTTGACAACAAATTTTCTAAGAGCTTGTTTCTTTGCTTGTATTTTTGCTTTGCTTTTTTCTTCTTTCTGTAAGTAATATTGAGGATTAACTTACATTCAAAAGCACAAATTTTAAATGTTCAGCTTGAATTTTTACATGTGTACTACTGAAGTCAACGTTTTGAACATACATAGCACTCCAGTAAACCCCCTTGTACTTCCCACAGAAGTAACTCCTATTCTGTATTCTCCTACCATGAGTTAGTTTTGTCTGTTATTGAATTTCATATAAATGGAGTCATGTAATATGTACATTTTTTTCTGGCTTCTTTTACTCAACCTTAGGACTGTGATATCCGTCTACGTTTTATAAATATAAGTAGTTTATTTTTCTTTATTGCCATGAGGTATCTTGTCATATAAATATAAAACAATTTACATATTCATTCTATTATTGATAGGCATGGGTTGTTTTTCAACTTTGGCTATTAAAAATAAACCTGTGATGACCATTATTGTACACATTTTTTGGTAGGACATAAATAGCTATTTCTGTGGGTCCCCAAGATTAGCTTTCAGCTTAAGCGGAACTTTTTTTTTTTTACTGATTTTGGATTTGGAGATTGATAGCTATTTCCTTTCACTACTTTAATGATAACATTTCTATAGTCCTAAAGCTTCTACAGTTTCTGAAAAGCCAGCCATCAGACTTCCTGATCCTTTGAAAGTAAATGTTTTTCTTCTAGCTGCTTTAAATGTTTCTGGTTTTAGATTTTAGTAGTTTTACTATGATATTCCTAGGTATGGTTTTCTTTATATAAATACTACCTTAATCTGAGCCTTAATGTCTTTTATAAATTTTTGCAAATTTTCAGTTGTAACTTTCAAATATTGGCTTTGACTTTTTCTTTCTCTGCCCCCTTAACATGACTCTAATTATATATACATATATAATACATATATAGAACTATATATACTATATATAAATTATAATACAAATTAAACCTTTTAATTATCTTAAACATATCTCATAATATATTCTTAATTTTCCAGCTGCTTTGTTCTTTTTTTAGCTTGAATTAGTTTCTACTGACCTAATTCCTGGTTCACTGTTATGCCCATATTAAATTCTTAATTTATATTATTATATTTCTTAGCCATAGAATTTTATCTTATTTTTATAGGTCCCTGTTCACTGATTGCATTCTCTATCTTGTCATCTATTTGTCTGAAACATATTACTCACAGTTATTTTACAGTGTATGTCTGATAACTCCCAAAATTAGGTCATGTCTGGTTCTTTTCTATTGTTTTTATTTTTCTCTTAGTCTTGACTGTTGATTTGTCTTGTATGTTTAATTGAATGCCAGACACTGTGTATAGAATCTTTTTTTTTTAGATGGAATCTTGCTCTGTCGCCAGGCTGGAGTGCAATGGCACAATCTCAGCTCACTGCAACCTGCGCCTCCCAAGTTCAAGTGATTCTCTTGCCTCACCCTCCCAAGTAGCTGGGACTACAGGTGTGCGCCACGATGGCCAGCCAATTTTGTATTTTTAGTAGAGACAGGGTTTCACCATGTTGGCCAGATGGTTTTAATCTCTTGACCTCGTGATTCACCTGCCTCGGTGTCCCAAAGTGCTGGGATTATAGGTGTGAGCCACGGCGCCCAACCTGTGTATGGGAATTTATGGAATCTCTGAGTGATGTCATTTTCCTCCAGAGTGAATTCCTGATATCCTTAAGACAGTAAATAGAGGACAGGTCACTTTAATACAGTCTAGGACTGAGAAGACTAGAAGCTAGGTTGCAACTTTGGAAGGCTTCCATTTACCTCTAGTTCGTCCCATATCTAGAGTGTAGCCTTCCAAGACATTATTTATTTGATTCTTACTTTATATCAGATAGGATTTTCTTTGCTGCAAGTAAAAGAAAAAAAGTAGCTTAGACAGAATAAGTTTATCATTCAGAGATAGGGTGGTTCTTGGGCTACTAACTCATAGACTTGTTCTGAACATTGAGCCACTAATCTACCCTGACTTCTCTGAAATTATCTTGGCTTTATTTTCATGACTCTCTATGATTGTTGTAGTTTCAGGTATCCCATGTGGCTGACTATATCCTGAGGAAGGAAAGTCAAGTTTATCTTTAGGGAGCTCTATGTGAGAGTGAATGATCCATTTGCTAGAGACTTTTTTCCCCCAAAGTCTTGCTCTAATATGCCTCTTTGTTGAGAATTTTGTCATATACTAATGCCTAGACCAGATTCTGTCAGAGGAAGTGGAGGTGACCATGTTTGGCTTACACTGATCATGATTTTCCACTTAAGCTGGGTGAGGATTCATTTCTCTGAATATATAGCTAGGGAAAATATGAATACCTAAACAAAATTGGGGCTTGATTAACTAAGAAAGAGGGAATAATAGGTATCTGTCACAAAGTGAAATAGCTATTAGTCACATACAGTGATCCTATGTGAGATATATGGCCATCTATTTAGCTTTATTAGGACAATCCTATAAGTCAAAGAGTTTAAAAACCCAGCACAAGGTTAAGTATATAGTGGTAAAATCTGTATTCAAACAAGTATTTTCTAATTCCAAATTTAGGGCTCTTAATTATACCCTACAGTTTTCTTACTGGGATGTGTGTTTCATTTTTTATCATTATTCATACAAATTGAAGTAGACAACACAATTTTTATTCTGGCTTTGCAAGACCTCAACAGATGCATTACAAATGGTCAGTCGGGGTGAGAATGTTGTGTGGAGAGTGTTACTTACCTATAGATTTAGGATTGCCTAAGATCTTAATTTATATGTATGTATGGCCATTCCTCAATAAGTAATGGACATAAGCCACCTAAGGTCTAGGCATTATAAGGTGTTGCTATGCAGCTGAAACCACAAGGGACCTATTAGATTTTTCACTTCCATTAGCAAATATGATTTGTGTCCACTCCCCATTGCCATTCATAATATTGAGTTCCACCCTACTTAAATGTTCCCTCTCAGCTTCAGCTGAATGGTTTTAACAAGAATCTGTTTCTTTGAGGAGTACTCTTAAAGTGATGGATTAGCAGCCCTGACAGCATTTACTAAGTTGGGTGCACATTAGCTATATCCATTTCTCTCCCCCAGAATGGAGGTGGAGAGCTCTGCCGTTAGAAGTGGAGACTGGGCAGCTCTATGACAAAGCAGCTGCAACCACCACAAGTGCAGCCCTTGAGAGCAGCTCATGCCATGAGGTCAGAGGAACAGCATTTTATGTTCCTTTGTAGAATAAACAGAATATTTTTATGAGAAACAAATCTTCCATCTATGATCCTGTTCCCATTAGTGGGTCAAGGCAAGAGCAAACCAGAGAGACTTAATTTACTTAGGAGACATTCAGTATAAATACTATAGTCCCTTGTGTGATGCTCTTGTTCTGTTAGCCTTAATACATGCAAACAAAGATGACTTAACTCAAAGTTTTGATATGCCCAAAGACCATTCTTATAACATGGTGTTCCTTTTAGGCTGGGTGTCAAGAAGACCCAGAAAGTCTGCATCAACACAGCATGTATTTTCACTCCACTAAACTACTATACAATCTGTAATTGTTAACCCCACAAGTTTGAAAGTTTACCTTAACATTTGTAGGAAGCAGATGGTTTCCATACACTGCCAACCTGTTGTTCCCAAAGCATTTTCCAAGAATTGTTTTCCAACCACAGTCACTAGCATAATTAACCTTTCTATGGATTGAATAAACAAGAAAATAGTCACAAATCTGTAAGAAAGACAAATGTACCATGCAAAACTTACCCTCAGATCACACTCCAGGACACACATGAATAACCACACACAATGTGATGCATGATCCACTTTTGGTATTTTTTTTTTCCAGTAATCTCTATTCTTTTCCCATTTCCTCCCCCCATTTCATAGCATACCTTCCCTATGTAAATGTGCTCACATTTACCTAATTTTATCTGCAGCCATGGATTTGGCTGGGTCCTGAGGGTTTGTTGTTGTTGCTGTTGTTGTTGTTCTATCTGTGGATTTCCTTCACCACAACCTTCCTGGCCTTTCAACTCTCTTCTTTGCCTTGTTTCTGATATTAATGTCCTGCTAATATCTCTCTCTCTCTCTCTCTCTCTCTCTCTCTCTCTCTCTCTCT
>NW_022436976.1:25866663-25899520 GCF_009761245.1 Sapajus apella | reverse complement strand
AATTAACATGAGCTTGTTCAGTGGATCTGCTCATTAACCCTTTCTAGAGGAGATTATATTATCCATAATATCTGTGATGAATTAAATAAGCATCAGAGAAGTTAAGTGATATTCCCAAGGTCATCTAAATAATGGCCAGAATTGAAGTCCAGTGCCCACCATGTGGCTCACCTATTCCTGCAGACTCTGTACGGATCCTAACATCTGTTTTCATGTACTTTATTGCTAGGCTTTGAAAGTTTGTGCTCTCCAAAACTCATATTGAAATTTGATTGCCATTTTAACAGTATTAAGAAGTGGAACCTTTAAGAGGCTATTAGGCATGACAGCTCCACTCTCTTGGGTGGTGTTGATAACATTATAAATGGACAAATTTGGTCTCATCTTACCCTGTCTTTGCTCTTCTGCCTTCCATCATGTGATGCCACAGCAAAAAGCCCTCCCACCTTTATCCTGCTGTCTTAATCTTGGGCTTCCCAGACTCCAGAACTGTGAGCCGATAAATGTCTCCTAATTATAAATTACCCAGTCTCAGGCATTCTGCCAGAGCACCACAAAATGGACTAAAATATCCATTCACAGCCTGAAATAGACTGAGCTTTTGTAGGGGCCTCCTACCTTTTAGCCTCCCTGACTGCTGATTCATAGCTTAGACTCATCTCTCACCAGTGTGCTCTTTGCTTCTTTAATGCTGACATCTGATGAAGGACAAGATGTCTAATGACCCACGGTGGTATTTTAAGTGTGGCTTAAACATTGGGAGCAATTTACAAGGCCCTTCCACACAGTTAGTTTGTTGATCCCCCAGCATCTTGAGGTAGGTAGGGCTGATATTTCCATACCAGTTCTATAGATGAAGTAATTGAGACTGAAATGATAAAATTCAGAATGTTTTCCAGAGATAGAACCTAGAATAAAACTCAGGGCTTTTGATCCTGGTCAACGTTCTTCATAGTGTTTCACATTATAGTGTGGTAGGATATTTTTCTCTCCATAATCATAAGTACAATTTACTGAGCAGCATCTGTGTGTCATGAACTGTGCTAGACTTTTTTACATGCATTGCCTCAGTTTGTTCTCACAGCAGTTGTATAGGGTTATTATTATTACCCCTATTTTACATAGGAGGACACAAGCTCAGAAAGCATAAGTGACTTAGTATCAGGCACAGAGTTAGCAAGTAACAAAACCAGAATTAGAATCTGAAGCTGTCTGAATCCCAATCTGAAATTTTAATCTATACTTCTTGCTTTATTTTTTATTTTCTATTTTTTGAGACAGGATCTGGTTCTGTCAACCAGGCTGGAGTACGATGGTGTGATCTTGGCTCACTGCAGGCTCCCCTCCCGGGCTTAAGCAATCCTCCCACCTCAGCCTTCTGAGAAGCTGGGACTATAGGCGGATGACACCATGCCCAGCTAATTTGTTTTTAATTTTTTGTAGAGTCAGGGTTTCGCTAAGTTGATGAGGCTGGTCTTGGTCTCCTAAACTCAAGTGATCCATCCATCTTGTCCCAAAGTGCTAGGATTACAGGTATGAGACGCCATGCCCAGCCACTTCTTGCTTTAAAGTAAACAAATAATTGTATCATTTTCTTCAAGACAAACAACAAAACAGAAAAGCTCAAATCTTGTGATATAGGGTAGACATTGCAAACTGTGCATTAAATATGAATTGCTTATCAATATTTAAAAAGTGAGAGATTTCATATAAAAATCTGGATTTTTAGCTTTTTATGGTAAGTCAACACAACTGACCACAGAGTCTTGGTCAGCCCCTGAGTCTATGCTTTCTGGTTTTCCACAGTTCCCTGCCAGCCTCTTCCCTCATGTCTCTACATCCTACAGGCATGTGGGTTGTTGGTGACTCTTCATATAGTGGATCAATGGAATGGAATTTGGAGTCAAAGTCCTGGATTTAAATCACAGTTCCAGCATTTCCTGTGAGCCTATGATGGTCTTAAAACATAATCACAGGTTCCTTGACATTTCTTCACAACTAATGATAGACAGATTTTTTTTCCCCAACACTATAAAATCAAGAAAAACATAATAGAGTTTTTGCTTTCTCCCCTTGAATTTGTGTGAACTTTCGACTTCTCTGACTAATAGAAGATGAGAGAATTATAACATGACTCTCAAGCTTAGATCACAAATGTCATGCTGTAGTACTATCTTTTGGAACTAAGCAGAACACTACCAAGTTTATTGGAACAATATCTTTTGGAACTAATTTGGGACCACTGTTCTTGAGACGCCATGTGGCAATATTCTAGTCTAAAGTTCCAGCTGATTCCAGTCTTCCAGACATCCCAGCCAAGGCACAAGACATAAATGAGGCCATCCTTGGTCCTCTAAACCAGTGCATCTGCCAGTTGAATACCACTGAGAGATCACAATGCTACCTGGAGCAGAAGAGTCACACAGCTGAGCCCAGCTCAAATACTTAACTGCAAAATCATGAGATATAATAAGATAGTTTTTGCCTGAAGCTGCTAAGTTTTGAGATAGTTTTTTTTCTCAGCAATAAATTAGACAAATCCTTAAAACTCTGTGTGCCAGTATGAGAATATATAAAATAGAATGAACAGTAGTAGCTGTCTTGTCCCTTTCATACAGTTAACAGTGAGAGAAGCAAATAAAAGAATGAATTTAACAATATATTATATGCTATTAAGTGCTACCTAGATAAGGTTATTAGGATAATTGTGAGAGCCCCATAGCTTTGTGACAATGTTTAAGCCTTCTTTCAAAGAGGATACAGAATTGCAACTCAAAAAGGAAGACTGAACAGGTTATATATTTTAATTAGTTGCATGTCTTGGTAAATGGTCCTGTAGCAGCACAGCCTCATGTTCTCCTATCATCATGGCCTTTTCAGTATGCGATGTCCCCACCAAATGGTCCTTTTATGTTGGCAGAAATGGAGGACATACAGACAGGACTCAAATGAAACGTGACTTCCAGCTATGTTGAAACATTAAGACAACCAGAATGAGGGTTGGATGGAAAGTCAGCCATGCTGATTTTACTGATTAATGAGTTAGTGTTGGGAAGAGAAATCAGGTCACTCTGTAGAAATAAGTATAGAGAATATTGGACAGACAGCTTTTAACCAATTGGCTGATTAAAAGTTCCAAGATGGCTGGGTGTGGTGGCTCATGCTTGTAATCCCAGCACTTTTGGAGGCTGAGGTGAGTGGATCATTTGAGGTCAGGAGTTCAAGACCAGTGTGGCCAACATGGTGGAATTCTGCCCCTACTACAAATATAAAAATTAGCTGGGCATTGTGGTGGGTGCCTGTAATCCCAGCTACTAAGGAGGCTGAGGCAGGAGAATTGCTTGAGCCCTGGAGGCAGAGGTTTCAGTGAGCCGAGATCACGCCACTGCGCTCCAACCTGGGCAACAGAGCAAGACCCCATCTCAAAAAAAAAAAAAAGTCCAGAGACAATTTTATTTATTTATTTTTTTATTCAGCACATTTTCTTTTTCTCGGGACAGGGCCTTACTCTGTTGTCTAAGCTGGAGTGCAGTGGTGCAATCATAGCTCAATGCAGCCTTGACCTCCCAGGCCTCAGCAAGCCTCCTGTCTTAGCCTCTCAAGTAGCTGGAACTATAGTCATATGCCCACCACACCTAGCTCACTTTTTAAATTTTTTGTAGAAACAGGGTCTTTCCATGTTGCCCAGGCTGGTCTGGAACTCCTGGGCTCAAGCCATCCTCCTGCCCCAGCCTCCCAAAGTGCTGGGGTTACAGACGTGAGCCACCATGCTGAGCCCAGCAAATTTCCTTAGAGCAATTTTGGTTGTGATAAGTACCTGTAAATGGTGACAAATTCAGGCTTAGGCCTTCCTCTGCTTCTTCCTACCTCTGGTGGCTGTTGCCTATAGACTGTTCTGTTGCCTAGGGTGCTCCCTTAACTCAGTTACTGAGATATCTCCTACCCCTTCTGATTTCTGCTCACACATCACCTCCACACCCTTACCCAAGCCCACAAATTAGTTGAAGTTTCTCTGTCATAACTCGTGTGGGTCTCTGTGTGTTTACAACACTGTATTTATGTTTAGTAAGGAGTTGTATCCTCATACTACATTCAGATATACAGTGTAGCTACTACATTTTCAGTAATGAATCTGATCCTTCCATGGAGTGGCCACTCTGCTGGCTTAGCAGGGAAACTCCACTTTAATCTGTCTCATCACAGTATGTCAGTTGCTGCCAGTGTGGAGACTTGTGTATTATACATTCACTACTGGTTTAAAGGGCCAGTCATTCCAAATGCCTCCTTCACTCCACACTCACAATGGTGTCCAGGTAGTTTCAGGGGCAGGGTTGAGTGACTTTATGACTTTGGAGGGAATGTGGTCTCTGCCCAGGAGCTCAATCTTGGCTGTGGGCTGCTTAGTCCCTGTATACTGTGTAGTGCACATGGCATACTCTGAAGTATACTGTATAAACAATTTAGTTTTCTCTTTTTTTGTCAAATAGAAGAGTGGTTAAGAGCATTTACTTTGGAGTCAAGTTGATTTAAATTCCAATCTGTACTCTGCTCCTTATTAATAGTGTTCTTTAAACATTTCACTATCCTAAGCTTCAGTTTGTTTATCTTTATAATGGATATATTAATAGCTATCACTGGCTTTAATTAAATAATTAGCACAGTAGAAAACACATAATTAGTTCTCTTTCCTTTGCTTCTTTTTAGCTACTTGTAATTATTAGGTTTCTTTTCTGTAGAAAGTTTCTTCATTGCATATCCTGGAGCCATGTTCCTAATCTCTAATCTCTCCCCTTTCCCAGGAAAATTTAGCAATCCTGCGTTCTGTATACTCAGGGTCCCCTGATAAGACGTATGGTGAAGATTTGGGAGAAGGGGATGTTCATTCTGTCAGAAGCAGCATGTTGCAGTGAAATGAGTGCAAGTCTTGAAATAAGTATCTGATACTTGCAGGATTTCATGGATGCCTCTCACATACAGGCAACTTCCAATCAAACCAGCATAATACAATAGTCTTCAAGAAAAGAGATGCATGAGACAGCAATGGAGATGAAACAGCTTGTTTATGGCTCTAAATCACATTAACTTGTCTAGCTCAGAGGATACTCTCTTGACTATTCCATATATACCTTCTGATGTGTATTCCAAAAATTTCAGATTCCAGATATTTCCGATTTGCTGGTTGGGGTGTGATTATGCGATACCTTTGTCTAAGGTGCTCAGCAATCTCCCTGGAGGCAGATAATTTGTTTCATTCACTCTGAAGATTGTTTGGAAAAAATAACATTCAGACGTCCTTCTATATCTGACATGCCCAAGAGGTCTGCAACTTCTCTACTGGTGCCTTTAAATGATGTCAATGTTGCGATAAACACAAACTCAGTATGGACCTTGTCCTTCCAGAGGACAACCTTTCTATAGTTTTAGATTGTTGAGTGTTTGAACTTCTCTGAGATCCCAAGCAAGATCAAGGAGGATAAAGATCACACAGAATGATCAGGACTTTCTAATTGGGGCAGGGAGTTTCTGAGCAGATTACTATGCTTCAGGAGTCCCTGAAGTTGTTTTCAATGCATGCGGATTCAGAATTACATCACAAAGTATGAGCTATAAAAATTACTTTGTTAGTAATAGTTATGAATTCAATGTATATCTTTTGTTGTTTCAGTTTGGAATCCACAATCAAATCCATATAAACTTGGTTAATTCTCACCCATCTTTCAAGATCTGCTTTTTGCTCCTTCTTTAAAAAGCCTTGCCTAAGACAGCTGGGCAAAACTAGTCACTCTACCTGTGTGAGCCTATTCTTTGTAGCACAGACTTTGACTGTAGAATGGCGACATAGCATTTGTTTATATATTGTTTTCCCTTACTAGACTGTGAGCTCCTCCTAGGTAAAAGCCATGCCTGATTTTTCCATTATATCCACTGCCTGGCACTGGAGTTTATAGAAAGAACATACTTAATAAGTAGTTGGGTAAATACCTATTTATAAGTCTTTTAAGAGACAGAAATAGAAGCACAAAAGACTTAAGACAGATGAAAGAAAGGGGAATTTATTCAGTATTTATCGAATGCCTAATATATATAAGGCACATAACATAGAATAATTTATTTGTTCTTCATAACACTTTTTAGAAAAAAGGAAGTATTTTTGTTCTCACTTCACAGAGCAGGAACTAAAGCTTAGAAAGTATAATAGAAACAAGAATTGGTGAATTTAGAATTTGATTTCAAATATGTCTTTGTCTTTTTTCTTTTAATAGTATAATTTCCTACTTCTCAGTGAGATTGGATCCTATGATTTGTCTCTGCCCCCACTGAACAGGATTTCTGGAAGTCTGACTTGTTCTGTTCTATTTGTCAGGAGGTAATGGTTAGCTATATATCAATTACCACGTCTACCTCTATCCAGTGACTTCCTGGCTACTTCCAGGGAAAATAGACAGACTATGAAGTCTCTAAGAACTTGATTAGCACTGATCATGAGGGGAATGTAAATCAAAACTACAATGAGATACCATCTCAAACCAGTCAGAATGGCAATTATTAAAAAGTCAAATGATAACAAATACTGGTGAGGTTGCAGAGAAAAGAGAACACTTATACACTGTTGATTGGGAGTGTAAATTAGTTCATCCATTGTGGAAAGCAGTATGACAATTTCTCAAGGAGCTGAAAAACAGAACTACCATTCAACCCAGCAATGGTAGTTTTAGTTCTACCAGCAATGTCTGGTATATACCCAGAGAAATATAAACCATTTTATCAGAAAGACACATGAATGTGAATATTCATTGCAGCACTATTCTCAATATCAAAGACATGCAATAAACCTAAATGTCCATCAATGACAGATTGTATAAAGAAAATGTGGTAAATATACACCATGGAATGCTATGCAGCCATGAAAAATAATGACATCATGTCTTTTGTGTGTACATGAATGGAGCTGGAGGCAATGATCCTTAGCAAACGAATGCAGGAACAGAAAACCAAATACCATACATAGATTCTCACTTATAAGTGGGAGTTAAATGATAAGAACTTATGAACACAAAGAAGGAAACAACAGACACTAAGATCTACTTGAGTGGGGAGGGTGGGAGGAGAGAAAGGAGCAGAAAATATAACTATTGGGAACTGAGCTTAATACCTGGGTGATGAAATAATCTGCACAACAAATCCTCATGGCACCTGTTTGCCTATGTAGCAAACCTTCACATCTACCCCAAAACCTAAAATAAAAGTTCAAAAAAGAACTTGATTAGGCTTTGCTTGCTATCAGGTGGAGGGACTGCACTTAAATGGCATTTTTTAAAAAAGCTTTATTAATGTATAACTGGCATAAACTACACACATTCAAGGCTATAATGTGATAATTTTGGATGTGTATACATAGTCATGAAAAAAATCATTACACTCAAGATAAGGAACTATCTGTTATTTACCACAATTTTCTCATGTCCCTGTCTAGAACCACAAAGTTGAATAGAAGTGGTGAGAACAGATATTCTTGTCTTGTTCTCCATTTTAAAGGAAAGCATATAATCTATTACCATTATGTGTAACGCTAGCTTTAGGTTTTATGTAGATGCCTGCCATCAGGTTAAGGATATTCCATTTTATACCTAGTTTTTTTTTTCTAAAGTGAGGGTTGACTGTTAGATATTTCAGATAGTTAATTTTTCCTAATCTATTGAGATTATTATATGGTTTTCCTTGTTAGTCTGTTAATATGATGAATTACTCTCAAGAACCCTTTTAATTATTTGAGTCTATGATTATATGTTACTTAAATAATTGAGTCTATCTTAGTAAAATTCTAGTGTTGCCTTTGACATTGTAATCCCAAGACTAATAAATAACTAAACATGGTGTAAATACATGGTATCTTAAGTAGCGTGGCAAATCCATAATTATTAGATACCTAACCAAAGTTCTTCCCATGCAAACAAATCACATGGATTTAAACATTATTTGTAATTTTACATAAAATACAACTTATTCCTGATTGTATACCATTCAGTGTGTTTTATTTTAATATAAAAACATGGGTCCATACAAACACTCCTAAAACAATTATACCCAATGATGAACCCTCCCCCTGTCAAAATTCCCTTGCTCTGTTTCTTTCTGTGCAAACCTGTTCTTCCTCCTCCAACCCTGGCAACCACAGATTTATTCTCCACTCTTCAGTTTTGCCTTTTCCTAAATATTATATATATGAATTCACACAGTATATCATCTTTTGAGACTGGCTGCTTTGATCTAGTAAATGCATTTGCAATATGTTAATGTATTATCAGAAGCTTGGGAGCACATTTTCCTACCAGTTATCTGAAAGGAAAAGAAAATAATCTTGTTGGGAATGTGGTATATTTAATAAAAGTAAATAGAAGCAGATACTTAATTTGCTGTTGTACAAAAACCACATTTTTCCATCAATATGTAAGAAACAAAACAAATAAAAAACTGAACTCTTTGGTCCAAAAGGTGACATCTTTCAATGACATAAGCAGGTGTGATCTACAAACAGATCTAAGTCTTTACCACTGTTTCTATCTACATTCTGTCTTCATTTTGTGTTTGTTTTGCATACCCAATAATAATTCATTAAATTCTTGCTCTGTGAATTAGGTGGGTTTAGATAGCATTGTTGTATGTGTAACCCATATGGTAATGAGAGTGAAATAGTTAAACAGAGATGGAGTAGGTGGGGTCAGATTTCATGAATGGATTTTCACTTCTCTCAGTAGTGAGATATAATTTTCAGCTCAGGCCTCCATTGGTGGATGCTTTGAGAGAACATGCAGTGTTGGGCAAGAGCAGCAGGGGCCCTGGATGAAGACAGGAGCTTGGACCAAAGAAGGAAAAAGGAGAGATAGAATCAATCTCATTCCCTTATCCATTTCATTCTCAAGGTTTTCACTAACACTTTGGGAAAGTTAACTAGGACATAAATATCAGGTTTATACTGTATCATACATATAATTGATATGTATTACATTTCTGTTAACCATATCACAAACTGTATATTCTCAGACCATGAAGCAGGTTCAACTCTCAACTTAAGCTGTTGCTGTCTCTATGAGGTCCTGAGTAAATAAAAAGCTATTTGGATCTTTTTGAAGACTGACAAGTGAGTCTCAGGAGAAGTGCTCACAATTACAGCACAAGTCATATCTGACCCATAGCCAGGAAACCCCCAGAATAGTGTTGGGTGTGGAGGGTGAGCCCTGTGGTGAGTTGGGAGGTTGATGTTCATAGCATAGGGCATCTTGGAAAGTAAAGTTCCCTCCTCCTAGACAGCAAGGAACAGATTACTAAGCAAAAGCATCCCAAACTTACAACAAAAGCTGCCAGGCACTCATTCACAGCAAATGTCAGACTCCAGACACCAACTGCTAATGTGTTACAAAATGCTGATTAGGGATTACTGAAGCTGCCTATAAACTTTCTATTACCATTATTTAAGAAAGTCAGAAATGAATTGATTCTAATTCCACCAACATTTTATGTTTTTCTTATAAATTTCACATCTGTGAATGTCGGCATTTATAAAATTGAGATGAGAGATATATTTAAAATGAAGGCACTTAGGAAGAAAGAACCAGGTATTTAATAGATAAAACCATCAACTTTAGATCATATATACTGCATTAATTGTGGAACTGATTTATATAAAGTACATAAAAATTATACCTCCAAACTGGGTAAGTTCTATGAGGACAGAATTTTATTCCTGTTTGGTGATTGGTTTACACCAAGCCTCCAGAATAGTCTAGGCACAAAATAAGATCTCAATAAATATTGGCTGAATTGAATTAGACCAGAAAATAAAGTAAAAATACAAACCATGTGAATCAGGAGGTTTGTATGGTTGCTATGGTTGGACAAGAAATTTGACTCTGAAGTTCCTAGAAGCTAAAGTGAAAATGAAATTACACTTAATTATATAGCTTACATTGTCAAATAAGAGAAAGGATACCAATTCATGTTGGGAAATTAAGCTTTCCTAGGGCTAAACTCTACAAGAATACCTATTGTGGGAATTCATAAGAAGCAGTATGAGTTTTTAGAGTAGTTTTTATAATATTTGTGAAAGCTGACAGCATAACTTTAACACATCAGAGATAATCATGGAATGGATTCAGAGAATGTTCTTTCTGTTATAAGATGGGAGTAGGGGACAGCAGGGAGCAATACATAGAATTGTACCGGTAGATAAAACCCTACTGTGGCTGAAAATGTTGGGCTTCTCAGAAATAAAAATTGTTTCCTTTTTTTAAAGAAAAGTCATTTCCGGATTGTTCTCGTCTTAATCATTTACTCATTCAGAGTTATTTATCAATCTCTTTTTTATGCTTCAGTTACTGTAGCTGAAGCATACAAGTTAAATTCAACCCTGTCCTTAGGGAGCTCTGAATCTGGTAAAGGGGCAAAACAAGTCAATCAGCCATCATGAAACACCGCTGTCAGCAAAGTTTCCATGGCATGCGTGGGGACACAAAGAGACATTTAAATTAAGCTGGAGTCAAGGTAGGCTTCCTGGAAGAGGACACCGTGGAGCTGATTTTTAAATTTACATTTGACTTAACTGAATGAATGAAGGGAGACAGATTTCTAGGCAGGGAAGTGGCATGTGTGCTGGAAAATTGCAATTACTGGCTGGGTAATAGGAAGTGCTGTGGAGTTCTACTTCTGTGGATTAAGGAAAAAGGAAGACAGAGGAGAGGAAGAAAATGAGGAATGAAGGGCCTTGTTGGCTAAAGTAAGAAATTTGAACTTTATCCTGAAAGCTATGGGCAGCCACAGTCATGGAAAATTTGGATCTTCGTGGTTGCAAGGCTCTTTTCACTTAGTGATTAGTGACTTTGATCTTTGTTAAAGAGTAATTTGAATACTTTCCTTTAGTTCTACAATTTTGGTAACGACTGGTTACTATTTGTAACAATTCTTTTCATGCCAGATCAGCAGGGAATTCTTCCTCTTTGGGGCATCATAGACTAGAGTAGTCCTCAGGTCCATCCTCATCATTTTATAGAAAAGTCTCAGAGAGAGTAAGTGACTTTACCAAAGCCACACAGCTGCTGAGTAGCAGATCCAGAATTTTAATCTTATTTGGGAAACACATATATAAAATGACAAAAAGAACAGAGACCTGTATTGGCTGATATAAATTCAGATTTTAACTCTGAAACACGTTTGTGACCTCAAGACAGTCATGTAACCTTTCTAAAATTCACTCTCTTCATTATAACATAGGCATACTAATGATGGTCTTAAAATACAGATTTGGTGTTGAAATGATGTGAAACAGCTCCAGCTTACAGTGAGTGCTCAGTCAGTACTTGTTGCTACTGATACTCAAGGACACTGATTTCTAGATTGAGGTTGTTTTCCAAAATCCTTTTTGGAAGGATGGTGTCCCTATGGTGGACCTCTCTCTGTCTTTTCTTTTTGCCCACAGTATTCCTGTGCCTTCTGAACTGAAGCTCCAGTGGTATCCAAAGAGATCTTTTGAGCTGGAGGTCACTTGAGTCTATATAATGTCCCTAAGAAGTGTCAGTGTAGCAGACTTTGGGAGATGTTGCAGTGGCCAAAACATGTCTTTTTTGGGTAGGAACATTTTAAAGCTTAACATAACCGGGATCTGTCAGTGTACCCACAAAACAGATTGAGGCATCTGGAATCGTCTGGAACCTGAACACTACTCATGAATGATGAAAGTGCTATGAGAAAGTGCTCTGGGGGCGGAGGGAGGGAAGCTGTGACTGAAATATGGACATACATGGAGGCAGAGGCATATTTTCAAAATCATCTTTTCTTAAGATCAACCCATCCAAGCGAAGTCATTACAAAACTAACCAAGGATAACAGCTCTATCAATCAAATCTTTTGCCTTCACAGTTGAGTGAAATCTTTTTCTTCCCTTCATAACCAAAACTGAGAGGGCAGTTTAATTTCCCAGTTGGAGGCAAAAGAGTCTTTTCTTGACCCTGGCTCTTCATCTCCACTAAATAGCTCACCCTGCTTTAATGTTATGCTTTCTTATTCATATTATTCATATTGAAAATTATTCCCAGGGGGAGAAGAATGTAATCATAAGGTATCAGGCTCTTTATTCGAAGAACGAATCAGGTTTTAGGAAGACACAACAATGCACTGCAGGGTTTCCAGACAGGCTAAAATGACCTGTTCCCCATGATGGTTAAGGAAGCACATGTTTAGCAGAGAATGAGTTTTCTGGGTTTTTGAAGGAGGACTCAGAGGAGGAGGTGGGAAACCCCACTGTGCAGCAGCAGGAGAGATACCAGGCCCATGGTAAGAATATTGTCTTTTGAAAAATTGAACTATAATCCTAATAGTCGCAATGTATTAATTCTTCAGTCTCGTTCCAGGAAAAAATGAAGATATTGTGAAAGAGATCTGCTTCAGAGAGGCCACCTGGCAAGACAGGTTGATTATGGTTAATGAATTACACATGGCTTGTTTCATTTCACAAAGACCAAAGCACACGATAATATTCTCATGAAACCAAGTCAGGTTCAGCCGCATCCTAGGCTCCTGCCTATTGTGGTCAGAAAACCCAACAGGGACGTGCAGGTTTTCCTATCTAATATTATTCTTAGTATTAAAGGAGTGCCAAAATGTAGGTAAATTGAGCTTTCTGAAGAAATATCATATCTTCAGGGCTTGAGGGGGTCTAAGGAAATATTTAATCTAGGGCCTTCATGTTATAGCTGAAGAATAAGAGGCTGTTGATGGCATGCGGCTTGCTGAAAATCATGAAGGTGGTTGACTAAGTGACAGACTAAGAGACCACGTCTTCCAAACTGCAGTTCCAGCCTCTTCCTTGCATTATATTTTTGAAAATGTCTCAAGTATTCTAGCTTTATTGATAAGAGCATGATTTTGAGGTGTGGAGGTAGAGGAGAAATTTAATATTTGTTGAACAGTTCATAAGTACTTAGAGTGATGGTAGAGGGCTCTTACATTTATTATTTCATTTAATCTATAATCATCCTGTAAAGTCAGTATTATGTTCACTCTATAGATGCAGCAACTGAAGCTAAAGTGGTAAAGGAACCAAATCTGGTATAGTGGAACTGGATTCAGCTCCAAGGTCAACTAGGTACCCAAACTGCTACAAACCACTACTTAGCAGGCAGTATGAATTTATGAAATCATATATTCTCAGAATTGGCATTTAAATGAAAGGTAACCAACTCTTACCCTTGATTTGATGCAGGATTTTTCTTTGTAAAATTCCTGACAGATGTTCACTAGTTTCTACTTTAGCACCTTCAGTCATAAAGAACTCACTGCCTCACAAATATTTAACCCTTGTAGTTGTATGGTATAAAACATTTCTTGTATTTGATTTCTGAGTTTATCTTAAAACCATATCCTCCAGATCATTCTATGATATTACGTTCTGCATGCTTTACTCAATCATTCATTGATTATTTCAGCAATATTTATTGTCTGTTACATGTCAGGTACTATTCTCTATTCTGAGAGCACAATGACGGATAAGGCAAATATACATATCTTCATGAAGTTTGCATTGTTTAAGCAAGGATTTGGGTGTAATTCATATTTGAGTAACTGGAAGAGGAAACATTAATAACAGAGCACATAGAATTTAAAAAAATATTCCAGGCTTTAAAATATGGCTTACTCAACTCTATAATAAAATGTTTATGTAGAAGGCCACTGGCATGTCTTTGAAGATCACTTAGAAAATGAAATATGGGGAGATTTTTTCTCTGAGAAGGTAATAAAAAAATTTGCTTGAAGCATCTAAATGGTGCCTCAGAGATCAGGCTGAGTTATGGCTGATGACATAAAGGAATCCCTGGCAAACAGGGCTGGGCGTTTGGCAGCAGGTGAACTGCTAAATGCTGGACTTTCCATTGTGCAAATATTGGCTCCAGGACTTGATGTGAACAAGGCCCTGGCCTCATCCTGAAGTAGCAGCTTCTTAGGCTGGTTTTTAGAGGACTCATCAGGGAAATAATAGATCCTAACAAATAGGAATCAAGCCTGGGGAAGTCTGGAAGGGAGGCTTCTTACCTTCACCATGGTAAGATTGAACAATCTCAAGCACCTATTAAATACTGAATCCTTTCTATAAGTACCTCAAGTAATCCTTACCACAGTACCCTAAGGGAAGACTTTTTATTCCTGTATTATAGAGGAAATAGACCAAGGCTCTTGGAGGTTAAAATTCCTATCCAAGCTCATGGCTAAAAAGTAAAGGAGTAGAATTCCCACCTGTGTGTATCTGACTCCCAATTCTGTGCTTTCTGCATTATAATTCTGTGAAAGCAATTGAGAGAGTCCTTGAAACTTTGAGTCAAGATGCAAGTAAAAGCAGGTTGAAGATAGAGAATTATAGGTTTTAGGACCCTTCATTTGCATGGGACCCATTTTAGGTCTTAGGACCCATTTCTTTCTTTCTTTCTTTCTTTCTTTCTTTCTTTCTTTCTTTCTTTTTCTTTCTTTTTTTTTTTTTTAAGAAAACGTCTAAAATTGTGAAAGCTTTTGGACCCATAAAACCCATGCTACAGCCATATTTAGAAAACAGTTGTTATTCACTCAATAATCATTATATTTTTTGGAGACAAAGTCTTGCTCTGTTGTTACCTGGGCTGCACTGGAGGGGTGCTGTCATGGCTTAATGCAGCCTCAGCCTTCTGGGTTCAAGTGATTTTCCTTTCTTAGCTTCCTGAGTAGCTGGAACTATAGTCATGTGCCACCACACCTGGCCAATTTTTTTATTTTTTGGGAGGTGAGTTCTTACTACGCTGCCCAAGGAAACTTGTTCTCTTGACCTCAAGTGATCTTCCTGTGTTGGCTTCTCAAAGTGTTGTGATTATGAGCGTAAGCCACCACATCTGGCCTCAACAAATATTTCTTAAATGCCTAATATATGCCAGGCCTTGTCCTTGGTGCTGAGGATACAGCAACAAAGAACACAGAACAGAGACTACTGTCTTTATGGAATTAATGGTCTAGAGACTGTGTGTTGGCAGAGTCCTGGTATGAAAGTCATGCCACACCAAAACTGGAGACAGGGATAGTTGTGTGAAGATAACTACCTGATGGAGAATGAGACCTTTGGTTCATAGCAACTAACCCACTCACAATCCTACAGTAGACAGAGGATCAATAAACACTCAGCGTCACCTTGCTCTTGCTCTCTAACTTCCTGCTGGGGGTCCATTTTGGCCAAATTGAATTGGAAGTTAGAGGGCAGGCTAGCCCATTAACGGTTCATGCAGGTCAGCCTTCTGGACCACATAGTGCAGAAGGGTGGAGAGTGAATATGGGGGAGAAACAGATGGCATTGAACATGTGTGAAGTTCAACCTTTAGAATTCCAGTAAGAGCGTGGTCTGGGGAAAACAGTTGCGTAAAGCACAATGCCAATTCTGACGTTGATATTTCTCCTGAAAATAATAATAATAACAGAAAGAGAAAACATTTATTGGAAACCTACTCTGTTGTTGACGTGAGCTGAGAGTTCGTAGCATATGATATCACATAAGCTCTCTCCTTCAAGCATTATACTAAAGGGCTCCAGAAGTTGGCCGTTTGCCAAATTTGAAGCATTTTTCACCAATATATGAAAAGTTAAACTGCCTGAGGGACCCTTTCATATCTTTCTATGTTTTATATATTAGAGTCTGTGAACAAGAAGAAGAAAAGCCACTGGGTAACCATATATGAAGCATTCACATTCAGCCAGCCATAGTGAGCACAATAAAAGATTGAGAAGGACTAATTACTAAATCAAAATGTATTCTTGTTGGCAAAATGCCTTAGTAATTCCCTGATTCTCTCTCAGATTGGGTACTTGCTAAAGGTCCATTGGACCTGGGAGGCAGAGTGTGAAACACAGGGCATTGAATAGCTCCCATTTCCTTCTTAAAATATTCTTAAGCAGAAAGGCTATTCCCAAAGAGGTGCAATAGGGACTGACCCGTTTATGAGAATGAAGTGATTTGTCTACCTGAGAGACATGTTTCCAGTCACTCAGGCCAATATCAGGTTGGATATGCAAATGAGTTCTTTCAGCGTTTCTCAAAGGTACCCAAAGTCAAGGTGGAAGAGTTCACAAATTTCAACAGTTAACAATTAATTTTTTCATACCCATGGCATTAACCATACTTAATATCCAGAATGTCTAATTTTTGTTGAAGTAAATGAAGTGCCTGAAAATATCAGGGAAATCTAGACTCTAAATTATTCTTTGTATTAAAGGACTTTTAAGCTGTAAATTGAGCTTACAAATTCCTCATTAAACCTCTTCCTTTGACAAGGTAGAAAACCGTGACCTACAAAAAGAAACTGGTTGGTTCAAGGTCACATAATGAGCTCTTGGCAGAGCTGAGATTAGTACTCTTTTTGTCCTTGTCTCCAGCTCTGAGGTCCTTGTAGTTACATCATACTAACTCTTGGAGACATAGACTAAGAGATAGCAGCTTGAGAGTCCCTGAAGGTTACTCATTCCATGGGAGAAAGAATATTTATCACTTCTCTAACAATAGAGAGGGAAAAACCCAGTGTTAAATAATTCAACTGGAGGAAATGTGTGGGAGAAAGGAATGCTGCTAAAATATTCTTGTCTCTCTACACTAAAAACAGTTTAGCCTGTGCAATCTTTTTTGACATCCCCAGGTTCTTACCTTCATGGAATGTGGAAAGGAGCAGCATTTACTTCTGAGAATGGCTATAATAATAGGCAAATGCTCTTAATTTAAAGCTATGTTAAGAAATTTAGTCAAGAGATTATACTTTGCAATTCTAGATTAAATGAGAAATGCATAAATGTAATTTAGGTTCTGATAATTGCTGGAAAACTTAAATTTTCAAGCGATATTCAGCTAATTCAAACAACTGATGCTTTAGTCCTTTTCCTGAGCAGGCATGGAAGACTTTAGAGACTTCTGCATTCAGACTCTCAGCTTTCCCAAGACTCCACTGCATGCATTTAACTTTGAGTAAAACAGGAAAATTCAGCTGTGTCCCATTATAACTACCATCTTTCCACTTAACCAGGCCTGGTTCCACTGATGTTACCCAAGCTGTGATCCTGTCATACCTTGCTTACCAAGAAGCCATCAACCCAATTAGCTGTTATCTGCTTAGCATCACTTTCCACCTGAGGCACAAATATTATGGGCTTCTGTGTGATGTCACCACTGATGAGAAGCACTTAATTTCTTTTATGACTAATATCTTGTTTCTCTTTACATCTTTATTGTTTTTCTTGGCCAGAGAGCCATTTTTCATTCCTACGCAGTTCTCTAAGAACTTCCTTGACCACTCATTCCTCCAGCAATCAACTCTAAAAATCTACACTCGTTTGGTTGGTATAGCAACATCAACTTATATTGAACATGTTGAATCTGGATAAGGAATTCTTAGTACACTTTCATTATTTTGAGCCTATGTCAGTTACCTGTTCATTTACAATTTTGTCCCATGATGTACAGAATCATCCGATTTGTGCTCTGGACTGTGAATCATGATGGCTTTCAAAGCACGGGTTTACATTTCTACAGGTATTAACTGCGAACTAAAAAACATTATGTAGGATGGTGGGAAGAAAAAGTGGGGGAGGTAGACTATGAATCCAGTATGAGTGATTTGTTAAATAAGCCAAAAAAAAGCAATCTGACATTTGTCTTTTTATTTACTTATAAAGAAATCAAATCTCCCTTGGAGGTCTATAAACAGTGACATGATACAATATTATATATCCTTCAAAGATGCTCTGAATAAAATTCAGCTATCCCTAACCCATGTGTTAAACTCATAACATTTAGAAGTCTCATTCTTTAGCCATGGATTTATACAATTTTCAATGTTTATATTTACTACAGTGAAGAAGAGCTATGAGAAAGATTAGGAAGGGCTATTAAAACATCATTTAATAAATAAATGTAATTTGTACTGGATGTACAATTAAGACTTCAAGAAGGGTGATCCAAGAAAAATCAGATTTCTCTAATTCCTGAGATGTGGAAAGGTATCTCAGGGTTTTTTGAATTGATCAATTGACCAATTGTGTCATTTAATAAACAGCAATTGAAAGCTTACCAGTTTGATATGGTATATCCATTGATGACTAAAACATACAGTTCATGCTCCTACAGAATATACAATGTATTGGCTTTTAGATAATATTGTAGTAATATCATAGATGTACATATCCTTGATGGAACTATGAGTTTTTGGCCATGTTTTAGGTAAAAAATATAACAATCTTACTATGGGCCCAAAGGCCACTCAAGAGTGAGTACTCCCTACAGTGCCCCTTTGCCTCACCTTACATCAAGTGATTGTTTTGCTTTAAATGAATAAAATTTTTTTTAACTATTTAAGTAAATGATATTTTAAAATTTTTGTAAATTGATTTCCATGCCAATGCCCCCTCATTTGTTTTTACAATTCTGTAAAATATGCTATGGTTTTTCTTTTTTGATTTTAAAAATAATTATGGATAGCTAAACATATTTTCATGATAATCAGAAGAAAACTCCCAAGAGTTCTCTATGTATTTCTAGTGACATAGTTTCTTTCTTCCCCAGTATTTTTCCTAGACTTTCAACCATCTACAATACTTCAGGTAAAAGTTAGGTGCTATATCTGTCTATTTTGTATTATGCTTTCTTATTAATGTATATGACTCCTAAACATTTGGTCACTTTCCAGGTTAGACATATTTACAAAGAGGATGCAGTAGTTGTATTGATTGTAGGAGTTCATCTAGTGCAATAGGGCAAACCAAGAGCAATGACAAATAAAAGATAAAAGGGAGCTAGTCAGCTTTCTTCTCAATTTATTTATCGTTTTCGTGGATTTCTCTGAGGTGAAGATTTTCTTTGTTAATCTTTGAAAGAAGTCCCACAGGCCAAGGAAACACATCTGACCACAAGCTGCTATGTGTTCTCCTAGCTCATTGAGAAAGGGTGGCTAGTGTGATCTAATGCATTAAATTGCTTCCCATATTTTCTTGCCTTATTTCATCTTATCTTCCTGACCATCATATCTGAAGGCTTGCTTTTTAAAAATAAAGTATCACCTCTTTAAAGAAAAGAGAAAAAACCTTGAGGCATCATATTACGTGACTTCAAATTTTACTACAAGGCTATATAACCAAAACACCAGGGTACTGTTATGCAAATAGTCACATATATCATTGGAACATAACAGAGAACCCAGAAATAAGGTCGCATACCAACAACGAATTTTTTACAAAATCAACAAAAATAGACATTAGGAAAAGGATACCCAACTCAATAGATGGTTATGCAAAAATTGAAATGACACATGCAGAAGAATAAAACTGGATCCATATCCCTACCATATACAAAAACTAACTCAAGATGGATTAAAGACTTAAATGTAATATCTGGAAGCTACAAAAATCCTAGAAGAAAATCTAGGGAAAACTCTTCTGGACATTGGCCTAGGCAAAGTACTTATGACAAAATCCTCAAAAGCAAACACAACAAAACTAAAAGTAGACATATGAGAATTAATTAAATGAAAAGCTTCTGCACAGCAAAATAAATAATCAACAGAGTAAATTGACAACCTATAAAATGAGAAAAGTATTTGCAAATCATGTATGTGACAAAGGGCTAATATCCAGAATCTACAAAAATCTCAACAACAACAACAAAACAACCTCATTAAAAAAGTAGGCAAAGAGCATGAACAGACATTTTTCAAAAGAAGACATGCAATCAATCAACGAATATATGAAAAAATGCTCAACATCACAAATCATTAGAGAAATGCAAATTGAAATCACAATGAGATAGTCTCCTATACCAGTCAAAATGGCTATTACTAAAAAGCCAAAGCACACACACACACACCAGATGTTGGCAACATTGGGGAGAAAAGGAAACCCTTATACACTGTTGGTGGAAATGTAAATTAGTACAACCTCTATGGAAAAAAGTATGGCAATCTTTCAAAGAACTGAAAATAGAACTACTTTTTATTCAGCAATCCCACTACTTGGTATATACACAAGGGGAAATAAATAATTATGTCAAAAGGATACCTGTGCTTATGTTTATCAAAGCACCTATTCACAATAGCAAAGATATGAAATCAATCTGTGTCCATTAGTGGAGGAGTGGATACAGAAAAGGTTTCATATATGTATATGCATATATGTATATATACACACACACTATATATGTATATATATATACACACGCACACTATATATATACACACACACATATGTATACGTATGTGTATATATGTATGTGTATATACATACCATGGCATACTACACAGCCATAAGAAATAGTGAAATCATGCATTTTGCAATAACATGGATGGAGCTGGAAATCATTATCCCAAGTGAAATAACTCAGAGCCAGAAAGTCAAATACTACATGTTCTCATTTATGAGTAGGAGCTAAACAATAGGTACACCGGGATATGCAGAGTGGAATAATAGGCTTTGGTGGGATGGTGGTTTAGGGTGAAGATTGAAAAATTATCTATTGGATACAATGTTCACCATTTGGGTGAAGGATACACCAAAAGCCCAGATTTTATCATTTTGAAATATGTGCATTAAGAAATCTGCACTTATAACCCATAAATACAGAAAAATAAAAAGTAAGTATATTTGATTGAGTATAAGCCATAAAAATAAAATAAAATAAAATATTATCACTTGTCTCAGCCTCTGTTTTATAGAGTTAGCTAAATCTAGAAATGAATCTAGAAAACAAAATTCTAAAATTATATTGCTTTCTTGTCAAAAAGCAGTAAGAACCCATTGCTGATACTATGATGGTGTGCCTTGAAATTATTTAAGTTGTTACTTGTAGATAATTGAGATAGTACAGTTTGAGGGTAAGACATTGGAAGACCAAGAAGTTGTGGTCCTTATTTGGTATGAGAACAAAATTATTTATAAAGGTGGTAGACTGATGTGACTGCTTTTCATAGCACCAGAGACCTACTTAAAAAAATGAAAGACACAGAAGAGTCCATTTAAACTCAAGGAACAATCTAAAAACTAGAATGATTCTGTGACAACTTTCAAAAGCAGTCCTATTCCCTGCAGTTGTAGGGCACAACTGTGATGAAAATCAGGCTCAGAACAGAGTAGTGACTGCACTACAAAGCAGATACCTACATAATCTCAGGAGATTTTCAATGCCAAAGACAGGGAATCTTCGAAAAAGCAGCACCACGAGACCTGGGATTGTAAGAATTGAATCAGCAAATGTGAGAATTTTGGGTTCCCAAATTCTCTTGAATCTTTGGCCAGTAAAATCAGCACCTTCATTTTCTCCAGAAGAGACTAGCCTCCCCTTCCCCAGAGACCATGTAATAATTGCACGTGCCTCATAAGATCATCCATTTTTTTAAAATTTCAAGACTCAACCTTACTACCTTTCATTATCTCTTGGTTGATAATTAGAGTCAGGTGTCAGTCAAATGCTGAGAGAAAAGCACAAGTCTAGATCTGAAAAAAAAAAAAAAATCCTTAAACCAAAGACATTTTAGGACTCGTCTAATGTGTATCATTAAGAACGTAATGGAGGCACAATTGTCAGAATGTACAAAACTCTGTGTCTCACATTTAATGCCACCAGAGAATATCCAATGCAAAAGGATAGTATTATCTGTGCTTAGGATGTCAATCATATTCTTTTCTTGGCACCAGTGTTTGTGCAATAGGGTGGTCGCGGTGACAGGTACATAGATTATATATGGACTTAACAATGTAAGTTCTCCCTCACTGACTGTTGTAGTCATTGCCACTGCTAAATGCAAATCCAGTAGTAGCAAATACCAGGGCACAATTGCTTAGGAAGGCCATGCAGCCACCTGGTGGCAGATCACAACATGAAAATCCTTTTTACCTTGGAATAAGAAGTCATTTAAGTCATGTATCTTTCCTGAAATTGACACATACCCCAGATACAAGTTTGACTATTTTCCTAGGAAGCCTTTTCCATCACTACCATCTGAAAGTTCACAATAAGTCGTATCCGTTCATGTGTGTCTCACACAAAATTGTCTCTGATTGAGGGGCCCACTTCAAAGTAAAGAAGGCAGGACAGTGGGCTCATGATTATGGGTTTAGTGTTCTTACTATGTACCCTGTCACCGAGAAATAGCCTCATAGAAGGGTGGGATGGCTTTTGAAGAGTCTACTCAGATACAGGCTGTGGGACAATGCTTATAGGGGTGGGATGCTACCCTTCAGGATAAGGCATATATTTTGAACTGATAGTTCTTTGTCTTGTTTAGCTAAAATCCATGGCTCTGGGAAACAAGGGATGAAACTGAGAGTTACCACTTTGGTTTATGCTCAGAGATCTAGTTGTGAAATCTGTGTTTTCATTTCCTTAATCTTAGGTTCTGCTAGGAAACAGATCCTAGTTCTGTGGTGAGGGCAAACTCATTTCCAGTAATACGATAAGTTTTGCTAAACTGGGTGCTGTGACTACCGTCTCATCAGTTTTAGCTCATCATATATTAGAAGAGCAAGAGGCCAGGGAGAGCATTACTGTAGTGGCTGTGGTAGGTTATCCTGTCCCTATAAAAAGAAAGGGAGACCGCCACACTATGTAGGCCAATCTGGAATCCGTGGAAATCACTGGGGTGTCTCGTCACACTTCCATGCCTGCTAATGACTATCTATGAGCAACTTCAGCAAGCATACTTGAACAAGGGTAGAACAACTAACCACTCAGGCCTTTGGGATTAAGGTTGAGGTCACCACATCATGCAAGCAGCTCAGACCAGCTAACATGCTAGACAAGGATAAGGGGAAACTAGAATGGATAGTGGAGATAGCAGTGGAGAAATATCAGCTGTGCCCTCTAGACAAACTATACTATAGTGGTATTGTAGCTTGTTCTACAAACTCCCTTGCTTTAGTCTTCCAGGAGATCACAACTGGCTATCACATTGAATGTGCATTATTGGACCTCCACCTCTCCTCCAAGAGAAAGAGTGAGAATGCCTTTATTTTAAAATATGGAATTATTTTGTATACCTGGCACTCCTATATTAATAAGAGAGAACAAATGGATCTGAGTAGCGCAGGAGGCTGGTGGTACCCACACTGAGCCCTCCTTTGGAGCTCATCATTTCTCTGTATTTATCAGTCCCTGTTTGGACTTTGTCAGTTCATCCCCGTGGTTTTGTTTCTTTCACTAGATCTTTGTGAATCCAACCCAGATGCTCTTCAGAAGCTCACACTGTGGCTGCAAGGAAAGACAGAAACTAAATTTCTGATTAGCTCTCCCTGATAATCAGCACCTTAACCCAACCCATTAACTCATCAATATGTAACCTAGGTCTTTTTCTCTTGGTTATAAAACAAATCCTTTTTTTATTTATCAGTTTTTATTTTAGATTCAGGAGGTACAGGTGTAGTCTTGTTGCCTGGGTATATAGTGTGATGCCGAAGTTTGAGATATATATGATCCCATCACCTGGATGTTGACCATAGTACCCAACACTCAGTTTTTCAGCCCTTGTCCCCCTCCCTCCCTTGCCTCTCTAGCAGTCCTTAATGTCTATTATTGCCATCTTTATGTCCATGAGTACCAGATTTTTAGTTCCCACTGATAAATAAGAACACGTGGTATTTATTTTTCTGTTCCTGTGTTAATTTGCTTAGGAGTAACCTTGTTCTTAAAGGATATTTAGAAATAAAACAGCACAACAGGAAAAATGACACAGAACACACTGATCACACTAGTGGTAGGTTATTAAATATTTTGTTAATCAATTATTATGTGCCATACATTGAGTTTTATACAAATATACAATTAGGCAATTTGCACATCCAGGAAAGTGACAATAGACCTGCACAGGTGATAAGAAAAATAATGGCAATACAGTATAAGCTGAAAAGATTCGCAGTCTTTTAAAGAGTTGAGAACAAGATACCCTGGAAGTTTTCAGGGTCTCAGGAAAGGCTACAGAGAGATCTATTTAGAAAACTAGCAGCGATATATTTTCCATTTAATTTTTGGATATTTGATAGATGACAAGAAATCCTGGGGTAGACAGAAAGTTCCTAGTGGCTAACATGTTCCACCAGGATGTGCCTTTCTACTTTGGAGTGTTATGGGATTGTTCCACTTTGGAATGTTATGGGATCCTTCTGTACTTTCAAGTAAGAATGCCTACCTTCTCTATGCTCCTTCAGGGACACTTACAAAAATCTGAAACAGCTGTGTTGTCTCAAGTTGTGTGCGGTGGTGGGTAGGGGAAGGCAGAGGCCAGAAGCTTTGTAGATAGCACTTCCCTTTGTTCCAGTTGGAGAGACCTCTTTATCTTCAGTTTTGAATCACAATTATCACCAATTGCTGGTAGCCCTTTCATTTTAAGTTTCATTTTGTGGGCACCAAAGTGGAGCTTTCATTCTGGCAGTCTGAAGTTTACATGACACTTAACAAGACTACAAAAATTGTAGGAGGAAGTGTGGTAATTAATGTATCTTTTAACTTTTATTTCTCTTCTACCACTTTCTCATCATCAAATGTATTAGATAGCATTGTTACTGGCGTCAGTCTCTGTCTAGCCCAGCCAACTCATGGAGAGAATGAAGGCATTTCACAAAACTGGAAGAGAGAAACAAAAAAAGATGGAAATCTACTCTTACCTGCTTTAGGAAACTTGTGGATTGCAGGAAAACTCCCAGGATATTGATACCTGCTTTTAGGCCATGTGGCTGCCAGTGAAACACAAGCCTTCAGTTTCAGGTTTAGAACATCTGTGACAGGCACAATTTTAGAAATGATTCCCAATGAGCTGCATCCTCAACTATTCTCCCCACTTAGTGTTGATGGAACCTGTGGATATAATGAGATATCACTCTTGTAATCATGATATATTATATGACTAAAAAGAAATTACATGGGTGGCTCCAATATAATCACATGAACCCTTCAAAAGCAAGTAATTTTTTTGACTGCTATTAGAAGAAGTTAGAAGATTAACCAACTTCTCCTTAGTTAGTTAAGAAAGATTCATATGTTTGTTGGCCTCATGTATGTCTTCTTTTGTAAAGTATCTGTTCATCATTCTCAGCAAACTGACAGAAGAGCAGAAAATCAAACACCGCATGTTCTCATTCATAGGCGGGTGTTGAACAATGAGAACACATGAACACAGGGAGAGGAGCACTAAACACTGGGGTCTGTTGGGGGGAAATGGGGGAAGGACAGTGGGGGGTGGGGAGTTGGGGAGAGATAGCATGGGGAGAAATGCCAGATATAGGTGATGGGGAGGAAGGCAGCAAATTACACTGCCACGTGTGTACCTATGCAACAATCTTGCATGTTCTTCACATGTACCCCAAAACCTAAAATGCAATAAAATAAATAAATGGAAAAAAAAAAGAAAGATTCAATGCATTGTTACCAGCTTAAAGCTAGAGGGGGCCACGTGGCAAAGAATGGTAGTAATTACTGAAGATGAGCAACCCCAACTGAAAGCCAGCAAGGAAACAGGACTCAGTCTCTACAATCACGAGGAACTGACTTCTGCTGGTAATGGGAATTAGTTTGGAAGAAGTCTCTGAGCCCCAGATGAGAACACAGCCAGCTGACACCTAATTTCAGCCTAAGCAGGGAACCCTCAGTACCTGACTTCAGCCCTGCAAAGCTGTAAAATTAAAAAATAGGTACTGTGTTAAGCTGCTAAATTTGAGGTTTGCTTGTTTTGGCAACAGAAAAATGAATGAAATATCCAAGGGTGGAAATAATTTTAACTGCAGATTTACAATCCAACATGGATTCATTCTGAACCTCATTTCTTACTTACTAGGTGACTTTGGGATTAACTTCTCTAAATGTTTATTTTATCATCTATAAAAGAGATAAAATAATACCTACCTGACTCCTAAGATTGCTGCCACAGTTAAGTGATATATAGCTTATATGACACCTGATACACAATAGATGTTGTTTCCTATTCCCTAGTAAGACTGATCATGGCAAGTCACTCAGAAAAGATAGAAATAGCTCATAATAGATACTATGACTTGCAGGAATTAGAACCATAGACATCTTTGGAAGGGGAGCAGTGTGGCTCTCAGGAGAGAAGTACCTGGGTATGTTAGGGAAGTACACCATGCTTCTGATAGTTTGAAACCAGAATGGATTCCAAAATGTCCAGGATAACTGCTAAGACTTAGTGGCTCAAAGCCAGGAGTCATAGAGTCCCCCGAATTCTGGTCTAGATGTGATTGAGAAATCCACAGACTGGCAGGGGTGCCAACCTGCCTTTAGTGCTGATTAAAGGCTGAGAGATTTTGCCTGCTATGCTCTCCAAAGTGTAGTTTTGGTAGGCTTTATTCCAAGGACATGAAGGGGATGCTTAGTGAATGAGAGATAATTCACATTTTCATATAGAACAGAGACAATTAAGGCTGATACCTATAATAACATTTTTATGTATTTTGTTTCCTCCAATTGTTTGTTGGAGGAGAAATTACAGTATACTGAAAAGAGAAAGAATTTTGACATTAGAAAAATCTGACTTTAACTATGGTTTTGCTGTTGGTTAACTGGCCTTCAGTAAGCCCCATGCTTCCTGTTGAACAAGAATGTATATTTCTCAACGGGTAATAGGATGAAAAGAGAAAAATAGGTAGGATGTTTAGAATTGTTAAGTCCCAAATCTACCATCCAATTCACATGTGCTTCAGTTTCCTTATCTATAAAATGAACATAATAATAGTGCCTAGATCATTCTGTTTTTATGAGCATAAAGTATGTGAAGTACTTTACATAGATCCTGGCCTGTTGTAACCAAGAAATAGAAGGGAACTATTATTCTCAGTAGTACGGGTTCCTAGTCTGTAGTAACTTTTAAAATTGGTAGCTATTTTTCATGTGTTAAACTCTGTCTGGGTTTCTGTATTTACTCAAGTAAATCCTTTAAAAACAAGCTCAAAACATGTTTGCCTATTTCCTTTGTGGACAATTGGATAGGAAGAAAGCACTTGATTCTAGTGCATACCTACGCTGTCAGAAAACAAGTTAGTGGGGGAGGGCAGTGGTCTGAAATTTGGAATTACAAAATTCTCGTAATCTTCAGAGATAAAATATTGCAGATCTGATTACTCCTCTGCAAAAAAAATTTTTTTCAAAGACTCACATTGCTCCATTGCCCCAAGAAAAAAGTAGTTCCATTTGTTTATTCATTCATCCACCAAATATTAATTGAACCCTTATTATGCACAGTAATTGTTCAAGGTACTGAATTACAACAGTGAACAAAGCAGATACAAAATTTCTGCCCTCCCAGACTACATTTTAGTGAGGAGAGATAGGAAATAGACAAGATAGTCAGATGGTGATAAGTGCAAAGGAGAAAAACAAGTTCAAAAAGAAGGGCAAGAAATTTAAGGAAAGAAAATTATCTCCCATTTTAAATAGGATGGTTAATGCATATCTCATAAAGAAAGGGCCATGGAAGCAAAGACTGGAAAAAGAAGAGGCAGTGAACCAGATGAATATCTAGGCAAAGGACATTCATGAGAGGGAATCTGGCTTAAAAAACTCTGAGTTCTCTGACTCTGGCTACACCAATCAGAACCATGCTCATCACAATACTGGGAACAGCTTTTAACAATCAACTGACGTCAGTGTTTAAGCTATACCATATATGACTCTCCAAATTTTTTATTATTATTAATATTTTGTATTATACTTTAGGTTATGGGATACATGTGCAGAACGTGTGGGTTTGTTACATAGGTATACACATGCCTTGGTGGTTTGCTGCACGCATCAACCTGTCATCTACATTAGGTATTTATCCTAATGCTATCCCTTCCTCAGCCCCCCCCAACAGCCCCCAGTGTGTGATGTTCCCCTCTCTGTGTCCATGTGTTCTCATTATTCCACTCCCACTTATGAATGAGAACATGCCTTATCTGGTTTTCTGTTATTGTGTTAGTTTGCTAAGAATAGTTTTTTTCCAGCTTCATCCATGTCTCTGCAAAGGACATGAACTCATCCTTTTTTATAGCTGCATAGTATTCCATGGTATATATGTGCCACATTTTCTTTATCCAGCCTATCATTGATGGGCATTTGGGTTGGTTCCAAGTCTTTGCAATTGTGAAAAACACCAAAATCAATGGCAACAAAAGACAAAATTGACAAACAGGATCTAATTAAACTAAAGAGCTTCTGCACACCAAAAGAAACTACCATCACAGGGAACAGACTCTCCAAGTTTAAATGGAGTCCAGCAAGCAATCTAGTCTGGTCTGATAACATCTCAAAAGCCCAGTCTGTTCGATATTACCATTAGCAAGTATTTATTAAATAGTTACTAGTTGACAGGCAATGTCATTAGTGCTGAGAGCTACTCAATGAATTAAATAGCTGACATTCCGGTGGTAGGGACAGATGTTTTAAACAAATTAAAACCTCAATACAAACTATGACAACTGTGATGAAGGAAGAGCCTGAGATAGAGACTGGCAGGTCCAGAAACTACTTTACATAGGATGGAAGCAGTGAGACTCTGAGAACATGAGATTGGAACTGATGAATCTTTGTGGATTGAAATTGATAGACCCTGTGCAAAGGCTTGGAGCCTTGAGGCACTTGGGAGAAAGTGTGGGTTCTTACAACTTTCTTCAAGACCTGCCAAGTAGATTCGGGCAAAATCTCCAAGCAGCACTATGCACAACAACCAAAAGGTGAAAACAGCCCAAATGTTCATCTGCTGAGTGGACAAATGACAAATGTGCTCTATCTTTACAATGGAATATTATTAAATCATAAAGATAAATGTACTGATTCATGTTATAACATGAATAAACCTTGAAAACAGGATTTTTTTTTTCTGACAGGGTCTCATTCTGTCACCTAGGCTGCAGTGCAGTGGCACAGCCCAGCTCACTGCAGCCTCAACCTCCTGGTAGTTAGTACCTTCCCAATGTTGTGCAACCATCGCCATTGTCTAGTTTCAGATCGTTTTCTGGGTTCAAGAAATTCTCTTACCTCAGCCTCCTGAGTAACTGGGACCACAGGTGTGTGCCACCATGATGGGCTAACTTATTTATTTATTTATTATCTTTGTAGGAATAGGGTCTCACTATGTTGCCCAGGCTGGTTTCAAACACCTGGGTTCAAGTGATCCTCCTCCCTCATCCTCTCAAAGTGTTGGAATTACAGGCATGAGCCAATGTGCTTGTACAATGTTAAATGAAAGAAGACATTAGTTGAGAAAGACCAAATATTGTATGATTCCATTATATTAAATGTCTAGAATAGGCAAACGTATAGAGACAGAAAGGAGATTAATGGTTGGCAGGAGCTGAGGGAAGAGAGAAATGGGAAATGAGTAATGGATATGGAATTTTCATTTAGGATAAAGAAAAATATCTGAAACTAGACAATGGTGATGGTTACGCAACATTGGGAAGGTACTAACTGCCATTGAACTACTCTGCACTGAAAAAAAATGGTTAAAATAGTAAATTTTGTTATGTATGTTTTATCACACTATAAATACATTAAAGACATGACCTCAAAGTCAGACCTGTCTATAACAACTTGATTGAATTCTCCTGTTTACCTGTCCTTGTCCTCCCCCTTCTTCTTCTTTTTCTTCTTTCTTGTTCTTCTTTTTCTTGTTCTTCTCCTTCTCCTTTTCCTTCTTCTCCCTCTTCTATTTCTCTTCTATCTCTTCCTCTTCTCCCTCCTTTTCCTCCACTCCTCTACCACTTCTCCTTCTCCCTCTTCTTTCTCCTTTCTTCCTCCTTCTCCACCACTTCTCCTTCCCTTCCTCCTCCTCCTCCTTCTTCTTCTTGTCCCTCTTCCCCTCCCCCCTCCTGTTCCTCCTTCCCCGTCCCTTTCCCCTTCTCCTTCTTCTTCTTCTTTCTTCTCCTTTATTTCTTTTTTTGAGACAGTGTCTCACTCCATCACTCAGGCTTGAGTAAAATGGCATGACCATAGCCAGCTTACTGCAGCCTCAAACTCCTTGGTGCAAGCGACCCTCCTGCTTCAGCTAATTTTTTGAAAAAATTTTTGGTAGGGACAGGATATCACTATGCTGCTCAGGCTGTCTTGAACTCTTGGCCTCAAGCAGCTCTCCTCCCTCGGCTTTCAAACGTGTTAGGATTTCAGGCCTGATGTCTAAACATCATGTCACACACTGAGGAGGCAGCAACAGTAGACTGTCCACTTTTTCTGCCCCTCTTGAAACCACTTCCTATTTCTCATGCCTTTGAAAGTAGAAAAATGGCATGGTTTCCTCTCTTCTCTCATAAAAAACGTGTACAGTACAAAACCGCACCACTCTGGTGCTGCACAATAAATAGTGAAAACCGGAGGAAATACATCATTTAGTGGCTGCTTATGCTTCACGTCTTCTGTGGGCACCCAGAAGCCTCTCCCCAGCCTCCCTGGTTTGGTTCTTATTAAACTGATTTCTTTTATGGAATGTGTGCTTCTAATTCTTAATTTTAAGGTCAACATCTTTCCTGACTGGCACCGTAAACGTTTAACAAGTATGACTAAACCATTCCTGGTTTCCTACTTTTATTTTCTAGCCTTTGTCAAGAAAAGCAGACTGGTAGATCAAACGCCCAGGTGGTACACTTTGAAGTTAATGTTGTGATAGATGTTACAGCACAAAGATCCAACACCTTCTTCCAAGAAGCTGGAACAAGAGCAGGCAAGAATATTATTCATTTAGAGACTGGGCAGCAATGTCTCATTTATTCACATGTTCTAGAGTACCATCTTTACCTGTTTATGAAGCGGCACAGGGAGGGGGAGAAAGCACAGGCTTTGGAGTTAGATGTTTGCAAGCCCCAGTTTGTCCACTCTTCTAATTGTTGACAATGGGCAAAAAACTAAATTTCACTGATCTATAATTTTCTGATTGTGAATATGGGAGGGGTTGTTAAAAGAAGTAAAAAGTATATATAAAAATCAACTAGCATAGCATAATACCTCAATAAATAAGCATGATAGCACATAAAAAGTTCAAGAAAAGAAAATTAATATTAGCCCCAACAATAATCAGAAACTGCCCTTCAGAAAAGAAGGTGAGCAGATGGCTGAAGTGGAGATTCAGCAATGTAGATCAGGCAAGAGATACTGCTGGCCAAACACTTTAGACCCTGCATCCTCTTTCTATTGGCCACAAGGCTTGTTGCAAAAGTACTTAGACAAAGTGGCCTCCCAAGTCAGGCTCCTTTTGGACTTCTTTTCTGGTAAAGTTCTGGCTTTGGGATTTCAAGTCACCTTTCTGCTAGCAGCCAATGGACTTCTCAGACTCAAGTAAGTGAACTCCCAAGGGCAGAAAATATTATGGACACACGCTGGTTGCTTATTAGTAGCCTAGAATTATTAAACCTGGGAAGTATTATCGTAATATTTTGGTTTAACCTTCTGATTTATAGTTTAGAATGGAAGGAACTCCTTTTATTCCTGTGATAAAAATGCTGCATGTTTAATCACAAAAAATCAAACAAGAAAAGGAAGCATAATGAATAAAAATATCACTACTAACTCTATGAGAAAAAAGTGTTAATATTTTTGTAAATATTCTTTGAAATCTTTATTGTCAGTTAACTATGATACTTTCTAATATATATATATATTTGTGTGTGTGTGTGTGTGTGTGTGTGTGTGTGTGTGACATTTTACGTTCTGGGGTACATGTGCAAAACATGCAGGATTGTTGCATAGGTACAAACACGGCAATGTGGTTTGCTGCCTCCATCCCCCCATCACCTACATCTAGCATTTCTCCCCATATTATCCCTCCCCAACCTCCCTATCCTCTGCTGTCCTTCCCCTCTTCTCTCCCAACAGACCCCAGTGTGTGATGCTCCCCTCCCTGTGTCCATGTGTTCTCGTTGTTCAACACCTGTCTGTGAATAAGAACATGTGGTGTTTGATTGTCTGTTCTTGTGTCAGTTTGCTGAGAATGATGGTTTCCAGGTTCATCCATGTCCCTACAAAGGACATGAACTCATCGTTTTTCATGGCTGCATAGTATTTCATGATGTATATGTGCCACATTTTCTTTGTCCAGTCTATCATTGATGGGCTGGTTCCCATCAAGGGGGTTGGTTCCAGGTCTTTGGGTTGGTTCCAGGTATTTGCTATTGTAAACAGTCCTGCTATGAACATATGTGTGCATGTATCTTTATAATAGAATAATTTATAGTCCATTGGGCATATACCCAGTAATGGGATTGCAGGGTCAAATGGAATTTCTACTTCTAGGTCCTTGAGGAATCACCACACAGTCTTCCACAATGGTTGAACTAATTTACACTCCCACCACTAGTGTAAAAGTGTTCCAGTTTCTCCATATCCTCTCCAGCATCTGTTGTCTCCAGATTTTTTAATGATCACCATTCTAACTGGCATGAGATGGTATCTCAATGTGGTTTTGATTTGCATTTCTCTAATGACCAGTAATGATAAGCATTTTTTCATACGTTTGTTGGCCTTATAAATGTCTTCTTTTGAAAAGTGTCTGTTCATGTCCTTCACCCACATTTGAATGGGTTTGTTTGTTTTTTCTTGTAAATCTGTTTTAGTTCTTTGTAAATTCTGGAAATTAGCCATTGTCAGATGGGTAGATTGCAAAAATTTTTTCCCATTCTGTTGGTTGCCAGCTCACTCTAATGATTGTTTATTTTTCTGTACAGCAGCTCTGGAGTTTAATTAGATCACATTTGTCTTTTTAAGCTTTCGTTGCCAATGTTTTTGGTGTTTTAGTCATGAAGTCCTTGCCTATGCCTATGTCCTGAATGGTTTTGCCTAGGTTTTCTTCTAGGGTTTTTA